>NW_027316167.1:38859165-39289165 GCF_026437365.1 Eucyclogobius newberryi
CATGACGTTTCGGCCATGGGGTTTTAGCCAATCACAGAAGAGGTGAAATTCTCACTGAGACGAAAGCACGTGTACTGCTTCCGTCATTCTGACAGTATGTATAAACGCAGGCAATTGACTTGAAGTTTTGACAAGAAACATTAATTTCTCACTAGAGCATCCTCTTGAGACCTCAAGATCACATTGAGATCTCAATGTGGTCATCTCTCAATTTCATATTGTGAGAGGGAGATCTCCACTTTATGGAGAATAAAAACCAAGTCAAAGAATTCCCTGTCAACAAAGATGATGGAGAACCTGATGCTCCTGCAACTGAAGGTCCAAATAACCCTGATGGTCTTGACTATGAGGCCTGTGTCCAATGGTAGAAAAGACCAAGAAGAGTTGATATATCCAAATGATTTCAGCCTGATACTGCCATTAGCTAAAACTGTACACATTTTCATTATTGTGTATTATACAGTGTCTATTGGTATTACATTTAAATGACTATGTCTTTGTGTTTATAATTTCCATTAAGTTTTGGGAAGCCAATATTCAAATTTCTTGATGGTGGGTAGGCTTATACACCATGTAATAGTATGTTTAGGCTTATACACCATTTAATAGTAGGTTTAGACTTATACACCATTTAATAGTAGGTTTAGACTTATACACCATGTAATAGTATGTTTAGACTTATACACCATGTAATAGTGTGTTTAGACTTATACACCATGTAATAGTGTGTTTAGACTTATACACCATGTAATAGTGTGTTTAGACTTATACACCATGTAATAGTGTGTTTAGGCCCATACACCATGTAATAGTATGTTTAGACTTATACACCATGTAATAGTATGTTTAGACTTATACACCATGTAATAGTATGTTTAGGCTTATACACCATGTAATAGTATGTTTAGGCTTATACACCATTTAATAGTAGGTTTAGACTTATACACCATGTAATAGTATGTTTAGACTTATACACCATGTAATAGTGTGTTTAGGCCCATACACCATGTAATAGTATGTTTAGACTTATACACCATGTAATAGTGTGTTTAGGCCCATACACCATGTAATAGTATGTTTAGGCTTATACACCATGTAATAGTATGTTTAGGCTTATACACCATGTAATAGTGTGTTTAGACTTATACACCATGTAATAGTATGTTTAGGCTTATACACCATGTAATAGTATGTTTAGGCTTATACACCATGTAATAGTGTGTTTAGGCTTATATACCATGTAATAGTGTGTTTAGGCTTATACACCATGTAATAGTATGTTTAGGCTTATACACCATGTAATAGTATGTTTAGGCCTATACACCATGTAATAGTATGTTTAGGCCCATACACCATGTAATAGTATGTTTAGGCCCATACACCATGTAATAGTATCAGGGTTCAGAATAAGCGGTATTGCATCGCAAAATGCGACGCAATTGCTCTCAAATGCGATGCATTCGTCAGAAAAAAGTGTTTTTGTATCGCAGCTTTTCCACAAAATGCGTGTTCAATTGTATAACCAAAGCGCCTAAAAGTACTGATCACTCGTCAATCGATTGTCAACAACGGCATGACACAATGTAGGACGCTGTGTTGACATGACGAGTCCCGCTGCTGTCTCAGATCGCGATTCTGAAAGTGGGAGGAGCCACAGTGGGGTAAAGTTACCGTCAGAGATTCGGACTTCCGAGGTCAATAGCTCCTAAACGCAAAAGTTTTTGCAGATCATACACATGCCATAATAGTCATATTTACACTGCCAAGTGACTACAACCTCCTTTTTAAAAAATCAGATGCGTATTTTGGGCGCAGTGAATTACACGGCTCCAAATGTGCAGAGCCGAGACGAGTGCTTAGGGACCGTCATCAAATATGCAGCTGGAGCCGAGACGAGAGTACTTGGGGACCCTCATCAAATAGCAAAATAAAAAATGGAACGGAACGTCAAATAGAGCGGTACAATTTGAATAACACATAAAATACACCATGATGGACGCCACAGCAACCTTTATTTTTCCATCAGAAGCTTAATAGTTCTGCAAATAGTCATGTGATTGATGATGATATGGAAGAAAGTTGTAAATAAGGCCATCTGTCTGTTGATTAATTTGTTCAACAACTCATTTTATTTGCAAGTATTCTGTTTTATTTTAGAAAAAAAAATGTTTTTAAAGTTAATTTGATAGGATTTGTATTTATTTTAAATAGAATGTTTACAAATACATTTTAACCTGTTACCATCCACCTATTTTCGCCCTGTGCACAATGGTTGGACATACCCAAATGGCATTGCTTATTAAAAGAGGATCTTATGTTCCACATGCAAGTGTGATGCATCATTAGAAAGCTTAGGCCTTCTAGTTTCTGCAGATGTGCACATGAACACTGTCAGGGCTTCAGAACTTACACTACAGAGGCCCAAACATAAACAAAACATCCTTTTTTAGTCTCGCCTGAATATTGTTAATTTGTAATGGTCCTGAGCATGACATACTTCATTGTGTGCTTATGCTGTTCACTGTACATGATGTTTATCTTGTTGACAACAACTGTGTAAAGTTTCAGATCTCTAGGAACAGGCATTTTGGTGCTGTTGACCTTTTTGTATCAAAAAGTATATTTGGAACAAGTGATCCAAATATGTGCCAACTGTGCCAAACTGTTTTATTACAATTTTAGCTCCTTTATGATCATAAAACATACATTTTGATGTTTTGTAGGCCACTAATAGCAATTATAACTGCTAAAAAAAAAAAAAGTGAAAATGTGTAAATATGAGTTTACCCATGAATTTCCCATATAGAGGTTAAAAAAAAAAGAAAATATAATATTTTTATTTTATTTTTGTGTTGGTATAATAATACATATATCTAACAAAATGCACGTCCAAAAGGCTAATACAATCAGAAAACGTTATGCGCAAAATCCTGCCGAGAAATCTGGCTCTTTACAGCCTTCCCGGAGCCTTAAGCACGAGAATACAGAAGATTCGGTGTCAATAAGCCCTTTGTCCCGCCCCTCTTTCTAAAGCTATTCTCATTGGCTAGAATAATATGTCAATCAATCTGAGCTACGTCATTCGCACGCGGCGCTATTTAGATGTAAACAGACTAATACATGTGCGTCGCAAGCGGCGCATTTTTTTTTTTGCGGAGGCTGTAGCAAACAAACCCGTGGACAGAAAAATTCGTGGATGGTCTCATTCTGTAGGTAACAGTCTGAGGAAAAGAAGGATATCCAACATTATTTTATAGGTCAAACAGGTCATTTGTTATGGACGGAGAAATGCGCCGGACAAGCGCATTCTCGTCCGGCGAGAAACGAAGAAAAGTTTGTTTACTTGACAATATCTCGAAATCGGATAACTTCAGGAAAAATACAAGTGGATATTGTTTTTCCAATGGTTCCTTACGGACAGACTGAGTACAAGGATGTACAGAATTAAAGCCGTTTCGTCCGTCATAAACAGCAAACAGGTAGGACATGTGTTTGTAAAAGTTGAGACTTTCTCACAAACTATTGGCAATTGCTTCTTGGGGCATATTATTCAATGTAAATCAATGACATATTCATTTTGTTGAGAAAATAAGCTTTAAAATGATGTATGGCTCGCTGGTATTGACCATGGAAATAAAAGTGATGATGTAAGAGAATATTTGAGATATAGAAAATGCTCGCCGGCGGACAGGTGGGTGGTAACAGGTTTTAAATAAATAATTGTGTTATGTCAATGGAAAATATTGATTGTTAGTCACTTTCGTGTTTTGCTATGCAATTATCAAATTGCTATACAAATTGGAACAAATTAACTGATTGTTTAGCAGCTGCTATACAAGTGAAAATCCTTAATCTGAGCCCTGAGTATGTTTAGGTCTATACACCATGTAATAATATGTTTAGGGTGCATGTACCTTTGGAAATAATGAAGGTACGTTAAACCATCCTTGGAGGAAAGTGCAACCCTGTATGAGGCATATTTACCATCCCTTTAAAAAATCCTGGGGAGAACATTGTATGTACGGGGTTAACGCGGTAAAATCCTTGCAAACAATATTCATCCAGCGAGAGAGTTGGCATAAACTTAGGTAAACAAACAATTTGGCATCCACGCAAAGGAAGCATTGTTTGTCAAGTAAAAGAATGACAGTATCTTGAGGACTTTTCACCCTATATATTTTGATTTAAACAGTTGAAACTGCTAAGGCAACAGTCCTAATCATTCTGAAACCCATGGATAGTTAGACCTTGACAAACATGTTCTGAAATATGTCAGTATTTTGTGAAATGTTAAATGCTTTTTGAAATTCCTTCCACATCCCCACATACATAATGTCAAACTTTTCTTCCCCAGCCATGTCTCCTGCTTCTCTGCAACAACTCCAGTCATATAACTGTCACATCTCCCTCGGTCCAACACCTCTCATCTGTGCAATCCCACCACCGCCACAGTAATCCACCAGGTTAGCCCGCTAAGCCTTCATATTACACTCGCCAAAGCCCAGCGATAGACCTTTGCCAATGACAGTTAACATAGCTTTCCAGTTATTGACCTTGATGCCGCACTATGACACGTCTGCAAACTTTAAATGTGGGTTTTTTAAATGACGGCCTGTGTAGAGCAAGTCTTACGCTGACAGCACAGACAGCTAAACCCTGGGGAGTTAGAAGAGAAGTCTGCGCGGGTTCCAAGAGAGTTCAGATCTTCTAAGAAAACTTTGAACAGCCAAGAATTAAAGAGGAGGATTTGAGAGGCTTAGCAAGGATTTGAGGAGGTTGGAAATAAATATGTTCAAACATAATATTTTTGCTTCTTTATTTCCATATCACTAGAGAAACGGTTGTTGTCGTCAGCAATGATGGGAATTGCAGAGACGGGGGGCTTCTAAAGGGACTTTAACTCTCCTCAACAAATAGTAAAGTTAGGCTAGTAAAATGAACATTGCAAAGACAAACTAAGTCTCTAAAAACAAAAGCCACACCACTTTTCTCCAGATATCTTTTTTGCCCGTCTCTTCCATTACGTGACAAAGTGCTGGATGGAGGAATAGCTCCATTTCCACTGGTTCACTTTAGAGCAGATTGGCCAGCATCCTAAAGTGTCTCCACTGTCTTAAGTGAACCGTAGAAGCTCATTGAAGCAATCCAAAGTGGACCCTGAGAAGTCCAGCTTCCAAAGTAGACTGGCTCACTTTTGGCTCCTGGAACACTTAAGCTAAAAACCAGCGTGGATGATTGGATGGCGACTCTGATAAAAAAGGAGGCAAAAAGAAGCTATAATAATTTCTCACCAAATGCTGACTTGATCCTTTGATAAAACCACTGTATTTTCAGTGATGCCAACTTATGTTTATGTTTAGCAAAATAAGGCAATGTTGGCATCAGCCATTTCCTGCTTATTGAAGCACAGCACTCACGAAGACCCAAAGCATTAGATTTCCAGTGCATAACGCATCTAACATTATCCAAACTGTTGGCATTAAATAGAGGCGTAGATGTGGTGTAGATGTGCAGAAAAAGGTGAGGAGAAACCAGAAGTGTTTCCAGTTTATTCTAGCTTTAGCCAAATCGCACAGCAACACAAACTAGGAATTATTCAATGTCTTTTTGTGAATTGCTGATTAACTTATAATTATATCCTCGACCAAATTGATATATTTTCCTCCTTTCGCCATTGTGGGTTGAAAAAACAGCTTAGTACGCAAATTAATTTGTTTATCAAATTCAGATTCCTAGTTGTGAGGTTCTGCATAGACCCGCCCATAGGACCTGCCTCTCAATATTGGTAATCCAATCAAAAGACGTGCACGCACTACACCTGCTAGAAGGCGTACAATAACCAACTCTAAAGCTGATTGGTTGACACTAAATTTCCATTCACTTTAAGCTACAAGCACCCTCACTGTTGAGTCTGAAGGCCTGAGGGCAGATTTTAGACCCCTGGCAACACATGATGGCTGAATATGATTGGATAAAAGATCCAACAAAGACCTCCAAATCTCAACCAGGGGCTGGAAGCAGTGCAACCAAGAGGAAAGCCACGAAATGAAGATTCTAACTTATTGTGGGGAATCATTTAATACATATTTGTGGGAAAATATATATATTTTTGAATTATATTCTGATTATGTTTAGGCCAGCAGAGAAGGCCTTGCTGGTCCTGATGGCCCACCACTGCTGAGATGAACCAACTCAACAGTGAAGCTTCTGTCACGGAGCACAGAGCTTAAGTGCAGCATCTATATGTATTATTGTAGTTTTATAGTTTACAGTGATACCAATATCTGCTAGGAAAAGTGGCACCAGATTATTGACCTCTAAATGTGACTGTTTCTATATTGCTTCCTAGAGTGGAATCTGACTGAGGTGTGCACAGCTCTAAGCTTTTGTCCACTCTGAAGAAGCTTCTGTCACGTAAACAAGTACTATTGCATGTATTTACTATAATATTAGCTTTATACTTTTAAAAATGAGAAAAAGGGAATTTTTGCTTTTTTCCCCTTCAGTGCCACGGTCAGACTGAAGTGTCCTCAGCCCTGAACTCTGACCTTTGACATGTTCTTCCAGCTGCTGCAGAGACAGAAGATGGTTTGGCTGCTCTTAAAACAGGGGGAAGTATGAGTCAGTGTAACTTATAACGTTTAAATCGATATGCATCAAAACTACTGTAAGCAGTTAAACGGTGTTGATAATGAAATGCACAGATTGCTTTTTTCCATTTACAGTTTACAGAAATTAAACAGTTCTTTAAATATACGTGGTTCTATTATTATTCATATTATTCTTATTATGTGTATATTCATTAGACATAATAGGTTTGAATATTTAAAATAGAAAACCTGGCTTGTACTAGCAATTACTTGTTTTAACAATCTTCTAAATATATATTTATTTTAAAATGATTGGAACAAGTAATTGCCGGTATAAGCCAGATTTTCCATTGTAAATATTCAACACAAAATTTGGGTCGAAATGACCCAACAGGTGGGGTGATTTTAACCAAAATCTGGGTAGAAATGTATGGGTTTCAGTCATGTGACTTGTGACTCGTCATTTTGCCCATCTCTAGTCGTGAAAAACTGCAGATAAAATTGAAAATGAAAAGGGTTGATACTCCAAGAAGACATTATGGGCTTTGATCCTTTAAGTAAAAACACAAAGTAGAAACAAACTTTTGTGGACATTTCCATCTGCTCTTCCTCGTCCACAAGCTCTCTGCGCCGGACACGGCCTCTGCGCCGTGTCTGCGGCGGACACGCCCTCTGCGACACGCCCTCTGCGCCGTGTCTGCGCCGGACACGCCCTCTGCGCCGTGTATGCGCCGGACACACCCTCAAAGCTTTCAAGAGCACGGACTTTGTGTCTGATCCTAAAATATAACACCCGAACAGTTTATGCGTAAACTAGCATTAGCTAGCAACTAACGACCTGAAACAAAACATTCAGCCTCAGTCTGGAGTGATTTCTGTAAATCCACTGGTCCCTCCTGACCACATTAATCCATTGATGAAGAAAAGGAATCCTTTTTTTTTTTGGTTTTGTTAGCACAGCCCACAGTGAGCCCTTTTCCCATTAGTCCCGACTGGGCTTGGCTCGGAGCTCGTGACCCCGCTCAGCCCTGATTGCAGTTCCATTACAACTGATGGTGCCGTGTAAAACTGGGTGTGGAAACAGAACAACGGGACAAATACCAAACCAAATTGATGCCTCAATAACCTAAAAACACTATCTGTGTTGCTCTGATAAAAGAGTAAAGCAGAAGGACTCGCCTGGTTTTCTCCTTCTCCCTTCTCCCTTCTCTCTTCTTCTCTCTTCTTCTCTCTTCTTCTCTCTTCTTCTCTCTTCTTCTCTCTTCTTCTCTCTTCTTCTCTCTTCTTCTCTCTTCTTCTCTCTTCTTCTTCTCTCCTCCCCTCCTCTCTTCTTCTCCTCTCCTCCCTCCTCTCTTCTGTCCTCCTCTCCTCCCTCCTCTCTTCTGTCCTCCTCTCCTCCCTCCTCTCTTCTGTCCTCCTCTCTTTTTCTTCTTCTTCTCCTCTCCTCTCTTTTTCTTCATCTTCTTTCCCCCTCCTCTCTTTTTCTTCTTCTCTCCTCCTCTCTTTTCCTTTCATTATTGACTAATTCTGAGATTCAGCTAAAGCCAAGGCATTGAAAGTTGGAACCCTGAACTCCGGTCTGCTCCAGACTCGAGCCGAGTCCGACGGCAGAACACAATGAAAGTTTTCTCAAAAGGCAGAGGGTGTGAAAACATGAAAAAGTTCATTGTTAATGAAATTTGAGCACTTTTGCAGGAGTGCAATACTGCAATACTGCAATACTGTGGTCACAGCAACAGCCCAACTGTTTTCATATAAAAGTGAAATCAAACATACTTGGTGCTTTGTTTGAACATTTAAATGCTGCGTTGCAACTTGTTACCAGGGATAGGGTATATGTTTGTAAGGCTGTGGATGTTTAAAATGTCATTATGGGTTAGGGTTTATTATAATAGAAGAAGAATATAGAGGTTTCTTATAAGCTTGATGTCTTGAACTAGTTCTGATATACATCAAGTTTATTATTTCTGTGTGACTGGGTCTTTCAAGAGAAATAATTACAAAAAATGTCAGGTTCTACAATAGGCAAAAAGCCATTAGGAGCCAGGAGCACCGCCAATTATATCGTGTTTATGTCAAGAGCGGGATTTGAACCGCTGACCTTCAGATCAGATGACAAGCACTATTCGATAGCTTTTAGATTGTAGACAAATTACTGTATACTAAGACTGTTCCACCTTCCACCGGGAGAGACCCAGTCCTTTGTCTTTCCGTGAGCAGCAGAGGCATTTTATTGATGACAAAGTGTTCTGAACTAACAGCCTTTTAAAATGAGCTATTGATCTGTCCAGGCAATTATTTGAAAAGTGTTGAGGCGAAAACTGAACGGAGAAGATGGATTTCTGAAGCGGAATAAAAACAGATCAACTATATTAAGGCGAATTTGCACGCACTAAGATTTTTGAGAAATTGGCACGGTGTGATTGGTTAAAGGTTAATAGTGAGACTAATGGAGTTTGCGTAAGAGTGCCAGAGATGGACCTTAGACACATGAGCCATGCTGTAGATAAAGTCCTGCTTGTTTCATTACTTCTGCAATCAAAATGAGCAAAGGTGACAAAGAATTTGTCTCAAGCAGAAGGAGATTGGTGAATGGGCCCTTCTGCCTGAGAGGCCTGAACGCAGCATGGCAGATTCCTAAGCAGTCACATGTTCTGACTGGTGATGTGACATGGAATTCAGAGTTTTTGAGCCTTACACTGTAGTGAGGACCTCTAAGAAGTGGCAGTGGAGCTACAGACCTTACAGACTGGGAGGTTTTCAGAGCTGCCACAGATAGTTTGGAGTACACGGACACTGTGACGTCATACATTTGATTCTGTGAGGACAGCATTATACCAGCACACACCAAAGTCACTTTCAATAATGACAAACCCTGGTTCAAACTGAGGCAGTTAAGGCATCAGAAGGAGGCAGCGCACAGGGCCGGTGACAGAGAGCGCTACAAAGATGCAAAGTATGGATTTAGCAGGTGTCGAGAGCTAGATCTCAGTACAATACGCGTCTGAAGCAGCAGTTCTCTAACAACCCCGCCTTCTCACATTACAAGCCCAGAGCCCACGGCACTGCAAACAACTGCAAACTGGCCAAAGAACTTAACATCTTCTAACTCAAGGTTTGAGACCACCACTCCTTCCCCCACCGTGGCCGCCTCTGCCCACCCATCCCCGGACGTCCCACCTCTCTCTCAGTTCAAAAACAAGACGTAAACAGGCCAAAAATCCAACCCCTGAAAAGCTGCCGAAAATTTTGTCCCCAAGATCTCCGGATCACTGGCAAGTGGCGCTGACAGCTGTAGTCATGAAGTCATTTGAGCGCCTGGTCCTGCCCCACCTCAAGTCCTTCACCTCCCCCCTGCTGGACTCCCTGCAAAAGATCCAACGGGTCTGTAGATGACGCCATTAACCTTGCATCTGGACTCCCCGGGAACCTATGCCAGGATCTGGTTTGTGGACTTCAGCTCTGCATTCAACACCACCTCCTGCTCTGCTCCTGCTCTGCTCCTACTCAACGTGCCTGACTCCACCTGCAGGTGGATCACTGACTTCCTGATGGATCAGAGGCAGTGCGTGCGGCTGGGGAAGAATGTCTCAGACACTTGGACAATTAGCACAGGAGTTCCACAGGGCTGTGTACTTTCTCCTCTGCTCTTCTCCTAGTACAAAAACTGATCAAGTTTGCGGACGACACCAGCCTCATGGGGCACATCTCGAATGGGGATGAGTCTGCCTACGGGAGGTAGGTGGACCGGCTGGTGTCCTGGTGGTAACAACCTGGAGCTCAACGTCCAGAAGACAGTGGAGATGATAATGGACTTCAGAAAAGCCCCAGCCTCTCCTCACCTTGATAGACTCCCCCATCACCACCGTGGACTCCTTCTACTTCCTCTGCATCACCATCACTCAGGATCTCAAATGGGAGCCCACGATCAGCTCCCTCATCAAGAAGACCCAGCAGAGGATGTACTTCCTGCGGTAGCTGAGGAAAGCCAAGCTGCCAGCGGAGATGATGGTGCAGTTCTACACGGCCATCATTGAGTCCATCCTCACCTCCTCCATCACCGTGTGGTACGCTGGAGCCACAGCCAGGGACAAACAGAGACTATAGCACATTGTGCGCTCTGCTGGGAAGGTGATCGGCTGCACCTGTACGTCTCAAGGACTCTGGGACGAGCAGGTTGGATCACAGCTGACCCTTCTCACCCTGGACATGGACTATTTGAGCCACTTCCCTCAGGCAGGAGGATATGGTCCATGTGGAACAGAATCTACCGCTACAAGAACAGTTTCTTCCCGTCGGCCGTTGGACTCATGAACACTTCTTAACACCGGGCGGAGCCTCCTGATAATAGCCTGTCCTGTTTATCTATTTTTTTGCACGCTTTAAGTTTTACTAAACTAACCAACCAAACTAAAATTCTTTGTTTGCCCAACAGCCATGTAATTGACATTATAAATCCTACAGGCTGCAGCTCCCTCATGACTGATAAGTACCTGATTAGCATCTGACTTGCCCGAGCTGATCCCTGACCATGATCTAAAAAGTCTGTTGTATACACTTCCATTTCAGCTTAAAGATGGATTCTCTCAATCTTTAAAAAAAGAAATACAAATTTAACAAAATGTCCTCCTTAACTCATCTTTCAAACCATCTCTTCTCCTTCTTAGAATCTTCACATCACCGTCTGCAAAGGAGTGGCTTGTTGCTTTCAAATGAAGATGCACGGCGCTCTGTAATCCTAAATTTGCGTGCTTCTGTGTCGATACAGACTTTTGTGCGTTGGCCGTTTAGTCTCACTGATTCAACTCTTTGCAACTTTCCCCACTGCATGCGATTGAATGCACTACAGGGCTTTGTTTTTGAGTAGGCATCTTGTCCTTGAGCCTTAAAACAATATGCCCACAAAAAAACATCTAGTCAATTAAGTGCTAAAGCACCACCTCTGGCCGTCAGCAGGGATTAATTAGAATTCTCTGTTTACTTAGTAGCCGACAGCAGACAATGATCTCATTTTCACTCGAAGAGCTGAATATAAATTATATGTACTGGAGCAAAACAGATTTAATTTTGACACATGAAAAAAAATCGAGTACAGGTCGAACACTACTTTCAGGGTAGTTTCTAAGTAAAATAATATAAGACAGTTTATGATTTAGCCAAACTTCAATGAAAACGGCAGACTTAAGAAAAAGATGTTAGTACCAAGTGATTTTTCTTGCTCTGCTCTTACCTTCCACTCCGCTGATACACTTGACCCGATCTCGGACCTCCACGTTGTAGCCCTCGAAGGACATGAAGACCCCGTTGGGATGGTAGGGCTCCCTCTGCGCATAAACCTTGGAGTAACTGTGCTGGAACTCGAAGCGCTCGTACCCGTCGTACTGCACCACTTTGCCGTACACCTCGAAGTACTTCTCCATCCAGCTGAATGGGAAGTAGACCTCGGCGCCCTCCCGCCTGCCCTTCACCGTGGCTTCATCGTTGATCAGACAGTCCATCTCCTCAAACTTGTTCCCTGCAGCGCCGACCACAGGCGGGGGCTCGGGGGGCTGGGGGGGCTGCTGCTGCTGGCTGCTGCTGCTGGCTCCGCCTCCTCCTCCGTCCCTGGGGCTGGGGGGTACGGCAGCAGCGCGGGGCAGGAAGTGCAGGGACGTGTCCGTGGAGCAGCGGTTCCATAGTAACACAGTGATGAGCGTGAACAGAGCGCAGATGATGATTAGGGTCTTGTAGTTGACCCGAGCAGCCAGGCAGCGCATCCTCGCAGCTCACCTGAGGAACACACACATGAGGAACACACACATGAGGAACACACGCACACCTGAGGAACGCACGCACACCTGAGGAACGCACGCACACCTGAGGAACGCACACCTGAGGAACGCACACCTGAGGAACGCACACCTGAGGAACACACACCTGAGGAACACACACCTGAGGAACACATATGAGGAACGCACACCTGAGGAACGCACACATGAGGAACGCACACCTGAGGAACGCACACCTGAGGAACGCACACATGAGGAACGCACACATGAGGAACGCACACATGAGGAACGCACACATGAGGAACGCACACCGGAGGAACGCACACATGAGGAACGCACACCTGAGGAACGCACACATGAGGAACCCACGCATGAGGAACACACACATGAGGAACACACACATGAGGAACACACACATGAGGAACGCACATGAGGAACACACACATGAGGAACGTACACACACACGAAGAACGCAATTTTAGATGATATTTAGATGATATGCATCCTAAAAAAGGTGGATATCATCTAAAATCGCATATATAAAGTGAACAACAATCGCAAATTTAGTTCAGTTTTCATCGAAGCGTTCAAAGGCATATTTGGTGTTGGTTTTCCGATTTCGGGAGCTGCTTGTCTGTTCCGGGTCGTCGTAAGTCCACTAAACCTGCAGAGGGCACACCGTCTATAGTTTGTCTTTTTGACTATGACAGAGATGCACTTTGTGTTATTTCACTTAAAGGTCCCATAACATGCAAAATCGACTTTTCAGAGCTTTTAACCTTCTTACATTGCTATTTGTGCTTCATATATGTACCCAGAGTGTTTTTTTGATTGATTCCCGCAGTTTTTAGCTATAGTACAGACTATCTCCTTTCCTCGAATCTCCAAACTGACGGGCGGTGGCTGCAAGACCGCGTCATAACCACAGGCACGTGTCACCAAAACTCAATTCCCATGTGGATACCAAAATTAAACTATTAATAGGTTCTTTAATGTCGTATTAGCTCGTGGTTGTGAAGAGCTAACCATCAAGTTTTGACTATGTTCCACTATTACACACACAGTTACTGTTTGGATAAAATGTGCACTTCTGGTCTTAATCTGATGGATTCATTCAGTCTATGATTTATATTTGATCATTTCAAAGTGCTCAGTGCAGGGGGCGGGGCCTCCTGTGTATGAGGCAGTGACGTGCATTCAGTGGGGGCTGGGGGGGCAACTTTGGTATCAAATTTGCATCAAAATGTATTTTTTGCATGCCTAGATGCTTCTGTACAAACGGACAAACGTTGGACAAAGATATTGGTAGCATATTATATGTACCCGGTATAATATGCTACCAATATCTTTCACCTTTAAATATTGTCAAGCTAACGACTAGCACAAATGTGGCAAATGACTGAAATTGAGGTTTTCCAGTCACCCATAGCGTTTGGTTCCTGCCAAATGAAGCCAATTTGAGGCTTGCAATTATAGCAACTAATTTATAAACAAAGACCCAAATTTGTATTTTAGCTAAATCACATCACCGGGATCATGCAGCGTGTGTTTTTAAGATCGGGGGTTGTGAGCCTGACAGTCCCCTTATATCTTGTATTATTAGGTGTACTCAGACATACTGGATCTGTTTGTTTGACCATAGCAGTGGATGCGATTGTCTGTGGATGTATTGGGACGCTGCAGGCGGCGTGGAGGGGCTGCAGCACAAGTCACACTGCTCACACTAATTAAAGCTGGGTCCAGATAGAGCACACACTGTCCAGCAGACGGCCCACACACAGGCTTTACACTGCAGCTCATTACACAGCACAGTCACTCACAAGAGGCCAATGTGAGGAGAAAGCAGCAATCTCATCTGCTTCTTCTTCATGTGCGCCTATTAAACGCCAAGTGCACTTGTATTAAAGGAGGTAAATGGTTCACTAGACTAATTGTTTGCCGTAAAAAAAAACAATGTAACAATTGCTGAACAATTAAGGAAATATATCTAATTGCTTTTTGGGGGGTGTAAACATATCAATGTGATTTAATTTGCATTTGCGCTTTACGTTTAATAACAAAAGTAGTTATTAATTTGCAGTGGTGCGGTCGGGGCAATCAGCGATTGGCCAATCAAATCTAAAATTACTGTGTAACAACCATAACTATATTTACAACTATATTTAAATTGTTCTGAAATATATCCAAATAAACCCGTTTTCTCCTCACTTTTGCTGGTGAAGCTCCTGTTTTCGGAGCAGTCCTGTGGCCACTGGGAAGCGTGATTCCGGTTCTTCCAGAGCGGTTCAGTTTGTGGCCGTGTTCAGAGGCCGTTCATGCTCCACTGTCTAACATGAGCTTTTAGAACCAGAGCGGACAGCAGCTTCTGTGCTCTGAGGACCACACAGGCTTAAACTGTGCTGAATAAACCTGTATGAAAACCAGATATGTAAACGTAAAGTGACTTTAACAACAAGTATTTGTTTGTAGCTAAGGATATGTTTGTGTGTCTAATGATTTAGAAGTTTGTCACTACATGGCTGCCTGTATCTCTGACAGAGTGAGCTCGTTTGGTGCAATGGAGGATTCTGGGCTGAGAAGTGACATGACAGGAGGACAAGCCTTAGCAGAGGAGCATTCGTCTGACACAACACGATTTGATGAAGCAAAAACAGCGACAAAGGAATAATGGGACATGAGACTGTTTTGGACCAACTCCACTTCAGGGAAATACAAGAGGTTTGTTCAGGAAAGACGTGGTTTGATTTGCATCTGGGAGAGACAGGTGAGTTTCATCACGGACGTTGTAATGCGTCGATGTTTTTAAGGTCACGTTTGAGGCAAATGAGGCATGTTTTATGAGTGCATCTGTCTGAACAGTAAGATGTTATTGTGAGTATCTGACGCAGGCACAGTCCGTGTAAGCAGCCAATTTAATTGTTTTAATTAATCATAGCACCTGCCATAGTTCATGTAAAACAAGTATTTTAAGAGAGAATCAATCATTTTCCTTAGTATCCAAATTACAATTGTAAATTGTAGTATTGTGACAACTTTCTGCGTGCCTAAATGAAAAAGTCATCGCACGCTATTGCTAATTGAAATTCTGCGACCTTCTTGCTGTGAGGCGAGCGTGCTCGTCACAGTCACTGTGACGCCAACATGAAACAATGACTGTTCTTTGGTATATATGGTATATATACTATATACCAAATCTTAATCTTTGGACCAGGACAGAAATGATTCACACCAAAGTCTTGCCAAAGGGAAAAGAATGGGCTTGTGCACAACAGCACCTGGCTAGCTCACTGTTAGCGTCAGTACGGCTAACTGCATCTTTAAGACAGGGGTGTCGAACTTATTTTAGGTTACGGGCCGAGCAAGATTGTAAAACATGATTTAAAAATAGCTTTATATAGCCTAGTAATAGTTACTTTTGCAGGAGGTACAGGAATATGGGCCTGATATGATTTCTGATGTGTTGCCATCACAGAACTGTTGGCTGTTGCTGCTCAAACTCATGAGTTATTCATTTTTACAGTTAATGCTGTATTTCACTGCAGTGGGACCTGACCTGCTCCTGATCTGCTGCTGCAAAGGATTGTGGGACTTGTACCTCTAGCAATAAAACGCATGGAGTTTGTCAAAGCTACAGTGACTAACAGGCTCCAGTGAATATAGCAGTGTCCTCTAGAAGCAGGTCTTTTTGTTTTATTTTCACGCTACATTAAAGCGCATGGAACGGCAGCTGACGCATCATTGTGGGGTTGTTTTCATTATAAAGCTGGTTCACGTGACACTTGTGCTCTCCTCCGCTTGAAACTAATATTTCCCAAATCCATCACTCCACATTTAAAAGTCAAAAAACACAAAATATATAACTTTTTAATTTGATAAAAGACACCATTCAGATGATTTCACACATAGGAAGTGCTTTTTACAGGCTTCAAATCCAAACCGTCTTGAAGTCCCTGTTGAAAAATGCATTGCTGTCTTTTTTTGCCAGACAAATTGTTGCATCCAATAAAAAAAACATGATTGATATTTAGAGAAATGTCAGGCCGGTGCAGGAATGAAAGATTGGGATGAGGGGAGCTGTGACAATGCTCAAGAAATGTGTGGCAGAGGCAGGCCTGAAATACAAGGCGCTGTCAGGACACTCTGTGGGACGCACTGTGGGACGCACTGTGGGACGCACTGTGGGACGCACTGTGGGACGCACTGTGGGACGCACTGTGGGACGCACTGTGGGACGCACTGTGGGACGCACTGTGGGACGCACTGTGGATCGCACTGTGGGACGCACTGTGGGACGCACTGTGGGACGCACTGATTATGTGGAGCGTGAATAATCAATACTTGATAATGGCAGGCTCTGGTTGAAGCGACATTTACAGTTCTGCCTTTTAAAGTGCGTTTCTAATTTAGATTTGATTTTGTGCATTTATACCTGTTGCACATATAAATTATAGTTGTACACCAATCTAGTAGGTATTTGTGGAGAAAAGGTTGAAAAATCTGTTGAAAATGAAAGGAAGTGACATCACACTAAGGACACTCGTTCCAGAAGAACTTTTCTCACTCTCTAAAAATAAGTCACACTCAAATAATTGTATTAGTTAAATATAAAAAAAAATGGTGACATTTGATGCATTTTTGGGTGTTGTGCTGGGTAATTTCCTAGTGTGATGTCATCAAATACAAACAGGAAATTGAATAAAAAAATTGCTTTTTGGGATAATGTTTAGCAAAATTCTAAATATATTCATAGTAACTGCGTTTTAGTGCAATGAGTGTTGCACTAATAACCTGTCCCTATGACCTGTTCACTTTCAGTTTTAGAACCCGTTGGTGCCCCCTACAGAACGCTCTTTTTGATGGACTAGTTTACTGTTGAAGTGAATGTCCCCACAGGAGAGGTTAAGTACTACATGTGCGTAATAAATAAGATAAGATTGTTGTCAGTTGAAAGGACTTTAAAGAATCTGTACCTGTTTTTGCAGGTTATAAAGTGAATTTGACACACCAATTCCTTTGAGACCGGTGCGTTGGAGAAGGAACTTACTATACTGTCTGGTGATTATATTCATCATCATAATCAGGGGTGTGCTAAAATATTGATTCCTGGATACATACAACTAGCTCACAATATAGAGATTCCCAGACTTTCTGGGGCAGCGCAGCAGAGCGTCTGAGCGCACAGACGAGTCGAAGCAAGTTTGGAAGATGACAGAGTTTGTACATTTATCAATCATTAAAAACTGAAGTGTGGGTTTATTCTGGCTTTAAGACAATAGAAACGGCCTTCTCCTGGCATTTTCAAAAGAAGAGAAAGCATTTAAAACGAGCGGAGGAAGCCATTCACCCTGGTCTGAGGAAGAGCGAGCAGTGGAGCTAACGTTAGACTCCACGGGAGAAAGTGTAAAGCCTCCAAAACACAGTGTAAACTCCACCAGTGGCTGTGGAGAGCGAGCTGCACGCCGAGCTAAAAATAGCGCTGAAAGTCCGTGCGTCACAAGAATAAACTTTCTACATTGATAACGAGGAATTTAAATGTAAGCGTAAAAAAAAGTAAAGTAGTGCCTGGCTGTGTGAAGAAAATATATGTTCTGGTTGTTTCTCCTCATTCACTGTATTATATAATAAATATAATAACAGAATAATAATAATGGTGACAGTACAACAAATATCTAGAAGTGTGAAGTGCCTATTAACTGGCTCCATGCATCAGAATAAATAAGTAGAAGTGGAAATTATAAATGTTGTTATTATTAATCTTATTTCAGTATAAAATATGTCAAATTGATGAATAAATATACACTGTATCAATATATAAGGTAAGGAAGGTGTATGTAATTATGTGATTGTGTTTTAACAAAAAAAAAGAAATGTTACACTCTAAATACACTCTAAAACACACTATTCCTCTATAATAATCTGTAGAGCATTGTCTGTGGTTTATTAATCAAACAATCAGCATTCAACTGAACAAATATTACTTGCAGATGAAGATAACTCAAACGGTTTTATCAGACATTACACTGGGGACAAAAAGATGGCCATTGTGAAATAAAAAGAATCAACTGAGTTCTGGTGGTTCTCTCTGTGGGAACATCCTGTATCTCCTTTATCTCCTCCCCTACAAATGAAGACTGCACTCGGGATCGGCGTTCTTACTTTGAGGTGTGGAAATGTTTCAAATTCCACGCTCGTCAGTCCAGAGTCTGAAACGAGCACGTAGTTTGAGACGTCCAGCTCAAGCACAGGTCAGCAGTGTCCAGAGAAGTAAGGGATGCTCGTGGTCTGGAGCGGGAGGGAGCAGGTTGTGGCAGCCGCGCTTGAAGCATGGGTAGATCCCACTGCAGGTCATCATTAAGATTAGCTGCTAATAGGTCCTTAATTGTCTTGTATTGTACTGCAGAGAGGTAGAAAGATGATGGGTAGAATAAGCAATGACGCAAAAGGATGACGAAAATTAAAAACTTTAAGAACTTCTCGATGTAATCCCTCTTTTGTCCAGGTGTGTTGGAGTAGCATTGAGCTTTATTCATGCTAATTTGAAGAATCCTGGTGAGAAAAGCCTCACCGTCCGAGAGTCAAAAACTGTCCTCTCTGTAGCTCCAAGAAAACTGACACTTCTTGGATAACCGGCGCTTCTTGGATAACCGGCGCTTCTTGGATAACCGGCGCTTCTTGGATAACCGGCGCTTCTTGGATAACCGGCGCTTCTTGGATAACCGGCGCTTCTTGGATAACCGACGTTCCTTCAATAACTGACGTGGCTCTGAGAAACGTTGGTGTTTTAAACTCCGTACATCATCATGGTCAGTGAAACGGTGTGCTGAGACCAGGAAGTAAACCGAAAGAGTGTTCTATGAAATCTGTGTCTCAAACTGGGAAATTACACACTTTGTTGTGTTGGAAATCGACAGAAATCCCAATGTAGTTTTGTTTGTTATATTTCATATTTTCCCTTTAAGACAGTTGGATAACTTGATAACATGAACATGCTACAAATAAAATATGACTATTGTAGGTTGCTCCTTAATGCCAAAGCAAGTTCCTCGTTTGTGAGTTATGTTCCTCTGATTCCGATTGTGATTGTGATTCCGATTGTGATGAACGTTCTGTATCGTAACAGACCTCTCTGCATCAACCCACTGCAGAGTTTAGACGAGGATTATGCAACACTCTTTATTCAAGATGTTTGTGATGCAGATCTACTGGGCGTCGCCAGTTAATTACAAGCAAAACAAAGCTGATTACTCACTGAAAAACACACATTCTCTCTGGGATTCTGACAGAAAAAGTCTGATATTAGCAGCTTGCACAATAGTCAACAAACTGTATGAGGATTATTTTAGTCAATTATTCAGCAAACAAGAAAAACAAAGAGGATTAAATCAGTTAAAAGTGGACAAAAATCCCCAATGAAGGCTTTGTGACAAAAAATACTATTACAAATCAAACTGATGTGTTGGTGAGAAAAATATGTTTTTCTTCTGTTTAATTTATTCTAGAAAGCAGATAATTAACAATAATTTAAAAAGTAAATGATAATGTCAGTTGTTGATAAGCAGTCTTATTGAGTAGACTAATTAAAGTGTCCTTGGCCAAAAACCAACAGTGATGCCATAAAACAAAAGCATGAAATAGAAGTACAGAAACGTATGATTCGATATGTGCCGTTTAGTTGAACAACAGGAGAAAAGAAAGAAAAGCACTGCATTTGAACAGGTCTTTCATAGTTTAAACCAACACTTATTTCACAAAGGGAACAAATGGACTGGTGACGTTGCAGCTTCACGCACACACAGGGTTAGAAGCATCAGGGTGTGGCGACATTTACATTTCATTAGAAGCACTACCGTTCTAAACAGTGGACGAGGTCTTACATGTTGCCTCATAATCTTGGTACATTTTTAACACAAATCCCTCACCAGAAACAAAGCAATATAAATTGTTTGTAAAGCAGGACTCAAATTTCTCTGGAACTGCCCACGAGACTTAAGTGAATGATTTGTCGAATGTATAAGATCAATACTAAAAAAAATATGTGGTAACGCAACTTTTCCATGACGGCTACAATGAAAATGATCTTTGTATTTCCCTCCAAGTTTTGCTCTTCAACAAAACCATGTATTTTCTCACTTAACTGATGCGTTTGGGGACGAAAAGTGGAAACATTGTTAGTTTATTCTGGGGACTGTACGTTTAGCGCGCTCAAAAAAGCGTGATACTGACATTGCGCATTTATTATTATTATTATTTTTTCCCTGGAAAGATGCTCTAGATGCACTGCTGCTGTTCATACGTGCTGAACTTCCTGAATTTGTATTTATTTTCACTTGAAAAAGAAGATTACTTAAATAAAATGACATAAAATTGAAGTGTGATGGGTGTGGCAGAAACCCAAGGACCCTCATCCTTAAGGCCTACAATTAATTTACAATTAATTATTCAACCTCAAATTGACAGAACATTTAATTTTAGTCTGATGACATCACATGATCTCTCTGGGTGGAGTCTGCATGTTCTCCCCGTGTTACCGTGGGTTCTCTCCAGGTTCTCCGGCTTCCTCCCACCGTCCAAAGACATGCATGTGTTAGGCAAAATTGGCGACTCTAAATTGGCCCTAGTGAATGAATGTGAGCGTGAACTGTCTGTAATGTCTATGTCTCTGTGTTGGCCCTGCGACAAGTTGGCCACTGTCCAGGGTGTACCCCGCCTAAGGCCTGAAGTCACTGGGATAGGCTCCAGTCACCCGCGACCCCGAAAGGGAACAAGCGGTAGAAAATGGATGGATGGATGGATTCATGATGAAAATCACACTGAACAGAAATTTGTTTTTACAGTAAAGAAAGATGTTTTCAGGAAAAAATGACGTTTTTAAATGGTTAATATTTATATAGTCACCATATTAATTCCATAATTTTGCTCCATGGTGTGAAGTTGTCATTTTCTTGACAAACTAGTTGGTAAAGGTATGAGGAGATGTACAATGTTTTATCATAAGAACAAAATATTTGATGAATAGTAATGTCATAAATATGTAATAGCTGAAATTTTTAGGACACTGGGAGCGTTGTAGTAAGAACATGCGGCGAGGCTGAGCTACAGAAGCCCAGATGAGCACGCCACGGGGAGGAGGGGGAAATACAATCAACTTTCTTCCAGACAAATTGAGATTAACCCAAAATTGGATTAATTGATTATATCGATTTATTGCCCGGCCAAACAGGCGACCATCGGAAAAAGTGTGCTTTGTTTGTTTACACCGTTTACAGAGGAATATAATCTTTAACTAAAGGCTCTTCTTTGTGTTTTACTACTGTCATTTACCGTTATAAACCGACCTGTGGAGGGGGCGGGACTAAGCACGTGGAGCAGGAGGAGGGGCAGAGAATCAGAGCGCCGAATACACATATATATACATATACGCGCACGCGCACACGCACATATATATATGCTGTGTTAACAATTAATAAAACATAGAAATGTAACACCCCTTCTAAAAACAAAGTATCCAAGGTATCCACAGATTTTGAGAGAGCAGTGTGGGCATTTTTTTTGCAGTGTTCTCTCTGCATTTAAGAATTCAGCTACTCTCTGCATTTAAGAATTCAGCTATTCTCATTCATTTTCATTTCCCAATCCCGCCCCAAAGCCCCAGTCCCGCCCCAAAGCCCCTGTCCCGCCCCAAAGCCCCTGTCCCGCCCCTGTCCCGCCCCAAAGCCCCTGTCCCGCCCCAAAGCCCCTGTCCCGCCCCAAAGCCCCTGTCCCGCCCCAAAGCCCCTGTCCCGCCCCAAAGCCCCTGTCCCGCCCCAAAGCCCCTGTCCCGCCCCAAAGCCCCTGTCCCGCCCCAAAGCCCCTGTCCCGCCCCAAAGCCCCAGTCCCGTCCCAAAGCCCCAGTCCCGTCCCAAAGCCCCTGTCCCGCCCTAAAGCCCCTGTCCCGCCCCAAAGCCCCAGTCCCGTCCCAAAGTCCCAGTCCCGTCCCAAAGCCCCTGTCCCGCCCTAAAGCCCCTGTCCCGCCCCAAAGTCCCAGTCCCGTCCCAAAGCCCCTGTCCCGCCCCAAAGCCCCAGTCCCAGCCTAAAGCCCCTGTCCCACCCCAAAGCCCCTGTCCCGCCCCAAAGCCCCTGTCCCGCCCCAAAGCCCCTGTCCCGCCCCAAAGCCCCTGTCCCGCCCCAAAGCCCCTGTCCCGCCCCAAAGCCCCAGTCCCGCCCCAAAGCCCCAGTCCCGCCCCAAAGCCCCTGTCCCGCCCCAAAGCCCCAGTCCCGTCCCACTCACATGTGATATCACGAACGCCTTCTGCTGCTTCCGCTTATCATCAAAGGCCAACACTGAGCCTGGCACCACAGCCTGCAGCGGCTGCAGTCGGCCGGCTTTGGCACGAGTGTTTGCGCTGTAAGTGAGGCTGACACTGAGGTCATCAGCTCTGACACCAGAGGTACAGTCACTGGGAGCTGCAGTCCAAAAGCACAGGTCCATTTAGAACAGCAGGTCTCTCCTTCCCTCAAAGCTGAGAAGTGCGTGACAAGAGGGACAATTTCACATAAGCAGCGTGACGGAGACGGAGAGACAACAGCTAAAAGCCGGTTAATACTTGGATGGGAGACCGCTGGAACACCAGGTGCCACAGTGAGGCGCTAGAGGGAACATTGTTGTGTCTTTAGGCAAAACACTGCGCCCACATTACCTGTAAAAGTGCTTTGAGTGCCTTGAAGGTGGAACAGCTCCATATAAATACACTTGAGTACTAATAATAATAATAATGATAATAATAATAATAATAATTACCACTTCCCCACCGCCTTCAAATGAGGGCCAAGTCCACCTAAAGCTGCTAATCTGTGTCCCGTTCCCCTTCACAGACAGCACTGTGTTTTCAGAGTGATCTAAAGTGCAGCGGGCGCCGACGATGGAGCAGAGCCGTTTTTCTTCTACTGCTGTCCCGTGCGGTAAAAATCAGCGGCAGTCATCACACCAATAAAAGCTGAGTGCTGCAGACGACCTCAGGGAGCCATTCAAGCAGAGGGCCACGGTGTGCTCCAGCCTGCACTGTACTCCAGGCATTTCTGCGCTCTTCTCCCACCCTTCAAGTACAAACCAAACACCGAGTGAGGGAAGGTTTGGCCCCAGGAACAGACCGTGAAGAAGAAGAGCTGGAGGTCCCAAGTCGTTTAGTCGATTAATCAGTCGATGGTGTTTTTGTCGACCAAAACCTGTATTAGATAAGGATTTTTATGGGAGTTCACTTTGCGAGTAAATCGGGATGAACTCCTATGCAGTTGTAGCCCTTTGAGGCAAGTTTATGTCGGATACATGGTTTGATACTTGATAATTGTGAGAATCGTAGTCGGTAACAGTGAGTATATTCAGTACTCCAAAAAAGTCAAACTACTTATTTTATGTGTCTCTGTTTATATGACAATATTATTATTTATTTATTTATTCAGAAAGTTTGATATCATATAACTAGACTAGGTAAAGAAACGAAATTAAGGATTTTCAAAAGATATTTAGTTAGCTTTAGCTTTAGTTCATCGGCAAAACCCAAAATATTATATTTCAAGTGCCTAATGCTTATTCAAATCCGACGCATTACATAAACATGTGAAAACGTGCCATCCAAGGCAAGTCGGACGCTTGCCATGGAAACGAAATCCGTCATTAACTGAAGCGGCACGAGAAGCTCCAAAGTGAACTTGTCTGGGACCAAGTGGAAAAGTGGTTCTCCTCATTTCTAAAGAATTCTTTAAAATGCAACATAAAAAATGAGGCACTCCCATGTCCAGTCGGCAGCTCACAGACAGGGGGCCCTGTTGTGGGAGCAGGGGCGGAGGACAGGGAGGCTCACAGACAGGGGGCCCTGTTGTGGGAGCAGGGGCGGAGGACAGGGAGGCTCACAGACAGGGGGCCCTGTTGTGGGAGCAGGGGCGGAGGACAGGGAGGCTCACAGACAGGGGGCCCTGTTGTGGGAGCAGGGGCGGAGGACAGGGAGGCTCACAGACAGGGGGCGCTGGTGCTGGAGCAGGGGCGGAGGACAGGGAGGCTCACAGACAGGGGGCGCTGGTGCTGGAGCAGGGGCGGAGGACAGGGAGGCTCACAGACGGGGGGCGCTGGTGCTGGAGCAGGGGGGGAGGACAGGGAGGCTCACAGACGGGGGGCGCTGGTGCTGGAGCAGGGGCGGAGGACAGGGAGGCTCACAGACAGGGGGCGCTGGTGCTGGAGCAGGGGCGGAGGACAGGGAGGCTCACAGACAGGGGGCGCTGGTGCTGGAGCAGGGGCGGAGGACAGGGAGGCTCACAGACAGGGGGCGCTGGTGCTGGAGCAGGGGCGGAGGACAGGGAGGCTCACAGACAGGGGGCGCTGGTGCTGGAGCAGGGGCGGAGGACAGGGAGGCTCACAGACAGGGGGCGCTGGTGCTGGAGCAGGGGCGGAGGACAGGGAGGCTCACAGACGGGGGGCGCTGGTGCTGGAGCAGGGGCGGAGGACAGGGAGGCTCACAGACGGGGGGCGCTGGTGCTGGAGCAGGGGCGGAGGACAGGGAGGCTCACAGACAGGGGGCGCTGGTGCTGGAGCAGGGGCGGAGGACAGGGAGGCTCACAGACAGGGGGCGCTGGTGCTGGAGCAGGGGCGGAGGACAGGGAGGCTCACAGACAGGGGGCCCTGGTGCAGGAGCAGGGGCGGAGGACAGGGGGGCTCACAGAGAGGGGGCGCTGGTGCTGGAGCAGGGGCGGAGGACAGGGAGGCTCACAGACAGGGGGCCCTGGTGCAGGAGCAGGGGCGGAGGACAGGGGGGCTCACAGACAGGGGGCGCTGGTGCTGGAGCAGGGGCGGAGGACAGGGAGGCTCAGAGACAGGGGGCGGGGCGCTGGTGCAGGAGCAGAAATCTGACACTTTATTGAACGAAAATAAAAAGAACGAAGGTGCCGTTCACAGACACCAGAATGAACGCGTTCACAGTATCGTTCGGCAGCAGTAATACCGTTCGTTCAGTTCACGTTCACCAAAATTATGAACAGGCAGTGTTGTGCCGGAACACGTTCATTGAACGAGAGTTCGTGAACGCGTTCAGACACAACACTGCCTACGGGCCACAAAAATCTAAAATGTAATCACATTTTTAAATTTGTTTTTGAATTTAGAAAAATATTGATACTGTGGCTCAGTATCGTATCGATACTGAGTCCGTGACGATATATCACCGTATCGTTATTTTGAACACAGCCCTATCGTCCGCCCCTGTGAAGTGCGTTTCTGGACTTTTCATTGGTTAAACAGCGTCATGTGCTCTCACACTGTGACGCTGACTCTCTCAAGAGTCTCTCAAATGGACATTAAAAGTGGCCACATCTTCCCATGGATTTATGAGAGGAAAACCTGTGTCATTTGGAGCTATGTCCAAACAGATGACGTCAGTCACAGAGGAACAGAGGAGGAATGATTTACAGTGATCAGTTATGTGTGATACGCGCTTCAGCTTTTGTTCTAAGTGTAAAAAGTGTTTTTTTTTTCATTATTCACTTGGTGTTTAGGCAGAAATATCCCCATATGCCTCGCTGATGACGTTGATGTGCACCTCTGTCTTCTAAAAAGATGAAAATAGAACGTTTTAGCCCAGACCCCGTTTACAGCGTGTTCGTTCATTTTCATTGGCTGCTGGGCTTGCAATTCAGAATGCAATCCAATAGCAGCTCCCCACTACGAGACTGAAGCAGCTGTAACTGTCTTCAACTAGAGATGAGATGACTGGGACTGAGTAGGCACGACAACAATAATTAACGTCAATGAGAATGGTCTAGAACAGAGGCAATGGCCAAAAACTGCAAAACAAGCAAGTATCAGTACTAGTACCAACAGTATTACACTATTACACTATTGACTCTGGGGGAGTTGAAAAACAACTGCAAACCTTCCCGTTGGGTGTAAGGTGTACACTATATATCAGATGAGGCGCTGTCGTCAAAGTCAAACACCATGTTACATTTAGGTGGAACTCACAAAAGGATTGAAAACACAATTACAGAGACATGTTTAAAATAGAACTGCTGACAAAAGCGGCTCTTTTCAGGTCAGACAACCGTTCCTATCAGAGGCCTGACAGAGAACACTGGTCTTTACTCGCACTGTCAGAAGCCTCTCAACATCCTCATGAAAAAGAACTAATTTAGTTAGTTATCACTGCATCTTTAATATGGGATACAAGATTATATTTCACACTGAGCCCCAGGGCCTCAGCAACAAACTGTACTAATGCTATCAAATGTGCGGCTGCTTGTTAATCTAATGTTGTGGAAGCGTGCGTGGAAATGTTGCCATGGCATTAGCGCCTGGGTGTTTGATCTGTGGATACAGGATTAAACAGGTCATTAGCTAAAGGCTTGTAGCTGGAGCCTCCTGCTGGATTATGCAGTCTGCTTATTAAATGAAGCAAGAACAAAACACACACAGAATACTGACACATTGATGGAGAATGTTACAAGAGTGGAGGACGGAGAAAATACAAATGTGAAATGTATGGACAACTGGACGCTAGAGGCCATGTTTCCACTGGCCCCGATCCCCCAGAATGCTTCACTTTAGAGCGCTTTGTTAATTTGTTTATTTGGTCAGGACAGTGAATGTTACACGCTGATATATGACACACAGTGGATTGTGGCCATGGGCTCATCATCCACTGTCCCACATCCACTCTAACAACACTCTCTCATACACCAGCAAACTATTGTACATGTTTCAGTGGTAGACCAGAGTACCAGGAGCAAACCTACGCAGACACAGGGAGAACATGCAAACTCCACAGAGAAAGGCCAAACTATGCTGTGAAGCGTGGTTTGGAACACTATGGAAGGCTTTGGAAAGCTTCTGTTAATAGAAGAGTGTCTCCATGTGCAGGGCTGAACTCACAGAGCAAGTCATCTTTAACAGCAGGAGATTAGTCTGATGTCGGTTTTATTCTAAATAAACTAAAATGAATAATAATAAATAAAAATGGCGCAGCGCTGA
Source organism: Eucyclogobius newberryi (assembly GCF_026437365.1). Classification (NCBI taxonomy): domain Eukaryota; kingdom Metazoa; phylum Chordata; class Actinopteri; order Gobiiformes; family Gobiidae; genus Eucyclogobius; species Eucyclogobius newberryi. The sequence goes on from NW_027316167.1 coordinate 38,886,513, forward strand.
CTGATGAGTTTGCCTCTCTGAATACATCAAGTGAACATTAAGGCTTCCGTGGCAGCTTGACTTGAGCAATATTGTGTGGTTAATTATTTTGGGCGCTGCCTCTGTGACACTGGCGACGATGCATCAGGACTGGACTCAGGATGATATTATATTATATTATTATTTGACCAATATGGACAGGGCTTTTCTCTTTTAAGAGCTTACTCATACTCGTACTCAACAATGTCGGCATTGAGCCCAAACCCGTAACAGTATCGTGGATCCCAAAGTTACACACTTTATTCCATTTCAATAAATCATTCAGTTTGAAAATCAAATTTGGTATATTGAGTAAAATGATGTTACGTTAATGACAGATTGAACCAACCTGTTTTCCTGTCACCAAGAGTAGGTCATCATGGCCGCATTCATGCCCCGGTCAGTCCTCAGCTGGACCTGTCAGAGAACACAGAGATCAGATCTGTGGAGCGGTGAGCGCTTGCAAGAGCAAATCAAACACTTGTTCTGAGCCCGAGCATTCATCTTGTGTCTTTTGCACAATATGCCAATATCAAATATGAGTTGCTAATTTACACACTTATCGTCGTTATATAGATATATAGACAGACAGACAGACAGACACACACATGTACATATATACATACAAATACAGGTTAACACTCTTAATGTAAACACAGCACAAGCAGAATAATACATATTAAGCTTGTAAAAACAACGCAACCAAACCAGGACCAAAACGATTATACTGAAGCTCTCCAGGTCAACTTTTCTCAAAACGATGTGTCATACTTCAGTCTAGCTAATTACAGATCCAACAACTCAACACTAAAGATGTAGAAACATTTGCAGTTGTAATTGCTGCAGTGATGAATTCCCATTCTTGCCGACTACAGGGTCAATAGTGTGAATAGTAAAGCATTCATCCGAGCAAATCCAGAGAATGACATACAACTCTACACAGCAATTCATCTGGCCAATATGTCTCCAACTGCAGATGAAACGGCTTGTTAAACTAAAGAAAGTGCTAATTCCCCCGGCCCAATGGGGCATATTGATTTTTTGGATGAATTATACTCATTGATGGAGCGGTTAATTGAATACAGCAGGAATTAAAGCTGTTTGACGTCAATCCTGTGGGTCACTGCAGCTGTAGTGAGAGGAAAAAAGGAATGGGCAATATTCTCCGGGCGGGGATGTTTACATAAAGCGTACAAGTCAAAAACATTTGGACGATATTTTTTCTGCAGATTTCTTCAATTTCTAATGGAAAAATATGAACAATGACACAAAAGAGGCAGGAACGGTCTGATACTGATACCAGATATCCAAGATCAAGTTCAACTACAGCGTTCTCATCCACATGATTATTGTATTTTCCTCCGCAACTCAATGATATCCATTCCAGAAAAACATCTCTATTAATCCAGTTTGAAGCAGTCTTTACAAAAATAAAAAGTAAATCTGTGACAATCAACTGAATCCAGTCTGCAGACTTCAAATGCCCCCGGTCCTTTTAAGATTCCAGTCAGGACCCCCAACACGCTACTGCCCCGGATCAAACGGGAAAGGAAACAGCTGATGATCACAAGCCTCATAATTGTGTAGGGAATAAAAGGCATGTTCAAAGCATTTTTTGTCACACAATTAAAAACTCAACAGGCTCCATTTACTGTACGTTTACGGAGGAAACGGCGATGTTCAGTCTCAACGAGAGTCGCAACGAGAGACATTACACTGTTACCACTCAGCGTCTCACGGTCTGTGGACGTCACGTTTAGTTCCTGCTGGGCTCGTTTTGGCCCCGATGGGAAAAAGGGACGTAAAAAAGTGACTGGTCTGAGAGGATGGCACCAAATGGAAATGCGCCAAAGCAGGGCGGAGTAGCATCAAGTAGAGTGAATAATAAACAGGACATATGTGAACTTCCTGTGCGTTTCACAAATGTCATATGAAGGTATTGTATCTAAAAGAAATCCAGACCAATATGAGCTAATCCAAATGAGAGTCAACATGGATTCTAAGCTCAGGTGTTCTTCGCCAGTGTCTTATGTTCTGCCAATGGAAGGACACCAAGCCTTTCATTCAACACGTAAATAAAAACACTGCCAAGGTCCAGGATAATGCCACTTAGACAAGTAAATAGAAAGCTCTAATACATTTGAGTACACACTATAGCACCGTATTAATAGGCTTATCAGTCAGACACGGGCCTTATCGGATTACAAACAGACGCAGACATTGGCTTTGCTCGAGCTGTAAACAACATAAGAAATCGTTTGAAGTGTAGCTATTTTTAAATATTGAAAAAAGGCATTAGTAGAATGAACTTGATACTGCGCGACAGTCCTACGCCAAGGCATTGACCACAGTCTCCGTGACTGCTGAGCAATGAAAAAGGTCAAAAGGTGCTAGAGGCCGATTCCCATTTTATATTCAATGACGTTTTGTCTTCTGGTGGAAATTTCTGGATCCAAATTTACTTGTCATTTACTGTCACATAATATATTCATTTTTCATTTTCAATTCATCGGGTTTGTGTAGTTGAAGGGATGAGAATCAGCTAAAAGAGCTGTGACCAAATATGGCTGGGTTTAATTCTATTCTCAAGGTCCCTCCAAGCGCACTGTGCTGTCTTTTTGTGTTGGGTGGCTGTCCTTTCACAGATACAGGAAGTAGACAGCTCCTCCATAGAGACCGTACTGCTGCTATATTCTAACAGACGTATGTTGCTAGACCCATGAATGACAAAATTATGAACTTTTAAAGCTCTAAAGTAAAGATCGACCAATAGAATGAGCTGAGGGTTGATTTTTGATCAGGCGCTTGTTTGGACGACAATTGCCAAACGATGAGCGCACATATCCATGTGCAATCCATGTGCCGTCGTGACACGTATTCATGTGCAATTACTGTCGTGATCACATGCAATGGTATTTATTTATTTATATCTTTATTATTTTTCCCCTCATCCCTTGTTGGGAAATGGGAGGTTTTGTCTATGGGAGTTTTTGTTTATAAGAGATCTTCTACTGAGAGTGTTTTTCAAACTTCCTATAAGTGATCTGTTCTTTTCTTCTGTATCTACCTTTGTATCTACCTGCGTTGCAACAATGAAATTTCCCCATGTGGGACAATAAAGGAATATCTTATCTTATAGAGCTAGAGTGACCAGCTGATCTGAGTTCACTACTTTTGTAGAAAAGGTTTGTTTCCTTCTCTCCAAGCCATAGTATACAGCATCGATTTAACCAATAAAATATCATTCATTGTAAAAATGTAATCATCGTATATCCTACTACGTGTTGTTCTTGGCTCCACCACACAAGCTACAAGTGATGCACGGGTCTTTTTACCCTCGGCTCGGGACCATAGACCGTGAATATCACTGGACTGAGCTAACCTGTCCGCTGCGTTCCAAATAGGAAGTCACATGCGGTTCCTTCGGGTCTGATTCACTTCTACTGGAAAAACAACGGCTTTTTCTCTTTAACTGCTGCTGAGACGCCTGAAACAGCTCTACATGATCCAATTTATTGTCTTTTGTTACTGCTCACGCTTCAGCCTGCATGGTCTGTGCAGCTCGGTACAATCTCTCTAGCCTTTATAAATGTCACATTGGTGTCAGCACCATCACTGTGTCAAAGGAAATTTGTCATCTCATTGGATTATTGAAATTATCAGTTGAAGCGTGTGGATATTGTGGTTTTAAATATTTTGAGAACAGTTTGTGACTTGGTCCCGTTTCCAGGGCCAGCTGAAAGAGGCGCCCGTGTCTTCAGATGGGTGATGGCACAGGCAGATCTCGAGTAAAGAGGGAGCAGAAATGTCAGGCGTCTTAATCAATATTCCAGGCTGCTGTAGAGCCAGCGAAGCTGCTCGGAGCCAGGTGTGCAGCAGGAGCACAGGAGAGGGAGAGGACAGCAGCCTCCAGCTCATCTCCCACTGCACACTACATCCATGCAGATCCAACCAGCGGGCCAAATATCAGCCAGTCCAAAACCTCCAACATCAACCTTCTGTCCGAAACATAAAGGTCTCTACCATGTTCAGCTGTTTTTTAAATGAATAACTAAATTAAAATTGGACCAAGATCTGCATTATCTTCCTTAAAGTTTTGTGAAACCCAAACATTAGTGTCCATGTGAAGTCTCCACCGTACCTGCCGGCGAGGAGTGTGATGGTGTCACTGTGGTGCACGATAACCACATGATAGCACCACATCTGCCGGAGCTCTACATAACGGAAGAGAATCAGATCCATTCATGTCAAATAGTACGCGAACTCACAGATTCCTCCCAACAATGTGAAGCTCGCACTCCTGGAAGAACCTTGCACTGACACCGTTTTTCCCATCTTCACAAATTACCCCCATTCAAACGACCTTTCTCCCACTTGACACCTCGCACATGAATCATAACCATCAGCTTTATGGCCTCTCTGAATACATAAAGTGAACATTAAGGCTTCCGTAGCAGCTTGACTTGAGCGATATTGTGTGGTTAATTATTTTGGGCGCTGCCTTTGTGACACTGGCGACGATGCATCAGGACTGGACTCACAGAGGAGGAAGGGGGGGACCATCTGTGGGTCATTCATATTAGTGCCATGTTCTCTGGGGAGCTGTTGGCTGGATGGACACTGACCGATCACAGCACTCACCGCAGATTGATGTCCGCCATCACTGACCATCTGATCCTCAAACACGGCCAGGAATTCTGATGGCGTTTAAGATTTTTTTTATAAATCTGACTTTGGTTAACGTATATAGAGTTTTATATACTACAATAGAAACATTAGAAACATTACTAGACCATCTAATTTGAATCCCTGAACCGTCGTCGATGTCCCAAGCCTCAGAGCCATACCAACTTCTCCTGCTCTCCAAACATTAGGGTCATTTTCACAGTGGATTAGGCAGACAAAGACCGGCCTGAATGACCTGCTGGGAGATGTGTTGTGGTTGTCACAAATCTTCAGGGATACGGCCGTTGGTAAAAGGAACTTTGCATACATTTTGCAGCTGAGGGTCTCCCCCCATTTAGGTTTTGTGAGACATTCAGGTCTGAGAAATGACTTGAGGCCTACTTACTTCCAGATGCCCCTTCTGTGTGAACAACATTCACAGCATCAGTATCGGAGTTTCTGTTTCATATTAAAATTATCTCTGAACTGAAGATTTTGGCTAACACAAAAACAGGTCAAACTGGATGCACTAGTAACTTTTTGGGTGAACAAACCGTCACGGGCCTGCCGAGATGGTCAAAGTACTGCATTTTATGACCTGAGTAAAAGTAGATGAACCTGGTCAAATATTATTCCAAAACAAGTAAAAGCTGCCCCAAAATAATACAATTTATTACTTAAGTAATGAAGAATTTGCTGTATCAATAGTTTAACAAATGATTTTAAATTTGTGTTGGCTGCTACCTTGGCCTTTCTTTGCATCTTACAAAATAATCACCGACAGTGGGATCCTTAAGACAAAGTGCTAATCGTGTTTCAGGCTAGTCCTGTTCACCCTGTAAAAGTAGTGTGAATCTTTTAATTAACTTACCCTTTAAGTGCAAGTATTTCCAAAGCAAAAGCAAGAATAAGCTTTTGCGGCGCAGAATTAGATTTGTTTTCAAATGTAGTAGAGTCAAAATATTTTTGTCTAATGAGTGTTTTTGCTAAAATAGCTCAAATATGACTCAAGTATCCATCCATCCATCCATTTTCTACCGCTTGTTCCCTTTTTGGGGTCGCGGGTGACTGGAGCCTATCCCAGTGACTTCGGGCCTTAGGCGGGGTACACCCTGGACAGTGGCCAACTTGTCGCAGGGCTGACACAGAGACATAGACATTACAGACAGTTCACTCTCATTCACTAGGGCCACTTTAGAGTCACCAATTTTTGCCTAACACATGCATGTCTTTGGACTCAAGTAAAGTACTAAAAACAATACTTAATTAAATGTACTTTGTTACTGACCACCTCTGCCTACCTCTCCTTGTGTGGGCTAGAAACAATAATAGAGTAATCAAAACAAATGTTTTATTAAATTAATTGTCAACTAGTTTAGTAATTGAATACTTGTACTTGTACTTGTACTATAGCCGAACACACCGAGCTGAGAGAAGTGAACGCATCAAAATGACACAGAATGTATGTGAGGTCGTTTTCACACCAACACCAGTTAGGTCGACGTTACAGGACCATTGTCCCAGCGTGAACATGGCAGTTGGAGTCTGGGGTGCAGAAAAGGGCTTCTCCGAGACCACCAGCTCATGTCTCGGAGCAGCCGTCGCCTGCAGTCTGGTGCAGCACGAGTGTGGTGTGGAAGCGGTTGACCTCAAGCGGACTGAAATGACGCCTCGCATTTTGTGGTAGGGGTAAAAGTGGTTGGAATTTGATCAAAACTGCGGTTGAGCCGCGTATATTTGCATGACTTCAGCTGCAGAGCTGTCAGTCATCAACTTGTGTCTGACGAGGGAAATTAGATCAACTTGAAGTCACTTCTGCCTCTGCATCAGGTAAAACCTCTGTAACACTCAGCTTTATCTCTGCTCCACCATCGCGCTTCACTCTCACGATACATTTACCAAAAGAAGAGTCCGTACAGCACCGGGGGAAGTGTGCGCATTCACGCAGCTGATCCGCAGCAGCACGGTCAGCTAATCACGTCTCACGTGGCTCATGGTGTGGCATTTGGGGAGAATGAGGAGCGTGGCCCTAACTGAAAGTGGAGAAAAGAGAACCAAATCTAGTGCACAACGGGGCCATTCTACAGAACGCCCTGTGTGAAAACGTCATAAATGTTTTGAAGGGGGGGAAAAAACCTACACACGTGCAAAAACACCAACCCAGAACTAAAACAGGAGCAAATCAAGTCAACTTCAAGATTAAACTGGGCTCAAACCGGGACTAAACAAGTACAGGTGTGAACGCCCTCTCAGTGATGGAAGTTCCGCTTCCATTCACAGTCTTTTCCAGTTTTTATTGGTGTTTTCCTCCTCTGCAGAGACTCCACAGTCAGTGTAAGTGCGTCTCTAGGCGTTCTGTGTGCCTCCAACTGTGAGGAAAATCACTTTCAGTGCACATTCCATATTGCCCCGAAAGCAAATGAGTATACATCATGAACAATAGGATATGACTGAGATGGCGCCCTGGTGTTTCACTGTGTTTTGTCTCTTTTGTGCGTAAATTGTGTGTCAGCTAAACTGCAAATTTTGTGTACATAGTAAGCATACGTTTTATTTTTATCCAATAGTAAATTACATTTGTTTTTCGTTAAAACATGACCTTTTAGACTTGATATACGTTGTTTTAAAAGCATGTTCCGATGCAAAAGAGCCAGCTAAAACATCCCCTGCTTTTGCCGCCTTGATTTGATTTATTGGTTTTATCTGACAGTGTAGGAAACTTGCACAATGATCCCCAAGTACAAAAATACAAACGAGCAGCCAGTTTGTCCCAGTTGACCTGCGTATGAGGGACAGCAGCAGCACTCCAGACTGCCCTACATGCCTCTTCACACCCCAGCCTCGCATCCTCACAAGCCCGTTAGCTCGGTGAAAAGGCCTTGGACTAGTTTGGAATATTAAGCAGATGGTGCCATAGGATATCAGAAGGGTTTGGGAAGAGAGTGGGAAGCTCTGCAGCGGCTTTGATGATATGTAGCACTGAATCGACAGAAGATATGACAGGATGGATCGTGGAGACGGGGCTTAGGAAAGAAAGCCAAGGAAGGAAGCGGAGGTTGTTCTATCTTCACATCTTATCACGGGCTGTCCTCAAGAAAAGTCCCATTAAACTGCTCAAACCAAAGAGGAGCAGTAAAGTGGGACAGTGAAATGTTTGAGGTCATTTATCAAAGCAAACTCCGCTTCACTGCTTTTTAAAACATAGACTGTAATTACACAGCTAATAAAAGTTGCATGAGGATTTGAAATTCAATTTGTGCTCTGGAACTGTCAGCAAATTTATAGCTAAAAGTGTTTTTTGCTTGCATTTGAGGAAAACTGTTTCACTACTAGTCACAAGAGGGAAGGGAACTCTCAGGTTTAGAACTTTCTCCATAGCAACGGACGATCACAATATTTTTTCTCATAGTGATAGATCTTGATTTTCTATTCGATTTTATTTGTCTTTGGGTACTTGTGATGTCAGGGGTTTTTGCGTTATCAAATTTTAAATTACTTTCATTTTTTCTTCCTCTAAAATTCAACTGCACAAAAACGTCCTAGACTAGACTAGAATGAGTCACTTTTGTGTGTGTCACTTAATAAAGATGGTGGCATAATGATATAGTCTTTATTAAAACTACACCTTTATCTCACTTTTAATCTTAAAAAGATGGATGTTTAATGCCGAGTGTGTCCTGTGGTGTGACATTAAGCAAAAACCAGAAGGAGCTCATTTGTCGTTTATGCTCCAGGACAAAGAAATGATTACTATAATCTTATTTTTGTAAAATCCTACTTGACAGCTGTAGTTATACATTTTTTTAGAAAAACAATCATCAGGGTGATAGTAGAGTACACAATATGCATATCGCAAAGTTGGGCAATCATTTATAATATTTTTTGTACCGTGCTTTCCACACTAAAAGGTGCACTTAAAAGCCTTTCATTTCCTCCAAAAACAGTAAGTGCGCTTTATAATCCGGTGCGTTTAATATATGGATTATTTCTGGTTGTGCTTACTGACCTCAAAGCGATTTTGTGTGGTACACGGTGTATAAAGAAGACTCGGGACACGAGAAACTCAGATGCACGTCTAGAGGCACGTTTACGGTACTGTAAGAACAAGTTCTAATTTGGTGGGCATATTGATAGTTTTTTGCGATATTGTGCAGCCCTGCAACATGGTACAGGAAGATCACAAAATGTTGTTCTTAATGACAGCGATTTTTCTAATTGTTTTGTGACACTATAGCTTCCAATCTAAAATCTTTTTGTAAATGCAGCTGACTTTCCCAGTTTCGTAAGGCATCGAGGCACGTTGAAACGAAATGGAAAAGGAGCAAAGCTGGTAACAACAGTGAGGAGGTCATGGACGTACTTCTGGAGTTTCCCCACAATAGCTTTATAAATGAACATATACTAATGTTTTCAGCCGACTAAATCATAAAGAGTGCATTGGTGAGTGAGGGACTTAGTGTTATAGTGATGCATGACACCTTGAGTCCAGGTTATGTAGAGTAGATTAGGGCGCATGCATATAAGCAATGTAAGGTATTAAAAAATGTCCTGTGTCTTTACAATTGTTATAGAACTGACAAACCGCGGGACAAGAAAAAAGGGTTTTACATCCCCAAACGTCAAGATTACATTAATTTCATGAACATAAAAACAATTACAATTTAACACAAAAACAATCACACTTCTTCCACCAAAGTCTGAACTCTGCCCCAAACCATTGTCTGAAAACTTTATTAAAAAGGACAAAATTTACCATTTGAGGGAATCTTGATTAAAATTGTATTCATTGCACAATCCTATTTCACACTTTAACATTTCTAAACATCTTAAATGTATTATTTATAGGGAGATGACACAAGATATCAGAACAAATATGTAAAATTGGTATTGGTGCATCCCAATGATGTATAGCTCTGATTAGTTGCTTGTTTAATATCAGTGTACAACATTCAATTAAATGTAATCAAATGTGTAACGGCTTCATCTGATTCTGTGCCATCTCCCTTGTTGCTTCATGTTCTAAACATATAACTTGCTAATGCTCCAATTGTTATGTTTCCAAAGAAAATCCCAAAGCCGAAATGACACACACATTCCATCGCAGACTTATAATGGCGAGTTAAATAAATTACTATCCACTTTGCATGAGATTAGAGCGTGAGGTCTTTAGCAGAAGAAAATTGGCTGGTGCCCTGGAGAAACGCCTGAACACGGCTCCTGGGAACACGGCACGTTTTCTACCCAAGGAGAAAAGGGCAGGACAGGAGGAATGACAAAGCAGAACATCAAGTACTCTTTAGCACAACGGCTGAGGTTTGATTTACAATGTGTTACGGTGGAATAATGAACTTTAAAATGTGTTACTTTTGTTGTATTATTGCAAATGTTTATGGTATAAGTTTACAGTATGTTCCTAAAAGTGAGCAGCAGTTGAGTTTCTACTATAGGGCCAAAACATTTTACTGGTTTTAATTTTTCTCATTAAAAACAAATACGACTTGGAATCAATTTTCTTGGAATCAACCAAAATATGAATGTGTCCAAAGTGATGTGACACACTCGTTGCTACTGCCATCTTGAGGACGAAAGCCGCATGCTCACTGAGTGCAGTGCCAACAAAAGAATTCCTCTTTGTATTTGTTTTTCACTGTCTCCCCTCGAGGAAACTGCTTGTGATTTTGGGCATTACAAAAATAAATTGAATTAAATCGTTTCAGGTGGTTAGCAGCTGGCTAATGCTAGTGGCTATGCTAATAAATGTTAGCCTAGTTGTGGACCGTTTTAACGAGTCTAATGTCCAACAGTCTGGGTGTTATATTTTAAGATCAGACGCACAGTCCATGCTCTTGAAAGCTTTGAGGGCGTGTCCAGTGCAGAGGGCTTGTCGGGGGCAGAGGGCGTGTCCAGTGCAGAGGGCTTGTCGGGGGCAGAGGGCGTGTCCGGGGCAGAGGGCGTGTCCGGGGCAGAGGGCGTGTCCGGGGCAGAGGGCGTGTCCGGGGCAGAGGGCGTGTCCGGGGCAGAGGGCGTGTCCGGGGCAGAGGGCGTTTCCGGGGCAGAGGGCTTGTGGACGAGGAAGGAGGAGCAGGTGGAATTGTCCACAAACGTTTGTTGTGGCAAGTGGTCTCTGCTTTTAAGTCAGCGACTCAACGCTGTAGATAAGGATCTAAGCCCAGAACATCCGTCTTCTTGAAGAATCAATCCTTTTAATTTTCTATTTTAAGTGCGGTTTTTCACAACTATCTAACAGTGGAGAGGAAACAGCATGTGGTGGTCTTCAAAATCAAGTTTGATGATTGGAAGCTCATTTTGATTAAAATTTGATTACCTGATAGCTCTAGTTTCTACAACACTGTAACATCCACAACGCTACTGACTTTGTAATCAAATGTGCCTCGCCGCGGTAAAACCAGCATCAAGTCGGCGCAGACGGAACAGAGAAAAACAGTTTTAGCTTTTTTTCCCCCCAAATTAGTGATTTTCGTTTTTTTCCAGAATGTGCAAGAGTCATGAAGAAGCCATTCCATGTATCAGATAACAGTATTGGCAGCATTAAAAGTATACATTAAGCCGTGAAAGATCGCTAGTTTTCAGCCTTCTCTGTCGGGACTTTTGGGGGTGTTACCTCATATATGAACTGCAGCAGCAGGGTGTGTTATTGTAGTCAGCCAATGGGCTGCGAGCAGATGGCTACTTATGCAGCGGCAGGGACACCCTGGGCCCTGGTTGTTTGCAGCGTGAAGCATTGAAGATGGAACAAGCTAGCGCTATCGCGAAGGAACTTAATAGGGGTTGTTACAGCACGACTCTATGGGACTATATCTGCGAGAAACCAGATGGCAGTCTGAAGTGCACAGATGCACGGATGATGAAAACTATTTCATTAAACTGGATAACATCCCCAATCTTCAGCTGACCTCTGACGCGGAAGAAGACGAGGAAGAAACGTCCGGTCACGCAGAACAGCTGGAGAATGACATATCAAACACCATCTCCACGGTTATATTTGCAGGGGAAAAAGACGAAATGGAGAAAATCTGTAACTTCGACTTCAAATGTTAGGCAAGAAGAAAAGAGAATTCTCTGCTCTCCAGAGTTTCGTGTAGCACCAAAGTTTCTCCAGAACTTATATAAAATCTACGGAGCGATTCTCTAGCAGTGGAAAGAGAGTGGCAAGATATGAGGATCATTGGACATATCGAGGCAAACAGACGTACTTCAGAGATGCGAAAGTCTGCCAGGACCACCTATATCATTGGAGGGAATGAAGTCTGCAGATATACTTTCCAGTTCCTCATTGCGTAGGTAGTTTGTGTTTTCTATTCCTGTTCAGAGCTAGCTAGGCTAGGCTAGCTGTTGGGCTTCTGCGGCGTATTTTTGGCGTTGATTTGAATGTGACGGCTAGTTGCTAAATAATTAGCATCACAAACTCATTGAACTAGCTGTTTGGAGTGGTGTAATGTCTGATTCTTCGTGTTTTTTATTCCTGTTAGCCAGGCTTTTAGCTAGGATTTGAAAACACCCCGTCCAACCGGAGGCTTAAAAATGTTTTGCTCGCGCCAGCTATGGAAAGCGGATATGTTTATCACGGCCTTTTTTCGCAGCTTTTACAAAATAAAACAGTGCTTTTAACGCGGAGGCGCCTACACGGCGATCTAGAGCGGCGCCCGCACGCCTCTCGTATCATATTGACTTTCCATACTCTCGGACCGCCTGCGCCTCTCGGCCGTGCGGATCACACTCTGCCACTTAGGAGCGGAGTATCGCGCCGTATTTTGCATGGTATTTGGCCGTGGAGCTTCGGCATTTTCCAGACCACGGCTCGGCAGCCAATCAGAGCCAAGCACACAAACTTTGTCGACCAATCAGCGGGCAGCATGCAAATTTTCACTTGTAAACAGTGAGCTGTCATGGCGCGGACCACGGCGGACTATCGTCAAACGCTTCCCGGCCCGATTTAATGATGATATTCACTTTTCTAAAATGTATTCATAAAAATTACACCGTCTTTGCACTCGAAAATGTCCGTCCACATGTCGAGATACCACGTCCAAAAGACGGGAAGACGGCCCTCTAGCTAAAAGCCTGCTGTTAGCGAGCTAAGTTCGGAGCTAGCTAGGCTAGGCTAGTTGTTGTTCGGCTTATGCAGCGTATTTTCGGCGTTGAATTGAATGTGACGGCTAGTTGCTAAATAATTAGCATCACAAACTCATGAAACTGTTAGCATGACCCTAAACCTTCTTTGTTTCCCTTTTCAGAATTGTCAAAGACTATGAGGAAAATGGAGCGAGACCACAGTTGAAGAAGCGCTTACAGCCACAGCCACATACAGCCGGGTTCATCAGTCACGCAGTTGTGGATTTTATCAACAACGATGCAGAAGTCAATTCCATCCTGCAGAAGACCTTCAAAGGAAATACTTACAATGGCCAAAAATGACAGATGTTATGTATTATTTGTATAATACATGCTCTTTAGTACCTTTATTTTAGGTTTTCAAGTAACTCTGAAGTTTCCCATGGCAGGGATTTACTTTGGGCTCCATTTACTGGCTGCAGAGGGAATTACATGCAGTTACTGATCGTTATTTGAGTCAAAAAAGCTCAGAATGAGTCTGAAGTGGATTCAGGGACTTAAAACAACACAGAAGACCTTAAAGCTCGAACTATGACATTACAAATTTGGGAAATCCAAAATGGTGTTTTTGAGGCTTGGAGATGACTTTCTATAGGATTCAACCCCTGCACAGCCCTGCTGTGAAATTGATCTTAACTTTAAAAACACTGCATATTCCAAAAGAAATTGCAAAATTTGTCAGACATATTTAAATTCTCCAGTATTTTAAGTTCAGCCATGATGCCAAGTAAAATACATTTAGTTAAATTGGCAAAGTATTGAGCAGTTCCAACACAGTCTGTGTGTGTTTTAAACACACACAGACTGATGCAGTATCATTAGTGCAGATGGAAGCGTTAACCACTCCCCACAGAGACATGTTCCTATGGAAATGATGAAACCACAGTGCAAACCCAGCGGCCCTTACAGCTATGTGAGCATGCAAATGAGCAGCCATCAGCATGCATGTACAACACTGCCCACACACAGACACGCTGGCAGCCTTTATAATGGCCGGCCCCTCGTACAGGAGATGGATAAAGAGGGCACGACGGATGACATTGAGAGAGGCATGGCCCGGTGCATTTGTCACCATAACAGAAGTGTCAGAGCTGAGCTGAATGGTAAATGTATGCGAGCGAGAAGGAAGAGAGGGCCGTGTCCGCTCTGGGATGCTACATCAAGCCTTATTTATTCTGCCGCCCTTCTTCATATGCCAGCTCCTCCAGAGACACGACACTTTTATAGCAGTCAGCAGCATTCCCCCGGCTTACACACCTCAGCTGCATTGCTAATCAGAGGCTGCTGCGTGGAGGGAAATTATATCATCCTACGCTCATCAAAAAGAACCTTAGCTGATAAGGGTGGGACACGGTATAGTGACAGAGATGGTAAAGCCGGTTTTGAGAATGGGCAAAAATAGATTTTAAAATTAGGATTATATTGGGGCACTGGGGCAATTAAAATTGGCTGGGGCAATTCAATCTTTGTCCAGGCAAGTGCTCTGCCCACCCTAGTTGCCCAAATGGGCAAATTAAAATGATTTTAACAAATTGTTTGCTTTAAAAACACTCTAAACAATGGTGTGTCTGCTAGTAAAGTCATTTTTTTCGTTGACTTTGCGACCAACATGGCTTCCATGTCGTCTTCGTCCTGTGAAAGGAGAAAAGCGGAGACAGGTGGAGGAATAAAAGTTAAAAGGAAATAAGACTCAGATTTGGGCCAAAAAAATCATCCATTCAACCTTTAACACAGGATGGCCGACCTCCAGACTAAAAAGTCATTTTCAGGTCCAGGGAATCAGTGCATTGTTGACTTGTTGGTCACATGAACATTTTACACAAATCAATCTACTTTATACAATATTTTAGTGGCGAGACTTTTCCCTCGTTCTCCACTTAATGAATGGACTTACCGCTCGACCAGAAGTACCATTACAATGGAAGTGCATGGGAAAGAGACAAAAATGGGGCAGAACAAGGTGAATAACAGTTTACCGTTTATCAACGCATGGCACTTGCGTCAAGACTGAAAATACTTTATTAAATTTCCAATAATAACAATAATGCATTCAAATTACAAATATAATTGTTATTAGCCTTTAAACTTACTCTTTAAGTACCTTTACTTAAGCTTTTCATGTTCTGAAACAAAAAAAAAATAGTTTGTCACAGCCTTGGGAGAAGCTAACTGAGCTTTGGATCCATCTATCGGGTGCAGAGTGAACTATACAGGCTTAAAATAAACATTCCAAACTATCCGGTGTTAGCCCATAGTTAGAATCAATGTGATTAGAGGGCAGAAATCCCCAGAATGAGTCTGGCGATGATTTATGGACCAGCACAGAATATTCTTGTAGCCACGTCACAAATCAAGAAAACATTACACATCGGGAAATTCAGGATGGAGTGTTTTTGACGTTCGGAGGGAAAATCATTCTAAATATGATTCATCAAACTAGCGTGAATTAATCTAAATCGTGTGTTGTTGATGGTTAAAAGCAATTTTGCATAATACGTGTCCTTTAAAACTCAGCTAAACCAAATGCCACAACCATAAGACAGAAGTGAAATGAATAGAGAAAAAGCAGAGGAGAAACCAGAAGAAGTTTCCCGTTTACTTGCCACGTCTAACTCCACCAGTCGAAACGTGCCTTTAGTCTCAGAAAGTGAGGGGCATTTTCTTTTGAACAAGAAATGTGCCAATATTTTATTTAGCTGGACACAGTTAACATGTTCCTCGGAGCTTAAGTTAAAGGACATGCAGTTATCACCTGTTCCCTGTCTAGACCAGAGAATGGTGTCACATCAGGTGCAATAAACGGAAGATTTACAGCAAGTATCCTGACCAGTCTACTCTTACCTATGACAGCCAGGCTGCTTTATTTACTACCAAGTTCACGCACAGAGGGGTAAAGGAGTCCAGGAGAAAGGCTGATGCATGCTCAGAAACACTGCAGGAATATCTCTGTACAGCCAAACAATCTATTAAAGACTTAACAAGTCTCAGCATTGGCCAAGGTCACCTCCGCACAAGGAAAACTTTATTTGGAAAGCTAATCAAGTGTGAATGTCACCAAGGCAAAGGGAAAGAGAGGGTCGGCTGAGGCTCATTTTCTTCTGAAAAAAGGCTTTGAAATCAGACATTCAGCCAATATTACAAGGCTGAGCGGGTTGTATAACACCTATTAAAACAATTAACCAAGGAGATTCTGCATACAGCTCTGAGTCTGGGCAGAGGGAATACAAGGTGGGTTCTAATGGACAAAACAGAAAACTTGCAAATAAAATTAGTTGAACAAATTAATTAACACCAAGTCAGATGGCCTTATTTACAACTTTCTTCCATATCACCATCAATCAGACGACTATTGGCAGCAGTCTCATTTACATATTAATTGTCTTTACACTCACAAAAAAATATGTATTAAGCTTCTGATGGAAAAATAAAGGCTGCTGTGGTGTCTTACTAGGGAAAATACTGGGTACAATAGAGTTAGGAGTAATGCACAACAAAAGTAACTAGTAACGTATTGCATTTTTCAGTAACACAGAAATGTAACAATTTACCGAGTTGAAAATGGGCAATATTTTACCCGTTACAATCTCAGTACTGTGAGAAACAAGAGTATTTTATAATAGTCTGCTGTTGGCATGACCGTTTCACTGGGGCAGTACCAGGGCTTTTTCTATCCCGTTCGTAATTTAAAGCCGGCTCAGCGATTCAGCTCCTCACAGCGCTGGTTTCCTGTCCCACATCCCACGACAGTCCAACTCAGATCATTTTTACACTTTCTCATAGTCGTGCACATGCATCAGAGCAGCAAGAGAGACAACTTAAAAGGAATACAGGATTTTTTGCCAATTTGAGAAGTCAGCAACTGCTACACGTACATTTGTTTATTACCGAGACGGATTGCATCATCTCGCATCTCTGCAGATTTCCATCTCTTCTGAGCTCGAACACGGTCTTCCTCTGTCGTCATTTAGTACTGTAACTGAAGGAACTCGCTAAACACACACCGGCATATTAACCACGCATGCGCAGCCAGGGAAACGTGCTGCTATGATGGGGACGAGCCAGAACGAGGCTGCAGGTGTGCAGTAGGATGGAAGGGATGATTGACATGTGAGAGAACTAATCCACTGTCCACGCCACGAGAATGTCCTAGAAGAGGACCCAGATGACAGAGATTTCCTATTGTTGTAGTTTTCTTTTCAATTTGCTCCAAGTGGCAGTAATTGTCACGAGGAGCTGTTTATTCGGGGAGATGTGTAAACTGCACTGCCTATTCATTAATATAGGCCTGGGCTACTTTGTAACTCCAGTTTTATGAATGAAAGTGTTTTGACTATAATACTTTCTTGGTGTGTCAGTTAAGTGCAAATGAAAGATTTACAACAGTGGTTCTCAAACTGTGGGTGACGGTCCAAAAGGGGGACACAGAGTCTAAACCCGTATAAAGGCCAGAGTCATATTTACAGCTCATTTGAAATTTAAATGGCTTAAAAAAGATGAAATATGGACAGTTTAATAAAATACAGTAGGTTAGAAGTTTGATGAATGGAAAATACTATTTCACTTACAACATTTGGAAGAAAATTGGGAACGACAAATGTAACTCGTAAGTAACACGTAGTGCAACCCAGTTATTTTTGAGACAGGAATAACTAATAAAAATAAATTATGTTTTAGCATTCTAATTAGTAATATATAGTGTATTACAATTGCCCCACACTGGCTATAATGTAGCAATAAATTTGTATTTTATACCAATATAATAGTCATTATAATAAATGGACCTCCTAAAAAGGAGGTATTATGCTAAATAACCTTTTCTGGAGCTTTCTACCATGAATTCTTTCATCAAAACAAGTATGAAGTAATTTTGGATGTAATTCATGCATGTTTGTGTAATGCTGGATTTCTCCAGGGCACTATTTGAGATAGTGAAAGCATCTTTCCCATAGAGTGCACTGCAAAAATAAACTGCATGTGTTCGGCTGAGAGGCCCCTACGGCTTTCACAAAAGGTCAGCCTGGTCATTAATTTTACGGGTTAAAATCCTTAAATTTTCTTAAGAACAGCTTTTAAATGTTTAACTTCAGCTCAATCTGCTTTGCGTTGTTCAGCTCTAGCAGCCCTTCCTCTGATTGGTCAGAGTGGTCATGTGGTACGCGATTTGCATCACTTCACGCTACTTCCAGCCATTAGATGTACCAAGCCGCTAAATGCTAAACTGGGGACACGCGCTAGCAAACGCGGACCATTGACTTCAATGGTCCGCCATCTTGCTTCCCGGGGACTCCCACTTGGCCCCTCCCTTCAGGTATTTTCCCCTCTCCAAGGCAACTGTTTTGTAGAGCACAATTCATACTCAAGGCAATTCAAAGTGCTTCACAGAACAGGAAAGAAAAGCATTGAAATCACAAAGACATGAAAGAAATCACAAAACAGATCTAAAAGAGAAGAGTGCAAAGAAAATCCTTTCAGTCATATGCACGGCTAGCTTAGATTTGAACATTGTCGAGTAGAATCTGGGCACCAGCAGGAGGCCGGTCATGTTTAGTCCTGACTCTGGCACCAGCAGGAGGCCGGTCCATGTTTAGTCCTGACTCTGGCACCAGCAGGAGGCCGGTCCATGTTTAGTCCCGACTCTGGCACCAGCAGGAGGCCGGTCCATGTTTAGTCCTGACTCTGGGCACCAGCAGGAGGCCGGTCCATGTTTAGTCCTGACTCCGGGCACCAGCAGGAGGCCGGTCCATGTTTAGTCCTGACTCCGGCACAAGCAGGAGGCCGGTCCATGTTTAGTCCTGACTCTGGCACCAGCAGGAGGCCGGTCCATGTTTAGTCCAGACTCTGGCACCAGCAGGAGGCCGGTCCCTGAGGTCCTCAGAATCAGAGATGGTTCATATGGCACTAACATGTCCGAGATGTACTTTGGTGCTAGGCCATGGAGCAGAGGGACCCACACATTTTTGGCTCATGAGTTACTTTTATAGTCAACAAAGCCCGAAGATGTACTATAGAGCAAAGTTATTGTATAATTTAGTATTATTTTTGTCAGTGTTTATTTTTTTGTTTAATCATATTTAGGCTATAGATGTAGGCTTTCATTAATACCCTAATAATGTTTATCATATACAAATGTGCAATATAAAAAGGGGAGAGAAAATCTGCTATTTAACTAAGAAGGTTAAGCTTAACCAGAACTTCCTCTCTCCTTCTTTCCTCTGCGTTAGAGCTTCCTGCGCACTTCGGCACTTTTCAGCGCTTTCTGGCGCACTTTGGTGCTTTCCGGCGCTTTGGCGGGATCGACCCTCACTGCCTCTGAGATCGACCGGTAGATTGCGAACGATGTATTGGGCACCCCTACCATAGAGAGACTTGTACACAAGCAGAGCTGCTTTAAAGTCTCTTCTCTGAGCCACAGGGGGCAGTGCAGAGACCTGAGAACAGGACTAATGTGATGGTACTTCCTGGTTCTAGTCAGGACTAATGTGATGGTACTTCCTGGTTCTAGTCAGGACCAGAGCAGCAGCGTTCTGGATGTACTGCAGCTGTTTTACAGCTCGTTTGGAGAGACCAGTGAGCAGGCCAGCACAGTGTGGTACAGCTACAACAGGTTATTTTGGCTCATTTTTATCTTCCAGAATTTTATTGAAAATGTGGCACTATGAAACATGGCTGTTCTTTATATTATTTCCTATTATATATTGTCCTTATTGTACTTGCAGAGATATGCACTATGTAGAGAACAGTGATTCAAAAATGTTGTCTCATGTACCTCCTAAACTTTTATCTCCACAAGTAACCCTCAACTTATTCAACACTGTAATTGGATTCTGGAGAATCAGCAGCCACCATTAAAAATCCCAAAGTTGGACTCCCCTCTAGATACTCTCTTTATATAATTTAAGCCAATAAACCAACTTGCTTACTCTTAATTATGATTGAAAGACTCACCAATGTCCAGCCCAAAGTGAATCATTCCCACAGTGCACTCGTGTGTTCAGGCTGCACTGGCACCAAGGACACAGAGTTTGTCCGGCTGATGCCATCTTAAGCCCTTTATCCTTAAATCTGAAGTCAATGGCACTGGATTTGAGGTCAATGGCACTAGATTTTTGTGCGAGTCAAAATGAAGTGGGAGCCATTGAGCATGTCAGCACAAAGGACTTTTTGATAGTGGGGCTGCCACATCACACAAACTAATAGACCGGCTCTATTCACTGACACTCAATGAACGTTTGGATTGTAGTGAATGACTTAGAACAGCAGCAGTGACAATTTATGACAAAAGTATAGGGCACAAGGGCCGTTCGGCAAAAGAGACAAACAAGAGAAATTAAAGCAAGAAGAAAATAGCGCAGTTGTTGTTGTTGTTAAGAATTGCTGCGCTCGGTAACAGTGATAGAGGGATCTTAAGGGTGAGCATTCGATTTTGAAATATTCCTGAGATATTTAGCACAGTGTGTCATTCCCAGTAAGTCCTCAGATGTCTTTTTGCGAACTCAAAATATAATATTTTCAGTGCATAATGCATCTAATATACAAGCCAATGCATTACTTAAAGAGCCATGACAACACAACACAGAGGAATGAAATAAATGCAGAAAAAGCTGAAGATAAACTGGACGTAGCTTCCAATAGCTTTAGCCAAATCTCAGTGAAAAACTTGGAATTATGAATAAGATAAGATATTCCTTTATTGTCCCACATGGGGAAATTTCATTGGTGCAACGCAGGTAGATACAGAGGTAGATACAGAAGAACAGATCACTTATAGGAAGTCTGAAAAACACTTTCAGTAGAAGATCTCCTATAAACAAAAACTGTAAATCGTTGGAACAAATGAAATGTCCCCAATGTGTGGACAATAAAGGAAAATCTCGTCTCTTAAAAAGTATTGCTCCGGTACAATTAAGATTTGATTTATTAAGAAAACATTTGTTATGTTTGAGTGACGTCAGCTGGAGCACCTCCAGCTCCAAAGTCTTCAAAGTGAACCAGTCTGGGGGACCAAGGTCAGTCAAAATGTGCTTGTTCTCGGTGTGTGGAGGCAGCAGGGCTGTTGGTATTAGGAGAAGCAGATATCAGGAAGGGGCTTGAAGCTGTGAGGAGCTACCACTGGATGGACGCAGGAGCTCAAAGGGAGCACAACTGTGAGAAGCCAGTTTAACAAAACAAACTGCCAGGGCAGACTTATTCAGACTTATTAATTCAAAAGAAAACTGTTGAAATAATTTAAACTCAGGAAGTCAAACAAACAAATATATTCATATCTTGTTGGAGAAGCTACACTACCAAGTACATACAAACCAAAATATTCCTCAATGAAAAGACAACTACTGCCAGTGCTTGAACGTAATGCCATAAGTATCTAGTAATTTAAATTAAATTCACAACAGTAGTTGCTGCAAAGGGCGTTACATTATTACGTTATTAATAATAGCTTCTCCCAGATCCCGGCTGAAGCTGGGGATATTGAGGACCATTGGGGATATTGAGGACCATTGGGGATATTGAGGACCATGTTCTTTACCTCCATTGTCAGTGCGGCTGCCTTGAGCTGTGGTCGCAAGGTCGCAGGTGCCTGTACCAGACACCTGGTGGTGGACTTAGGCAGCTAACAAGTATCAGCAGGCCAGACGTACTGCAGCGTGTGCTGTCGTAGAGGGTAAAACCTGGGGCTGGGAGGAGTTTGGAGAGACCATGGAGGAGGACTATTGATAGGCCTCAAAGAAAGTCTGGCAAATTGTCTGACACTTCAGGAGGGGGAAGCAGCGCTTCACCAACACCGTTTATGGTGTGGATGGAGACTCGCTGACTTTGACTGGGGATGTCGGACGGTGGAAGGAATACTTTGAGGACCTCCTTAATCCCACCGTCATGTCTTCCGAAGAGGAAGCAGAGACTGAAGACTCAGAGGCTGACTCAGCCATCACCCAAACTGAAGTCTCTGAGGTTGTTGGCAAACTCCTCGGTGGCTCCGGGGGTGGATGAGATCCGTCTCTGGATGTTATAGGACTGTCTTGGCTGACACGTCTCTGCAACATCGCGTGGCGGTCGGTCCCCATGTTTGAGAAGTGGGACCGGAGGGGGTGTTCCAACTACAGAGGGATCACACTCCTCAGCCTCCCTGGTAAAGTCTATTCCAGAGTTCTGGAAAGGAGAAACCTGGGATTCAGGAGGAGCAGAGTGGTTTTCGTTTTGTTTTCACTTTGTGGATCTGGAGAAGGCTTTTGAGCGTGTCCCTTAGAGGGGTGCTCCTGGAGTAAGGGGTCGGGCCCTTTGCTCAGGGCTGTCTGGTCCCTGTATGACTGAAGATGAACACAAGGTTCAGAGTTTAAAAAATGAGTGGCACAATTGCATGAAATGGTGGGTAATTAAATTGTCTCCTGTAAGGGCTCCAAAGGAGCACAACATTAAAAGCGCCACTTTATTTTGGCGGAGTGTGATCATATTGGTTTTTCATATCGATTAAAATTTTTAAGTACTTTTTTCGAGCGCCGCCTACGGCCCGCCATCCTTCAACCTCAGCCCAGCGAGAACACTGTATAATATACTACAAGTCAACCTGAAACAATGTCAAATAAAAAAAGAAAATCATAATCATTCGAGATATAGATTTATTGTTCTGGCAAAATTACTGAGTTCCATTAATACTGTATATACGGTATGTGTCTTTAGAACCATTTGGCAGCATAGGTTGTTTCCCACTGGTTCATGTTGGAACACATTGGTACAATCAGAAAGTTTCTCCACTGTCTTGCGTGAACTGTAGCAGTCCATTTAAGCGAGCCAATGCCGGAGCGATACTACTTTCCAAGGTGGTCTGGCTCGCTGAGGCTCCTGGAACGCTTTAACTAAGGAGGAGATATACACCAGATAAAGATGATTGGACAAGAGAGAACGCAGACTTGGGTGAAAACAAGACAGCAAATGATATATTTGAACAAAGAATGCCAAATTAGCTTGTGATAAACTCCTGTATTTCCAGTAGTAACTCAAAACAAACCTGGCACTAGGGATGCGTACCGCTACGACGGACCGGATCTGGACTTGTAAAAGCGTTTCGGTTCAGGACCAAAAAAAACGAAACCCTGGTGATTCGGTTCTGGACTCATAAGATATAGCACTCAAATACTATATCCTTCCATAGATCGCGAAATTGGCGCTGGAAAAGACGTAAACACTGCCATGCGCCGCTGTCAATGACGCACACGGACCCTAATTAGCGACGCACGCAACTTCCAGGCATAAGTTGGCAAAATAAGTTTAAAGATGCGAGAGACAGAACCGTGTATCCACATGTGAACACTGAAGCCGGTAAGATCGCTGGCTTTATCTGAACAGTTTTAAGCTGTGGCCGCCGCGTGCGATGTTGTGATGGTTAATGTGCTGCGGGCGTCGTCACGTGTTAAAGGGGCGGGGTCAGCGTGGTCTTGTCTGGGTCTTTCCTCTGGGCGTAAATATGAATGAAATAACTTAAGTGTTATGTTGTGGTGTGACGTATTTGGCATTAAGTAAATACTAAGTCAAAGTAATATTTCTTAATTGCTGCATTCATTAATTGGAGTTCATATTTTGTAATAGTATTTTGTATTTGTATTCTACAGTTGTTAAATATGGTCTGGTGTTTAATGCTGCTAATATGATGTATTATTTTGATGTGTTGTGTAAAATATTTTCATATTCTACTTTTGATACTGCTAAGTTGCTTTATAGTGGTTCAAGTTGACTTTTATGCTAGTTTTTGTAACTGTTATTTTACACTGTTACTTAATTATTTACACTGGGGAATTGTCTGTTTGAAGGTTTTTACCCGACTTTTGATGCCAATGGAACTGTAAAATTAAAGAGTGGGAATGTGTCTAAAGACAAAACATTGTATCAGATGAAACAGCTACTTTGACCCTTGACCCAGACTGACCCTGTCAACAATACTCAACATGCTATTTTTCAGAAGTTGTTCCTCTAGTAAAACACATGAATGAGCGTTAACTGTTAAGCTATAGTTAAGCAGCTAGCTAGTAGCTTGTGATTTGTAAGTTGTAACAACTTGTTAAAAACAGTGAATAAACCAGACAAGTTGAGTTTATTTCACTCTGCAGTTAAGCCTTGTGTTTGATAGTCGTCCTTGTTCAAGTGTCTTCAACTTAATTGAGCCAAGTAGCTTGTGTTATGCTGTTGTAACATTATGCAAATATGGCGTGGGTTCAGCCGGACTCATTAGGTCCGGAACTGAACCTAAACCTCTGGATTCGAATACGGACTTGAACCTGAACGTGGGTTTAGGTCTGCATCCCTACCTGGCACACATTAGCAACAGCTGTTTCATGTTCATCGACGCACGGCACTAGAGTCCAGCTGTAAACTTGTCATCCACCGGTTGAAGAATGGGTCAAATGCAGAGTGCAAGAGTCTCAACAAAAGACACTCAAAAAGTCAACAAATACTACAAATGAGTGGGCAGGGTCTATCTGCTGAGCTTCTGACATGCCAAGAGTTTTTATTTGGTTCAGTGAGATGGATCTAAGGACGATCCAAAGCAAAGATGGTTAATACCTTTAATAAAACGGAAATGGGCCCTGCCGGTCAGGGGACGAGGGGTTAAACGGTCCCAGTGAGAGACTATGAATGGAGAAAGATAAGATAAGATAAGATATTCCTTTATTGTCCCACATGGGGAAATTTCATTGGTGCAACGCAGGTAGATACAGAGGTAGATACAGAAGAACAGATCACTTATAGAAGTCTGAAAAACACTTTCAGTAGAAGATCTCTTATAAATAAATAAAAACTCCCATAGACAAATAAATAAATAAATAAATACATAAATACCATTGCATGTGATCACGACAGTAATTGCACATGAATATGTGTCACGACAGCACATAGATTGCACATGAATTTCACAGTAATTGCACATGAATTCCAACAGCAATTGCACATATGACGGAATTGCACATCAGTATTAGGTTAGGTCAGTATTGCGAGTGTTCAGTACTAACAGTTTTTGTTATAAAGTCTGACAGCAGCAGGAAGGAAAGACCTACGGAACCTCTCCTTCACACATCGAGGGTGGATCAGTCTCTCACTGAAGCTGCTCTCCAGAGTGGACAGAGTGTCCTGCAGGGGGTGACACTCATGGTCCAGCATAGATGTGAATCTAGCCAGGACCCTCCTGTCCCCCACCTCCTGCACCGAGTCCAGAGCACAGCCCAGGACGGAGCTGGACTTCTTGATGACTCTGTCCAGCTTCCTCCTCTCCCTCTCTGTGATGCTGCTGCTCCAGCAGGCCACACCATACAGGAGGGCTGATACCACCACAGAGTCGTAGAAGGTCTTCAGGAGTGGCCCTGTCACTCCAAAAGACCCGAGTCTCCTCAGGAGGTAGAGCCGACTCTGGCTTTTCCTGTACAGTGCGTCTGTGTTATGAGTCCAGTCCAGTTTGTGGTTCAGATGAACACCCAGGTACTTGTATGAGTCCACTCTCTCAATGTCCCGTCCCTGGATGTTCACTGGTGAGGGGACAGTGGGGTGGCGTCTGCGGAAATCCACCACCATCTCCTTGGTCTTCCCCACGTTGATGAAGAGGTGGTTCCGCTGACACCAGTCCACAAAGTCCTGCGCCAGTCCTCTGTACTCCGCATCATCGTCGTCCGTGATGAGTCCGATGATGGCAGAGTCGTCAGAGAACTTCTGCAGGACACAGCTGTCCGTGTCGTGTCTGAAGTCTGCAGTGTAAAGGGTGAAGAGAAAGGGCGCGAGGACAGTGCCCTGGGGCGCCCCCACACTGCAGGTCCGAGTGTCAGACACACAGTTCCGGGCTCTCACAAACTGGGGTCGGTCTGTGAGGTAGTCCAGGATCCACTCTGCCAGGTCATACTCCACACCAGCCGTCTCCAGCTTGTCCCTCAGGAGCAGCGGCTGGATGGTGTTGAAGGCGCTGGAAAGATCGAAGAACAGAATCCTCACAGAGCTGCCAGGCTTTTCCAGGTGAGAGAGAGAGCGGTGCAGCAGGGAGATGACGGCGTCCTCCACTCCGATGCCAGACCGATATGCAAACTGCAGCGGGTCCATGGCTGAGCTCACGGTGGAGCGGAGGTGGTCCAGGACTAGCCGCTCCAGTGTCTTCATCAGGTGGGACGTGAGAGCCACTGGCCTGAAGCTGTTGAGGTCTTTGGGGCGCGGTGTCTTAGGCACAGGTACCAGACAGGAGGTCTTCCAGACCTGTGGTACCACCCTCAGCTTCAGGCTCATGTTGAAGACATGCTCCATAACTCCACACAGTTCATCTGCGCAGGACTTAAGGAGCCTGGGGCTGATGCCATCAGGTCCTGCTGCCTTCCTCACTTTAATCCTCTTCTCCTCACCTGTGCTGTTGTGACAGTCAGGGGTTGGCAGGGGGACTGTGTGCTGGGGGGATGGGTGAGTCCAGGCGAAGTGGGGAGCTGATGGTCCGGGGCAGATAAGCGAAGAGGAACAGATGCAGGGCATTGTCCAGCTGTGGAAGAGGGAGCATGCAGCTGTGCAGGGGGAGGGGCGGGTGACCGATCAAACCTCAAGAAGTGAGCATTTAAATCATTCACCCACTGTAGATCCCCCTCTGTCTGGGCAGGGGGGATTTTGAAGCCCGAGATGGTTTTCAGGCTCCTCCACACTCCCTGAATGTTCTTTTGCTGCAGCTGCTCCTCCATCCTCCTCTTGAAGCAGGCCTCAGCCTGCCTGATCTTCCTCCTCAGCTCCTTCTGCACAGTCCTCAGCTCCTCCTTGTTCCCTGACCTGAAGGCTCTCTTCTTCTCCTTCAGCAGAGCCTTCAGTTCACGGTTAATCCATGGCTTGTTGTTTGGAAAACACCGCACCGTCCGGGAGGGAACAATGTTCTCAAAACAGAAGTTGATGTAGTCCGTGATGCACTCTGTGATGGTGTTGATGTCCTCCCCATGTGGGTCATAAAGCTCAGTGCAGACAGTGGTGCTGAAGCAGTCCCTCAGAGCCTCCTCGCTCTCAGCAGACCACATCCTCACCTCACGGGACACCACAGGCTGCCTGCGCACGATGGGTTCATACACAGGCCTCAGATGTACAAGGTTGTGGTCCGAGCTGCCCAGGGGAGGGAGGGGGGAAGAAGAATAAGCCTCCTTGGTGTTGGCAAAAAACAAGTCCAATGTTCTATTCTCTCTGGTGCGGCAGGTAACATACTGGGTGTATGTTGGTAGAAATGAAGAGGGAGAAGCGTGGTTAAAGTCACCAGAGATGAGGAAGAGAGCCTGTGGATGCTGTGTTTGCAGCCTACAAGTGCAGGAGAGCAGTGCTTCACAAGCATTTTCAGCATTGGCAGACGGGGCCACATAGACTGCGATCAAAATCACATGTGAGAACTCCCGGGGCAGATAATATGGCCTCATGCCAATAGCCAATAGTTCAATATCCTTGTTACATAGCTGCTCCCTCACTGTGCAGTGTTCGGGTTTGGACCAGCTCGTGTTCACATACACCGCCAGACCTCCACCTCTTTTCTTCAAGCATTCTCTCGTTCTGTCCGCCCGCAGCAGATGAAAATTGTCCAAACCTACAATAGAGTCTGGCATTTCTGCTGTTAACCAGGTCTCTGTTAAAATCAAGACGCTGCTGTCCCTATAAATCCTCTGGGACCGCATGAGGCTCGCTATTTCCGTCATTTTATTTTGAAGGGACCTCACGTTACCCATGACTACGGCGGGAACCGACTTCCTGTTTGTCCCTCTCTTCTCTCGGAGTTTACGTCCAGCCCGTCTGCCTCGTTGCGTTTTCCTTAGGATGTCCGCCGGGATAACGTGACGATCTCCGGGTAAGACGACTGTTCTCCGCAGTTTCATGAGTTCCTCCTTTGTGTAAACGCGGTACGGCGCCTGCCGGGGGGCGGGGCCGGAGCCGGGGGACTCAGAGCCAAGACACATCGCAACGAAACGACGAAAACACTCAATCCAGCCGAATAAAGTCAAAACAAGTTAATTTAAAGCGATTCCAGTGCGTGTCCCGATCGTTCGTGAAGTTCCTCTTTCATATAAACGTGTATATAAACGTGTACCGACGACACGCCGTACTTTAGCGCGGCCGGAGGGCGCGGGGGGGCTGGTGGGCTCGCTCGGAGCTAGCTCACGTCACAACAACACAACGACCGCAACGAAAAACGCTCAAATCCAGCCGAAAAAAGTCAAAAACAGTTGAATTAAAAAACTATTCCAGCGCGTGTCCCTATCGTACAGTAAAATAGAAAAAATATACTAATTATATTTACAAAATATAGGAGATAAAGCACAATAAGTGTGAGAAAGAAGAGAGCGTTTACACCGGGCTGCCAGCTGTACCAGCACCTTATGACGAAATGATCTAAAGAGGTTCCACTGTGCACAAAGTGGATTTAAAAATAGCTCCTTTTATCGATATCTAATACAGCTTCAGAAAGCTGCAGAGCGCTGAGGCGAGCAAATGAATAAAGGAAATAAAAAGAGCGGTGCAGCAGGTCTCAGGTGGAGAGAGGGGACAGAGCACGAGAAGAAAGAAGAGGATTTCCTGCTTTAATTAGGACAACACCAGCAGCAGAGATCAGGTCAAGTTAAACCACATCAAGTCTTAAGGGGAAGATACTTTTCAAACCAAATCCTTGACCTGTCACTCATGGGTGTCCACTCTATGGCCTGGAGGCCAAATGCGGCCCTCATAACAACTTAAATTGGCCCTCAGGTTTCTTACCATAGGAACATTTTACTGCAATCGTCAGTGGATATAGAAAGTATACACACCTCTGTTGAAATTACAGCTTTTGTGACGTAATAAAAATGAGACCAAGATAAATCATTTCAGAACCTTTTCCACCTTTAGTGTGACTTATAACCTGTATGATTCGTTGAAAATAAATGTAATCCTTTGGGGAGGAGGGAGTAAGAATAAAAAAAATTAAATAATGATGTTGCATAAGTATGCCACCCTCTAATAAGATAAGATAAGATAATCCTTTATTGTCCCACATGGGGAAATTTCATTGCTGCAACGCAGGAAGATACAGAGGTAGATACAGAAGAAAAGAACAGATCACTTATAGGACGTTTGAAAAACACTCAGTAGAAGATCTCCTATAGACAAAACCTCCCATTTCCCAACAAGGGATGGAGGGGAAAAATAATAAAGATAAAAATAAATAAATAAACTGGGGGTGTGGTTGTGTTCAGAATCAACCAAACACATTCAAACTTGTGTAAACTGGGAGACAATACACTCCTGCCATCATTTAAATTGCCTCTAAGCCCCAGTAAAGTTCAGCTGCTCTGACTTTTCCTGACATTTTCTCAGTGCATCTTACGACCAAAGCCATGGACCGCAGAGAGCTTCCAAAACATCAGAGGGATCGCATTGTTAAAAGGTCTCAGTCAGGAGAAGACTACAAAAGGCTTTAGATGTGGCACAACAGTAACAATACCAGGAACTGGACATCCCTCCAAATGTATGAAAAGACGAGAAGGAAACTGGGTTATGGGTGTAGGGTGGCAAGACCAAAGCCTTTTCTTACAAAGGAATACATCCGAGGCAGGCTGCATGCATGTGGGACAATGTGTTGTGGTCTGATCAAAACTAAGTTGAACTTTTTGGCCATATATATATATATATATATATATATATATATGGCCAAAAAGTTCAACTTTGAACAATTTGGACTAAAGTGAAATGTTGCAGTTTTGGAACATGCATGAAATTAAGAAAAATATTAAGCAGAAACTCATTTGTTTTTAACTAGTATGAATGTTCATTTCTTAAGACATTTTCGATTAAAAAATAAATAAATAGTTTATGGAATTACTCAATTATTAAAACAATGGATAGCTGCAGCCCCATTTCAAAATGTGTTCATGAATGAAAAGAGTATAACACATTTTAAAGCGTGGAAATATCGTAATGTTAAACTAATATGGGTGTAACAATGCACCGCAATTCTTAACCTGTTACCATCCACCTATTTTCGCCCTGTGCACAATGGTTGGACATACCCAAATGGCATTGCTTATTAAAAGAGGATCTTATGTTCCACATGCAAGTGTGATGCATCATTAGCCTTTTACCGATTAATCCACGAATTATACACACTATTTACGCATCATATACACGAAAGTGAACGTTTGATTTCTCCGCAAACAATCCGGAGCCTCAAGCCGCTCGCTTTTCAGTATTTCGTGGATTAAAAAGCCCTCCTCACTCTCTTGCTCCAGCCTGAACTAGCCTAGCCGCTAGCGTCATGGCTGGATCTACCTTTACCTGTTTGAGCTGTCATATGTCGAGTCAGAACCCTGGCTCCTTCTCTGATGATAGGTGCGTGAAGTGCAGTGTAGTGGTAGTTTTGGAGGCCAGGGTTACGGAGTTAGAAGCGCGGATCCGCTGTTTAGAGGAGCTTAAGTCCAGTTATAGTTCGGTTTTAGCGCGAGGGCTACCGGACCGCGCTGCAGGGCGTAGCATTAGCATTAGCAGTAGCAGTAAGGCCGAGCTCAGCCCCTCAGCGTCTCCCTTGCAGCCGGGACTAGACCAGGAACAGAATAGGGACAAATTTGTGACAGTTCGGAGGGGACAAGGCGCTAAACGCCGAACCTCAGAGCGCCGTGAGCTTCACGTCTATAATAGGTTTTCTCCCCTCAGCGATCACACGCCCGCTGAACACACTAGAGAAACTCTTGTAATCGGGAGTTCTATTGTTAGAGACGTGAAGCTGCCAGCTGCTAGCGTTAGGTGTTACCCGGGGGCCAGAATGGGTGACATCGAAGGAAACCTTAGGATCTTAAAGCAGAGTAGGACCCGTTTCCGGCGAGTCGTGGTTCACGCAGGCGGTAACGACGCCCGGCGGAGACAATCAGAGGTGCTCAAAGTTCAAGTAGCCGCGGTGTGTGACCTAGAGAAGTCGATGTCGGACACTGTAATATTTTCTGGCCCCCTGCCCAATCGGAGCAATGCTGAATTGTACAGCCGTCTCTCAGCATTCAACAACTGGTTATCCAGATGGTGCCCTCAAAACAACGTTGTCTTTATTGATAACTGGAGTGCGTTTTGGGGAAAGCCCGGGCTCATACGCAGGGATGGCATCCATCCGACTTCGGAGGGTACATCCCTATTAGTTCGGAATTTGACCGATAGTCTTAGTCGTGTTAAGTGACCATCTAGGGATGAGCCCCAGGTGCAGAGCAGCAGTTCAAGACGCTCATCTGTCGCTGAACTCTCGCCCGTTCTGTTACATGTGAAGTGTTCAGATTCAAGATAGATAGAGACTGTGTGTGTCCCTCGTGTCCCTCGTGTCCCTCGTACAAATAATGCCAAAAAGTCACATCTCAGAAAAAATATTTCAGGCGTCAGACCAAATAACTTAAGGAAAATAACAATCACAAATGACAAATACACAAATGAATAAACACGTAAAATGTGGACTGCTAAACATTAGAGCAGTTTCCTCCAAATCCCTCTTAGTTAATGAATTAATTAGTGACTATAACATAGATCTTCTAGCTCTAACTGAACGTGGCTTCAACAAGACGACTACGTCAGACTAAATGAGTCCACCCCACCCACCCATGTTAACTTTCAGACTGCCAGGAGCACAGGCCGAGGTGGTGGTGTGGCAGTAATCTCACACTCAAGCCTACTTATGAGCCCTAAAGCTAACAATGCATTTCACTCATTTGAAAGCCTTATGCTGTCGATCACATGTCCAAATATGAAAAACCAAAAAGGAGTTTTGTTCATAGTTATCTACCGACCCCCTGGTCCCTACTCAGAGTTTTTAACAGAGTTTTCCGACTTTATATCAAACTTAGTGTTAGCCTGGGATAAAATAGTTATAGTTGGAGACTTTAATATCCACGTGAACATGAGTGATGACGCTCTCAGTAATGCCTTCAGCGCCTTGTTAGACAGCATTGGTTTCACTCAGAATGTAAATAAACCGACTCACACTCACAAGAACACTGGATCTTGTCCTAAGGTATGGAACAGAGATTAGTGACCTCATTGTCCTCCCTCAAAACCCTATATTGTCAGATCATTTCCTAATTACCTTTCAGTTTATTCTTAAAGATCATCCAGTCCCACAAAATAAAGTTATAATGAAAAGGACAATATCTGAAAAATCTATCTCAAAATTCAAAGAAATAATAGAGCCAATATTCAGTGACATGTCATGTGATCCTGCTGAGAACAGCTTTAGTCCCAGTTTAAGTGATCAATGTGTCGACTTGACCATGAATTCTCTGAAGTCTGCTCTTGACGTAGCGCCGTTAAAACAGAAGGTCATTAGGCCAAAGCGCGCCTCCCCATGGTACAACCAAGAACTGCGTTCACATAAACAAAGAGTTAGAAAGTTAGAGGGATTATTTCATCGCTCTCACACAGAAGAATCCCTAAAAGCATGGAAAAGTTGCCTGCTGTCCTATAAGCAGGCTCTGCGTAAGGCCAAAACCTGATATTATTCAAATCTAATAGAAGTCAACAAAAGTAACACTAAATTCCTTTTCAGCACTGTAGCTAGGCTAACAAACTGTCACAGCGCAGTAGAGCCCTCAATCCCAGCTACACTTAGCTCTGATGATTTCCTCCTATTTTTTAACAATAAAATAAAAACAATCAGAGATAAATTAGATGAAATTACCCCCGCTATTAGCCCTGAACTAGCCCAAGCTGTAAATCTAACGTCCCATATAAATCCACCTGTAAACTTAGAAAGGTTCACAGCTGTTGATCAAGCAGAGATAACTTCAACCATCATGTCCTCTAAAAGCTCAACTTGTGTCCTAGACCCCATTCCAAGCAGACTCCTCAAAGACATTCTCCCCCTAATTATAGACCCTATTCTTAATATAATAAATACTTCACTCCAAAGTGGCTATGTTCCACAGTCCTTCAAACATGCAGTCATTAAACCTCTTCTGAAAAAGCCTAATCTAGATCCCGACCTATTGGTAAACTACAGACCTATTTCAAATCTTCCCTTCGTCTCTAAAATCCTTGAAAAAGTTGTAGTAAAACAGCTTTGTCGCCACCTGCAGGACAATAACTTATTTGAAGTTTTCCAATCAGGGTTCAGAGCCCACCACAGCACTGAAACTGCACTAGTTAAAGTCACAAACGATTTGTTATTAGCCGCTGACGATGGACTGGTCTCAATCCTGGTTCTGTTGGACCTCAGCGCAGCGTTTGACACCATTGACCACAACATTCTACTGCAGAGGTTAGAATGTGATGTAGGTGTTGGAGGAACAGCCCTCAGCTGGTTTAAATCCTATCTATCTGATAGGTTCCAATTTGTTAATGTAAACCAGAGCTCCTCACCAAGCTCTAAAGTAATTTACGGTGTGCCACAGGGTTCGGTACTCGGTCCAATTCTGTTTACTCTTTATATGCTGCCATTAGGCAACATTATCAGAAAGCATGACATTAACTTCCACTGCTATGCAGATGACACTCAGCTGTATTTATCAATGAAACCTGATCAGAGCGATCAAGTAGACAGACTTAGTACTTGTGTGAAGGAGATAAAAACCTGGATGACACTAAACTACCTGCTTCTTAACCCTGAAAAAACCGAGGTCATTGTGCTTGGCCCTAAGCATCTACGAGACTCTCTATCTGAGCAGATAGTCACGCTGGACAATGTCAGTGTAGCCTCTAGTTCTACTGTAAGAAACCTTGGAGTCTTATTTGACCAGGAGCTCTCATTTAAAGCTCATATAAATCAAGCTTGTAAAACAGCCTATTTCCATTTGCGCAACATAGCCAAAATCAGAAGAATTCTGCCTAAAAGTGATGCCGAAAAACTTATCCATGCATTTGTAACGACTAGATTAGACTACTGTAACTCCTGCTTGCACCGTGTCCTAAAAGCTCCATAAAAAGCTTTCAACTGGTTCAAAATGCAGCAGCAAGATTACTAACAGGAACAAAAAGAAGAGAGCACATTACGCCAGTGCTGAAGTCTCTTCACTGGCTCCCCGTCGAGTCTAGAATCAAATTCAAAATTCTACTCTTGACCTACAAAGCCATAAATGACATGGCCCCATCCTACCTCAAAGATGCTATAGAACCATATCATCCAAACAGAGCTCTTCGCTCTCAGAATGCCGGCCTTCTGGTGGTGCCAAGAGTCTCTAAAAGTACTGTAGGAGGTAGAGTGTTTAGCTACCAAGCTCCTGTGTTATGGAATCAGCTCCCGACCCATGTTAAATACGCTGACAGTCTCTTCATTTAAGTCCAGGCTTAAAACGTTCCTCTTCAAAATCGCTTATGGTCAGACTAGTTAGGAACAGAAACATAAACCCACAGCTTTAGCTACGCTGCCCTAGGAGTAACTATGCTGGGGGATGTATGACAGCTTGAGCACTATCCTCTTCTTCTTCTGACTACTTATGCTATCAAACAATATTTATTTTTTGATTCCACTTGCAAATTGTTCACCGCCTTCTTTTCTTTCTCTCTCTCTGTGGACCCAGATGCCCCTCCCCTGGTGAAGTGGTCCCTGCCCTGTGTGGACGGTCCCTCATCTGCCTGAGGAGTGGGTCCAGCTCGCCCCCGACGGTCCCTCATCTGCCTGAAGAGTGGGTCCAGCTCGCCTCCGACGGTCCCTCATCTGCCTGAAGAGTGGGTCCAGCTCGCCTCCGACGGTCCCTCATCTGCCTGAAGAGTGGGTCCAGCTCGCCTCCGACGGTCCCTCATCTGCCTGAAGAGTGGGTCCAGTTCGCCTCAGTCGGTCCCTCATCTGCCTGAAGAGTGGGTCCAGCTCGACTCAGTCGGTCCCTCATCTGCCTGAAGAGTGGGTCCAGCTCCAGTCTCCTCGTGTCCGTCTGTCCGTCTGTGAGAGTCGGATCTCTCCTTCACTGAACTCCTCCAGGTTTCTACGCTTTTTCCCCAAAGAGGTTTTTTTTTGTAGTTTTTCCTGGCCGAGAAGGAGAGTCTAAGGACAGAGGACCCTGGGACATCGTCCCTCGCCACCACAGACATTGTCTAGTAAACTCGGAGCTCAGCTGGTCACTCTAGCTCTTTAAGATAAGATAAACCTTTAATATCCACACAAGGGGAAATTTTGTTGTTACAACGCAGTAGAACAGGAGGAGATACAGATTATAGGAAGTTTCAAAAACACACTCTTAATAGAACTCTTATGAACAAAACAAAAAACTCTTATTAACAAAACTCCTCTCCTATCTTAATAGGGGATGGAGGGGGGGTAATAAAATAGATAATAAAAATACAGAATAAAGATAAAAATCAGATAATAATAATAATAAAATAATGATAATAGAATAAAAATAGAATAAAATAAAGTAAAAATAACTAGCACAAGACTAGGTAATACTATTAGCAGGTAAGTAAACCGTATGAAAAAAAAAAATAGAACACTCTTATTCACAGGTATTGCACATGGTTGATTCAGTATTGCACATGGTTACATCAGTATTATGGCTAGCAGTGTTTGTTGTAGAGTCTGACAGCAGCAGGAAGGAAAGATCTGCGAAACCTCTCCTTCACACAGCGAGGGTGGATCAGTCACTGAAGCTGCTCTCCAGAGCGGACAGAGTGTCCTGCAGGGGGTGAGACTCATGGTCCAGCATAGATGTGAATCTAGCCAGGACCCTTCTGTCCCCCACCTTCTGCACCGAGTCCAGAGCGCAGCCCAGGACGGAGCTGGACTTCTTGATGACTTTGCCAGCCTCTTCCTCTCCCTCTCTGTGATTCTGCTGCTCCAGCAGGCCACACCATACAGGAGGGCTGATGCCACCACAGAGTCATAGAAGGTCTTCAGGAGTGGCCCTGTCACTCCAAAAGACCTGAGTCTCCTCAGGAGGTAGAGCCGACTCTGGCTTTTCCTGTACAGTGCGTCTGTGTTATGAGTCCAGTCCAGTTTGTGGTTCAGATGAACACCCAGGCACTTGTATGAGTCCACTCTCTCAATGTCCCGTCCCTGGATGTTCACTGGTGAGGGGGCAGTGGGGTGACGTCTGCGGAAGTCCACCACCATCTCCTTGGTCTTCCCCGCGTTGATGAGGAGGTGGTTCCGCTGACACCAGTCCACAAAGTCCTGCTCCAGTCCTCTGTACTCCGCGTCATCGTCGTCCGTGATGAGTCCGATGATGGCAGAGTCATCAGAGAACTTCTGCAGGACACAGCTGTCCGTGTCATGTCTGAAGTCTGCAGTGTAGAGGGTGAAGAGAAAGGGCGCGAGGACAGTGCCCTTGGGGCGCCCCCACACTGCAGGTCCGAGTGTCAGACACACAGTTCCAGGCTCTCACAAACTGGGGTCGGTCCGTGAGGTAGTCCAGGATCCACTCTGCCAGGTCATACTCCACACCAGCCGTCTCCAGCTTGTCCCTCAGGAGCAGCGGCTGGATGGTGTTGAAGGCGCTGGAAAGATTGAAGAACAGGATCCTCACAGAGCTGCCAGGCTTTTCCAGGTGAGAGAGAGAGCGGTGCAGCAGGGAGATGACGGCGTCCTCCACTCCGATGCCAGGCCGGTATGCAAACTGCAGCGGGTCCATGGCTGAGCTCACGGTGGAGCGGAGGTGGTCCAGGACCTTCATCAGGTGGGACGTGAGAGCCACTGGCCTGAAGCTGTTGAGGTCTTTGGCGCGCGGTGTCTTGGGCCCGCGTGCGGTGCAGTGCCTTTCGGCAATAGCTGTCCAAACAAGCGCCCAATCAATTGACCTTCAGAATAAAATCTCGAGATAGAGATAGAGATAGAGATAGAGATAGAGATAGAGATAGAGATAGAGATAGAGATAGAGATAGAGATAGAGATCGAATAGATATATAGATATAGAGAGAGATATATCGATATAGATATATATTTTTTTAAAGATAATATCGTCCTGATATATCGGTCAATCTATAATAAAAAACAATGTCATAAATTCAATTAGGCTACAGTGGTTATTTACAATAACAATAATCAAAAGACAAATTCTTATTTTGCTGTTTTTTGTCACCAAAGCAGGAATGACATGAAAATGATTTTACAAATCTTAGGCTCTCAATTGTAAATCGAACCAAATTGTGAGATT
Organism: Eucyclogobius newberryi; assembly: GCF_026437365.1. NCBI lineage: Eukaryota > Metazoa > Chordata > Actinopteri > Gobiiformes > Gobiidae > Eucyclogobius > Eucyclogobius newberryi. Next base: position 38,923,379 of record NW_027316167.1, read on the forward strand.
CCTGAATGGTTGCACCTATAACAGTTAGGAGAGCACAGATAAAGAAAACCTTCTCCAGTGCAAATGAAAGTGGATACAGGAAATATTGATCATTATTTTGAATATATTGAACAATAAGTTGAATATTGGGACCGAGCTCTATGTCAGGATTGGCATCCTTGACCTACAATGGCTGGGAAGAAATGTAAAATATCAAATTTTCAAAAAAATGTTCTCAAACCAGTGACTACTTGGACCAACAACCACAAAATAATCAAATGAGATCATTGAATGCACAATACCAACTTGAAGTACTGCGCGAGTAAATCCTTCTCAAAACAAAAAAGATAATATTCAAGCTTATATCAGTTCTCACGCTGTCTTATACAAATATTAAGAGGATAATACGCTGTCCGTGAGAAAGATCAAATATTAGGTACCCACACTAATCACAAAACCCCTGAAAATCTGGCTGTGTCTCCAAGCACCAAACATGAAACAACATTCACGCCCGTCTCCTCGACTCACGCTTCTATTTTAGAATCTCGCACTGGACAATTAGATTTGTTTCAAGTTGTGTGATGATCCGACATTACAAGGCTGCAATAATCAGATTCATCGATTATTTTTATATAACTGATACATAGCAGTCCCATAAAACCAATAGTATTTGTATTCTACAGTTCTTAAATATGGTCTTGTGTTTAATGCGGTTAATATGATGTATTGTGTGTAGTGTAAAATATTTTCATATTCTATTTTTGATACTGCTAAGTTGATTGATTTATAGTGGTTCTAGTTGACTGTTATGATAGTTTTTGAAGGTTTTTACATGACTTTGATGCCAACGGATCTGCAAAATTAAAGCGTGTAAATGTATCTAAAGCATTAAACTTCAAGTGTGGGGAACAGCCCAGTCAAACCAGTAACACACTTACAAACATAGTATCAGCTGAAACAGCTGCTCCAATACCAATACTCAACTTGCTCTTGTTTGGAAGTTGTTCCTCTAGTAAAACACATGAATGTGTGTTAGCTAGCAGCTTGTGATTTGTAAGTTGTAACTTCTGTTAATAAACAGTGAATAAACCAGATAAATTGAGTTTATTTCACTGCAGTTAAGCCTTGTGTTTGATAGTCGTCCTTGTTCAAGTGTCTTCAACTTAATTGAGCCAAGCAGCTTGTGTTATGCTGTAGTAACATTATGCAAATATGGAATGAGTTCAGCCGGACTCATTAGGTCCGGACCTGAACCTAAACCTCTGGATTCGAATCCGGACTTGAACCTGAACGTGGGTTTAGGTCTGCATCCCTAGCTCCAATTAATGAATCCAGCAATTAAACAATATTACTTTGACTTAGTATTTACTTAGATGTATAAATATGTATATTGCACATTAACCCACCTAAATAAATGCTACATCACACCACACCATAATACAGTTATTTTATTCATATTGTAATGACCCTAGTCTCTAGTGCGCGTGTGCGGTCTCTGGGGCGGAGCTAAGAGCGGGCTCAGGAGACGAGGTGATTTCTGATGTTCCTGTTCCATCACCATGGTTACGGCCAACAGTAACCAACTCTGTTCAAGAAATAAAGTGACAACTTCGGTCTCTCGCGTCTTTAAACTCATTGCGCCGGCTTCAACTTCTGCCGCGGGGAAGACGCGTGCGTCGCTGATGCTCCGGGGCAGCGTCAGTGTTTACGTCTTTTCTAGCGCGAATTTCGCGATCTAAGGAAGGTTTCAGATGGTTTAGATTCTAGAACGTAAAGGATATAGAATGTGAGTGGTAGATTTTTAATGAGTCCAGAACCGAATCACCGGGGTTTCGTTTTTTTTGGACCTGAACCGAAACGTTTTTACAAGTCCAGATCCGGTCCGTCGTAGCAGTCACGATATATCATAGTTCGGTATTTTGGCACATCCCTGTGTTTTACTACAGCTGTGTGTCTGTGCTGAAAGAATTCTGATCAGGTTGAGCTAAATAATAAGTCTGTTTGCCGTAACCCGACTGACCAGGTATAAAACTAGCCAACTGAAAAAAAAATATCAGCATTTTGTTAAAAAAAAAAAACGCCAAATTCTTTTATTTTTCAAATATTTCGCAGACTAACCGACCGGTCTTTCCTAAAGCCCTGTGTAGAATAATTTTATAGCGCTGGTAAACCTATCTTTCCCAAGGGACAGATAACGCATTGGGCATCGCATCCGAGTCTACATTTTCAGTCCTCCATATGCTCCTGTATGAAACAGACCCTGCAGGGGGAAACTTATTGTCTTTTTACATGTTATTTTGGCTCTGTCAGCGCCACTGGTCTGGCCACCGCTCATACTGTTCTGAGTCATGGTGTGGCTTCATTTAAATTTGACTTGCACGTCGCATTCTGGGGGTGAAAAGACGCCCAGCAGCGTCATCACAACAAACATGGCTGTGCCCGTGTCCCCCGCATGTTCCCCCCGCTCGCCTTCACTACCAATATAAAGGATAACTGCGTACAAAAGGTTGATTGAAATATCTTAAAATCGGAAGATTGGGTTGATCGAGACGTTTTCCATCATTGACTGTTGAAGCCCGACCCCTGGACTGTTGAAGCCCGACCCCTGGACTGTTGAAGCCCGACCCCTGGACTGTTGAAGCCCGACCCCTGGACTGTTGAAGCCCGACCCCTGGACTGTTGAAGCCCGACCCCTGGACTGTTGAAGCCCGACCCCTGGACTGTTGAAGCCCGACCCCTGGACTGTTGAAGCCCGACCCCTGGACTGTTGAAGCCCGACCCCTGGACTGTTGAAGCCCGACCCCTGGACTGTTGAAGCCCGACCCCTGGACTGTTGAAGCCCGTCCCCTGGACTGTTGAAGCCCGTCCCCTGGACTGTTGAAGCCCGTCCCCTGGACTGTTGAAGCCCGTCCCCTGGACTGTTGAAGCCCGTCCCCTGGACTGTTGAAGCCCGTCCCCTGGACTGTTGAAGCCCGTCCCCTGGACTGTTGAAGCCCGACCCCTGGACTGTTGAAGCCCGACCCCTGGACTGTTGAAGCCCGACCCCTGGACTGTTGAAGCCCGTCCCCTGGACTGTTGAAGCCCGTCCCCTGGACTGTTGAAGCCCGTCCCCTGGACTGTTGAAGCCCGACCCCTGGACTGTTGAAGCCCGACCCCTGGACTGTTGAAGCCCGACCCCTGGACTGTTGAAGCCCGACCCCAAATGCTCCAGAAATAAGTCAATATAGAAATGCTTGTAAGCAGTGATGCCTGGTGGTGGAGGGGTTAAGGCGGCAGCACATTTGGGAGTTTAAACCCCACCTCCAACAACTTACTGCATGTCCTCCCCTCTTTCTCATCCCCAGTTCACACAAAGCGGTCCTGTCTAATAAAGCCTACGGGCCAAATCCTTAAAACAAGCAATGATTGTGACGCGTCTAAATAATCCCATTCCAGCAAAGTCTCTGCCTTCGCTCCACGAACGTGTGACGTGTGCACAAGCTGCAGCCAAACAAGAAACAAGACCAGGATCAGATTTATTAAAGACATCACAGTGGATATGTAACTGCAAATCAATAAACAAGTACTTTTTTTCATAATAATTATATAATAATGTTATGAGATAAGATAAGCCTTTATTTGTCCCACAAACGGTAAATTCCAGTATTGCAACACAATTTTAAAGAAAAGTAATTATATAATTATTAAATAAATATATTTCTTAAGTGAGTCACATTTTATAATAAAATGTGTGACTCACTTAAAGAAACAAAACATGTTTCAACATGTCTCCTATCACACCACAGGAGCTTAGCTACAAAATGATCATGTTAATAAAACAAAATAATAATTGTACTGTTATTCTTCTTTGAAAATACACACACGCAAGACATCAAACTGGTGCGTGTTAAAGGTTATAATATTATATACGATGCGACTATATGACGGCTAAATGTGTCGTTAACACACATTATAAATCACTGCACTTCCCTCTAGGACATAGAACTCAAATATACAAGGAAATCACGTCTCCTGGACAAAATCACACAAACAGACTTATTCTGTAAGTCAAAAAGGACACCTTTATTTCATTCTTCAGAGGACAAGTCAGGACGCAGTCCTCTCGAACTCACGTCTCGACAAAGCCCGGGCCAGTGCTGAATCATTCAAAACAGGAGCAGTAACTGTGCCCAAAGGTTCACAACTTCTACTGCCTGACAGCTTTGGAAGTATCTCCATGATATATAGAAGAAAAAAGGGGATTTTATAAAAGTTTGCAAAACAATAGAGCAGTATCTGCTGGCAAATTCTAGCACATTTCTGATGAACTGTTATAGTACTGTCTGAACACTCACCAGATGACAATGAATAATAATTGCATATTTATTTTAGTCAATACCGCTCACTCACATCACACACAAAAATAACACTATGAGCCTGATCAAATGCAGCAAAATTCATAAAAAGACAGAGAGTTCGATTCAAAAGTTTAAACTTACTCAATTCATAACTTTAAATCTGAATTACCTCCCTTCACAAAACGACCACCATGGCATCTCCCACTGACTGCACAACATTCAGAATAATGTCATCAATACCAATAATAATTCAATCACACATCAAAGTGGATTCATCTTGACATGTATGGTTAGCATATGAGCTAACAGAGGATTGCATTCCACAGTCAACACAGCTTTTGAAGTTGCTCTGTGGAGCTTTACGTCGCCAGGAAACAGAGAGATGTTGTCTTAAACTACTTGTGCGTTTGTTTTGAGCTAAACCATAAATCTACACGCGAACACCAAGTAAATCAGACAATACACGCGTGGATAGCTTTATCTGATATAAAACTGTATTGAAATCTGAGCTAGCCCTGCCAATGAGTGGTGACCAGGAACCAGGTTAGCAGCCTTACCTCCACACTTCTGTTCCTTCATAAAACTGAGGCTTTCGTCCGAATAAACCGGTGAAATGTGTCCTCGCTGGCTCGGTTCGTGAATCGCCGGGGAAAGAGTGTTGTTTTGCCCGGGAATAGAGCGCTGCTGAGCCCGCAGTAGGAGCATCTAAGTCCGGGGTGCAGAGCGGAGCAGAGCCGAGCCTGGACTGTTGACTGCACGGCTTCTGCTGCCACTGGGAAGAGCTGCGGTATCGCGAGAAAAAACGGGACTTCAGGAGGAGCCGAGAGCCAATCAGAGCAGCGCAAAGGGGGGAAGGACGTTTGTGCTCGAGCGGCGCGTATGCTCCATGGATGTATTATATTATCTATTATTATATTATTATATTATTATATTATTATTTAGCACGCCACGGGTCAGGTAGAAGGGAAAGCGAAGAAAGACGGTTATTTTTGGTTTTTAGGAGGGTTTTTTTTAGTTTTTTTTCTGATTTAAAACATTGAACAACACAAGAATAATAAAATTAAAATAAAAAAAAAACAAGGAGAGAGAGCGCGCGCACTGATGATACAAATTAAAACATTCAAACATTCAAAGAAAATTAAGGCACATATTTGTTCCAGTCTGTTAAATTTGTCCAATTTTAAATTTGTCCAATTAAATAACGTTTTTTTTCATTAATTCATTTTCTACCGCTTGTTCCCTTTCGGGGTCACGGCTGACTGGAGTCTATCCCAATGACTTTGGGCCTTAGGCGGGATACACCCTGGACCGTGGCCAACTCGTCGCCGGACCAATACAGAGACATAGACACAGACATTTATTCACTCTCACCATTTTAGAGTTGCCAATTTTCCTAACACATGCATGTGTTTGGACGGTGGGAGGAGCCGGAGAACGCGGAGAGAACCAATGGTAACACAGGGAGGACATGCAGACTCCACCCAGAGAGATCATTTGATGTTGTCTGGCCCGGGAATTGAACCCCCTTCTTGGGAGGCGAGCGTGCTAACCACTCTGCCACTTTACACCCAAGTCTGAATTCACGTTTTTTTTATATTATAATTAACATTTGCAAAATGGAAAGAAAAAAAACTTTGAATTCACTTTTTTCTATTTTGCAAATGATTGATCGTCAATACAATTTGTGTCGTCCATTTTTTTCTGAGGGCTGTTATCCTTGCCGCCAAGAGTATAATATTTCAAAGATCTGTTGGTTGAAATCCAGTGGGATGGTGATGTCAAAAACAGTCTGCATTGCTCTGTTAATATCAGTGTAATATATATTACAGGACAGAGGGGACAGAGGGGACAGAGGGGACAGTAGGGGCAGAGGGGACAGTACGGACAGCTGTGATGTTTTCTTTGAATCTTAATCAAAATACTGTGTGTTTTATTACAATCCAACTCATATTCACTGAGAAATTAGTCTCATTAGCACCTCGAGACCCCCGGTTCAAAAGACAAGGGGCGCATCACTACTGTGCAATATATGTGTAAATATCTCATATTACAATGTGGGCATCTGCGGCTTATTGACAGCTGCGCCCCGTATATGTACAATTTCTGTTTTCTTCGGAAATTTCGTGTGTGCAACTTTTATTCAGGAGCGCTGTACAGCACGAAAAGTACGGTATATGGAGTTAAATTTGTGTCATTAATTTATTGATTCAGCAAAAACAATTAATTCACAATGCATGTGGTTACCACGGATACGGCAAGACCAAAGACTTAATGCATGTGTTGAACAATCCATTAATGAACTCCCGATTTAATGAACTCCAAACTCCTCATTTGAAACTTTATTCCACTTTTCTTGTTTAATCAAACTTACACTACTAATATACACTTATTTACTCTTAAATATTTGATCAAAGTTGGTCAAAACACGTGTGTGTGTGTGTGTGTGTGTGTGTGTGTGTGTGTGTGTGCGTGCGTGTATGTGTGTGTGTGTGTGTGTGCGTGTCTATGTGTGCGTGTGCGTGCGTGTATGTGTGTGTGTGTGTGTGTGTGTGTGTGCGTGCGTGTATGTGTGTGTGTGTGTGTGTGTGTGTGTGCGTGCGTGCGTGTATGTGTGTGTGTGTGTGTGTGTGTGTGTGCGTGCGTGCGTGTATGTGTGTGTGTGTGTGTGTGTGTGTGTGTGTGTGCTCGTCTCTGTGTGTGCGTGTGCGTGTGCGTGCGTGTATGTGTGTGTGTGTGTGTGTGTATGTGTGTGTGTGTGTGCGTGTCTGTGTGTGCGTGTGCGTGCGTGCGTGTATGTGTGTGTCTGTGTGTGCGTGTGCGTGCGTGCGTGTATGTATGTGTGTGTGTGTGTGTGTGCTCGTGTATGAAGGTTGAAGCGGGGATGGTGGGGACAGAGTGGTTGGTTGGTTTTCTGGGGATTGTTTTTAACATGTGACCTGTGAAACACGTTGTATTACAATCTCTGTATGAAAAGTGCTTTACAAACTCGTAGAACGAATAGTGCATCAACCAAACTTTATTGAATGTGTAACATTACATCACTGAATAAAGTTTGATTGATTTTGATTGGCTGAGCAAGTAGCTCTAGTGCAAACTATGGATGTGTCATTAGGAAAGACACTTCGCCCGCCTCGCCCAGTATGAATTTGGTGTATGATCCATTATCTCAGCAGAGCTTCTGTTTGAATGTGAGACAGAGGAGGGCAGGCTCTTGTGCACGATTGGTCACTGAAGCCATGAAGCCAGGCATCGTCAGTCCTCTCTTGAACATATCCCTTGTACTTTCGGAGTCTGATGTCTATCAGCACAAAAGCAATTCTTGAAGTAGTGTCATGAATAAATAGTGATATGAGTGCACCAGCTTTATAGTGTTATCTCCATAAGAGACATTCTTACTGTAACTGAGTGCAGCTGAATGAAGCCAGAGCACTTTACACACATGAATATTTTACATTTTACAGCTTATAGCCGTGATATGCTGTTGGCAGGGTGTGGATGCACTGTCCTTCCCCTTTAAGACTGCTTTCAAGTGTATAATGTTAAACTGATTAGTACTTCTAAGACCACTGCCTTCACCAAGTGTGGTGTCTGTTATATATATATTTTATTTATTTAACCTGTATTTAACCAGGATTGTCCCGGTGAGATTAAAAACCTCTTTTACAAGCAGCAGCTCTACTTGAGTAATATTTTTTTTCAAGTAGCACTCTCTTACTCTATAATTGATAAATGGTTTGAACATTTGTGCTTTTTGCACTGCTCCTTCTGATATGATTTGGTACTTTTTTTTGTAGAAAGTAAAAGTCAATCTTACCTCAGAGCTCCTATTTGTCCTGTAGTAGCTCTGCTTTAGCTTTGTAGAAGAAAAATCCTCTCCTCTGAGCCACTGCAGTGGAGGAGCTTTGTGCGTGTTTGGACATTACAGACTGGGAGGTTTTCAGAGCTGCCACAGAGAGTTTGGATGAGTACACGGACACTATGACGTCATACATTCGATTCTCTGACATTATGCCAGCACACACCAAAGTCACCTTCAACAATGACAAACCTTAGTTCACACCCAAACTGAGGCAGTTAAGGCAGCAGAAGGAGGCAGCGCACAGGTAGTATGGATGTAGTGAAGAGGTGTCGAAAACACGTCTGGAACAGCAGTTCTCTGTGTGGAGTTGGCTCCAGTTTCTCACCAACTACAAGCCCAGAGCCCCCCCATGCAGCAGATGACCGGAAACTGGCTGAGCGACTTCTCCTTCTACTGTAGGCCTGGTCTTGCCCCACCTCAAGTCCTTCACCTCTTCCCTCCTGGACCCCCTGCAGTTTTTTGTGTAGTTTAATAAACAAAATCAAAGCAATGAATCATATGTTTGGTTACACATGCTATGCCAGGGCTCAACTTAGTTAAATTAAATGCTGGTTTTGAAAATGTCAAATGTTATTAATTCTCAAATAAATATAAGAGAAACCTCAACTACATTTAATGCCAGACTCTGTAGGTTTCAGCCACTTTTTGATCAGGTTGACATGTTCAATGAAAGGGCCCAGCTCTGACAAAGTCCCTGGAGACGTAGCTCGCTCAGATGTGGCTCCTCTGGCTCTTTGGGTCAGTTAAAGCCATTTGCAGAGTGTTGATCATGGTGAAAGGCATATGGTTCAAAAATGTTGAAGAGTCTAACGAAGCAGCATGGCGCTGAGAAGGTGTCTTCAGGAGCACATTTGGAGGTTCGCTGAGAAAATGGCAACTTCAGCCATAGCCTGAATGCAGAAGTGAAGAAGTGAGGGACAAAGGAACTCAGGCCCCAGATGAGGGAGGGGCACTTCGAACAGGATTTCTTGGTTTTGAAGGTCTTGCAAAAAGAAGAGTGAGAGGGGCTTGCATTGTCTTTTTATCTGGCCATGGAGGTGGGGCTTACAGTGGGAGTGACCTTAAGACTTTCAATCAAACTTATTGTTAAAAATTTGGACAACTTTAACTTAAGCCAGCATGTGACGAAGTGTTCACTCCACTTTTGTCCCTTTTGTATGACTTACCTGATCCATATCATGCCAGGAGGTAAAAGGGGAGGGCCATCCAGCCATTTCCTTGGTTAAAGCCCTGTCCTGAAGAAAGTACTATGTGGAGCAGGTGTTCAGGTGTGTGCCTCAGTGGGGGAGATTTTTTGGTTTTGGTGTTTGAGATTGCTTTAAACTCTGCAGAAAATTATAATTTGGTGGCACTGCAAATAAAAATCCACTTTTTTGGACATGACTTTTGGCCTCTTGAGTCTTCCTAAACCATTTTTAGCCCCTCAATGCTACACTACCTCACACAGCACCGTGCCATATGTAACCATAACAAAAGGTTACAACATTGTCAATTAATACTCACATCATTAACAAGTAATGAGTAAATGTGCATTATGGTAAATATGGCATAAACATAACACATATCCAAACTGTATCTGTTTAACAAACGTGGTTTAGTTTCAGATTTAGAGCACATAGTGAAACATGGAGTCAGTTTAAATGTGAAATATAGCTATTAACGAACTTTGTCTATGAGAAACTTCCAGCTTGTCCCAAGAAAGGAGAACAAAGAGGTTTAGGGTGCAGTTCACCACAGGGGTCGGGTCCTTGGAGCTATTTCCCCGGGGAATGAGTCACATTCCATTGGAACTCTTTCAGCATCGTGAATATCACAGTTGTTTTGAATTATGAAGATAATGTCTTTATAAAGATCTTTTGGGACGTACATGTCCTAATAAGAGCGATCGCGATGACAAAGACATGGGAAAAGACAGTCTCAGAGAAGTTTTATCGTTAAAATTCACGAAAAGCCAAAGCACAGCGTCAAATTAAGCCACGTTCAGACAGCGACGTGTATAATGTACATTCAAAGTCTACGTGGACACACGTCCTGTGCATTCAGCGTTTTTGCGGCGTTTTAAGCGTTGCATTTTAAGCGACGGACGTGGCACTTCAGGGGCGTTTGTGCGTCGGACACTCTGGACGTGCGTTGAGATTGTTCAAGAGCGTCCATTGCAGAAAAGTTGGACACGGTGCAGCGACCAATCAGAGAAGTTCGAACACATTTCAGTATCCAGAAGAAAGGCCAAAACAAACCCTGCGCTGGTAAAAAAATCAACTCTTCTCACCTCTGTAGTATCTGGTGGAGCCAGACAAGTTGCCGAGCCGATCGCCTGTTTTTGGAATTTGTAAAGGAAATACGCAAATACACCAGAGCCACTCTCTCAACCTGGTGTGCCATTGTACCAAGAGAACAGCCACACCCAGAAATACAACATCTCCATTGGGCATGTGCGCTGGACGCCTCAGACACGCATCTGCTGGTCAGTTTATTTTTTGGATGCGCATCCTGGGCATTTTTAACTCACATTCAAAGTGCCTTCACATTGGACGCCACAGTGTGAACGCTCCTTTAGCCTCTCTCTATTGGAATGGACAGTTTGAAACTCACTGAAGAAGCTGCGTCTCTCATCTAATGGCAGTGGTAGGCTCTGCTCCATGTCCGAGTTTAACATAAGAGTCATAAGTGGCCCGTTTATCTGCTCACTTTTTATTCCCATCTGCTTTTGGCATAGTTCCAGAGATAAGGTGTAGGTGACAGGCTCTATTATATAAAACAAAATCAACAGACATTTTGGCCATAAAATTGCAAATAACATCCCAAACAGACCTCGCTCTCCCCCGCTGCACTCACTTTCTGCCTACGGGGCAAGCCAACAATAAGAAAACAATAACAGGAATCACTTGTATACACGTATACTAGGTACATGTGTACTGCTGCAAAGAGTTTAAAACTAAACTGTTCTGTTTTTCACATTTTAAAACAAAGCAAAACAAAGTACAGATACAATATATTTTGAAAACCACCTCAGCTCGGCTGCACACTGATGATGGCATCTGTTTATTGAAAAGAAAGAACCAAAAGAACCATATGAAAGTCTAAAAGAAAAAATATTATTTTGACAAGTGAAAGCTGTAGACGTTTACTTTTCACAAACACAAATGTGTGCACTGCTTCAGCACCATCTCCACAAAACAGTATTTGTACGGCTAATCACATCGTTACGTGAGACGAGCTCTTTCATCCCACTCAGAACACACTCACTGAAGATGTCTCCAAATGTCTGCTTTTTAACCAAAAGCACTTGAGAAAACAACCTGCAATAGGGATTAGAGGATTAATGCAAACGCAGGAGAAAAGTTTACACTTTGAAAAGTTGGATGCAAACGGAAGTGAATAAAACACTGTCAGAATCATAAAAGTACTGTGAAAAGAGTATATTTCCTGTCTGTGCCTCATGTGCCAGGACTTTGATGATGTTTTGATTTGGTAACTGACTTTTTTCTTGTAAAATATAGCACTGTACTTTTGTGGCTATAGTGCGCTCCTGAATAAAAGTGGCGCACATGAAATTCACAAAGAAAAAATCAATAATTGTACATATACGGGCTGCACCAGTCAATAAACCGCAGGTGCCCACATTGTAACATGAGACATTTCCACATAAATAAAGTTCACTGTAGGTCTTTTGAACCGGGGGTCGCGTGGCGCACCCGCTGTCTGCTGCACTGCAGTACTAGTACTAATTTCTCAGTGAATGAGTTGGATTGTAATAAACACACAGCATTTTGAAGTTTAAAAACAAAGAACACGTCCTCTCTGTCCCCTCTGTCCCCTCTGTCCTTGATGACTCTGTGTGAGCTGCTTTTACCTGTGTCTGTCTCTTCACATCTGGTTCTTCTGCTTCTGAGCTTGTATTTATGGAGTGAGTGTTACGTTGTAACATGTGATATTTACACAGATTTATGTTCCATGGTCGTGATGCACATGTTGTCTTTTGACTCGTGGGACCTGTCTGGCCAAGAATGTCTCATTTTACTGCGGCAGGTTCTAAACTGCACACTGCCGTATATCGCATGTCAGCGCTCTGCATGTTTCTTTGCGTTTCACCGCGTCTAGAGTCACTTCCTCATGAGACTAATTTCTCCGTGAATATGAGTCTGATTGTAATAAATAAAACACATAGCATTTTGAAGCTTAAATTACAGAGAACACAACGTGTCCCCTGGACAGCGCTTCCACTGATGTCTTCTTCTACAGCGTGTCAAATGCTTGTGCTTCCTGCTAGAGTGCCCCCTGGTGGCTGTTACCCAGTAAAATCTATAAATTATGTGGTGTAATGACTGCAGGGTTCAAAGCGTGGGAAAAAAGTAGCCGCTTAAAGTCTGAAAAGTATGGTACATTTCTGACTCCTTTTTTTTCTCCCGTAACACTTTTCAGCGTGACTGTACAAGAGAGAGCGGAGACTCAGGTGAGAAAGAGGAAGCAAAAAGCAGGATCTCATTTCTCCAGAGCGTGATGAGACAACGCTGAGGGCTTTCTCCAGACTGTGATCCCGGAACTTGTACTGGGACTGGAGTTGTGATCCTTCCTATCACTGGAGCACACCTCCTGCGGTCTCTTAACCACTATGAGGAGTGCATCATTAAGGCTGCAAAAGTTAAAGGAGACCTCCAGTACAACAGAAGGGGTTTCTTGCACAAAACATACCATATGAAATCCGTCAGCAGCGAGCGAAGATTTGCCACGTCTGTGAGGAATTCAAAAAGGGGCAACTAAGGCGTGGCTTCTGGTGACCTTTGAAGTAAAAAAAAAACATGTGCTCAAAGCAAAAATACAAAACACAGAGAACTGAGCAGCAACTAGAGCTGGATTCATCAACATGGGGTGTGTGAGTTTAAATAATGGTTACATTAAGATTCCTGTAATTTCATTGTGATTTTAATGCATTTCCCTGTTGTGTGAAGCACTTTGAATGCATAGTCTATGAAATGTGCTCTACAAATAAACGATACTTGTTTTGAAGAGACTGATTCAAAACAATGCTCAAGAGCAAAACTGAAAGTTTTGAGCATCTGAATTTATTCCATCTAAAGTAGCATTAAGGTGGTTATGAGGATGCTAATTAGAAACATAACTCTCTTGATTTGACTAAAAAAGAACCGCTCCAACGCGCTCTAAAGTGAACGGTATTTTAAGCATTTAATTTTCAAGCCCAGAAGTAAGAGCCGTAATCAGTGTTCTGATTGAATGAGCTTTTCCGGTCTAGTCGAGCATTATTTTGTCATCTGAAAACAGCAGTTGCACTCACTCAAAAAATAATAGACATGAATATTTACAATATGCCAAAGGGTTTGTGAAAGCTAGGAACTAGTTAGATATATTTTGTCGTTTGAAAATGAAGTCCCCAAGCTTTAGAGTAGAGATTTTGGCCGTTGTACCTGGCTCTGCTCAGGAGTGCGGCATCTCCTGCAGAACTGAACTTCTATTGTGCCATGTTCCGGCTTCATCAAAGATTCATGCAGCGATCCTTTTGTGTTTTCTTCCACAGCGAGGAGCCGAGCAGGCAGCAGCTGTGGCATACGTTTGTGTCGTACACTTTTTGTCTGGCTGACTGGCTCCTGTACCTAAAGAGATGAAATGAGCCGCAGAGAGGGTCGGAAATGCATTGTTTGATGATGAAATGTCTGTTATGATCATGAGAATCCAAGAGAATAGAGCTCAGGGCCGAGAACAACGCATTAAGATAAGTCAGAAAAAACCTGCTGGGTCATTACTGGTAAATCGGTGCAAATCCCTCATTTGTCCAGTAGTGTTCCGGTGTATAAAACGGTTTGGTTAAAGTCATTTGGACACTGTTTTTGATAAACAAGACATTTTGACTTTCATCCAAGAGTCATTGTCAATCTTCCCATCTAGTCTGAGAACTCAGATATTTATCCTACTCTGGGCTGCGTAAGCCCTGCCCACAAGGCGGAGCCTCCTGATAATAGCCTGTCCTGTTTATCTATTTGCTAGCACTGTTTTCCCATGAAACTAATCTTCTTTGTCACTCTAACAGATTTTTCTTCTCACTGTAAGTCTATAAGTTTGACCAAAATGCCTTTTTTACTCTCATTTTGACAGATCAATACTATCTCTTGAGTAAAATGTTTGGCTCTACCCACTTTTGATAAGATGCTAACGGCGTCAAAGAGTAATTAATAACGAGTAGGTGTAGACATTACAAAGGTGTAGACATTACAAAGGTATAGACATCACAAAGGTGTAGACATTACAAAGGTGTAGACATCACAAAGGTGTAGACATTACAAAGGTGTAGACATTACAAAGGTGTAGACATTACAAAGGTGTAGACATCACAAAGGTGTAGACATTACAAAGGTGTAGACATCACAAAAGTGTAGGTAGAGAATACAAAGGTGTCTTAAGTGAACCATACTGGGCCGTTTAAGTGATCCAAAGTGTAATCTGTGCTGTCTAACTTCCAAAGTGGTCTGGTTTTGGCTTTAGCGTGAGATGATTGGATAAGAGAGAGCACAGACTCAGGTGAAAACAAGATGGCAAAAAGCGGAGACCAAAAATATCTTCTTTTCTCTGTGTAGCATTGTGAGCCTGCCACTTTCCCCTGCCACGTGGCATCTATAAAAAGGGCACTTCCTCTACCTCGCATCCTCTGACCTCTGACACCTTTTGGCATTTCCGAGTTATGCTGTGGGTGGGCTCCCTGTACATTGCATGAATACATTTCCATTTGATTATTTATTGGATCCATAACTATGGCTCTCTGGTGTAAAGCTACAGTGCTACATTAGCTGTATTTCCCTGACGCCTGTGCCATGTGCTAATAAGAACCTCGTTGTTTCTCCTGTGTGTATCTGGTTGATCACTAAGCTCCGCTGTCAAACACCTGGCTGTCCACTGTTTGGTCAGTTCTGTTTACCGCGGCCGCCTGATGTCAAACCTGTGGGTGTGTCAGAAAGTGATTGGCTTTCTTGAGTAATATTAACTCCCTGTTTAATGTCGGTGAAGTGCAGTCTTTGAGCAGCTGTGGCCCTGGGAAGGAGCTGCTGCCTCGTCTGATCTGGTTTCACCTTTGCCTTTGTCTGTCTCTCGTTTCATTTCCTTGTCCTGTGTTAAGGTGAGGTGCCCTGGTGTGGCGGGCTCTGATGGAAAAATATGGATGCAAACCCTGTTGACCTGAGAACCTGTTATACTGTTTTTAACTGAAAAACAGAACTAACATCTAACATTTTCCAAACTAATTGCATTATATAAAGCGACCTTAAAATGCGGTGTAAAGGCTTTGCAGAGAAGAGGGAAAAAATGCAGAAAAAGCAGAGGACAAACTGGAAGTAGTTTCCTAATTACTTCCGGTCGGTCTTCATGATTCAAAAGTATAATTCAGGTACGGTTTTATATAACATTAGTTCTGTTTGGGTGACATCAGTTGCGTAGCAGAGCTTGGCCTCTGGACCCAGAGCCAGGACCTGAGCATGGAGACACAGGCCGTCATTAAAAGAACAGTTCCAAAGTGTTCTAAAGACTAAGGTTTTTGCATATTAAACTCCACTTTCAATAAACATCAAACAAAAGTGTATTTGTCTATTACAAATGTTACACCAACCACAAAGAGTCTTACTTTATAAAACACCTAACGTTGTCTCTGAAGTGTAAAAGGAATAAAGCGCAAAAGGGGAGCAGGGGAAGAGGGAGAGCAGGGTAATATTGGGGCCTTGCTGCTGCTGGAATAATGAAAATGATGCAAATGTGGCAGGACTTTTTAACAGGCTCCTGAGTGCAGCGGTGACAGGTTTTCATCAGAACACAATCCGTTTGATGTGCACCTGCTGACACACCATCATGTTCCTGCTCTCTCTCCCGTCGTTGCTTTCTCCTGCTCTCTCTTTCACTCTCTCTCTCCTGCTCTCTTTCAGTTCTGTTCTCTCCTTCATTCCCAGTCTCTCCTGCTCTCTCAGCCTCAGCTCCTGTTCTCACTCTCTTCTGTTTCTTTTCTCTTCAGTGTCACTCGGTTCTGATCTTTCTTCCACTTTCTTCATCTCTCTCCTCAGTTACTGCTCCTGCTCTTCCTCTCTTGTTCTCACTCTCTTCTACTCTCTTTCCTGCTTTTACTCCTTCATGCTTTTTCTCTTGTTCTTTCTCCCTCTGCTACCTCTCTTGCTCTCTCTTTCTATCTCGCGCTCTCCTTCTCTCTTGCTCTCTCTCCTTCTCCCTCCCTCTCTCTCCCCTCTGCTATCTCTCCTACTCTCTCCTTCTGTCTTTCACTCTCTCCTTCTCCCTTGTTCTCTCTCCCCCTCTCTCTCCTCTCTGCTACCACTCCTGCTCTCTCTTTCGCTCTCTATCTCGCGCTCTCCTTCTCTCTCTCCTTCTCCCTCCCTCTCTCTCTCCCTCTGCTATCTCTCCTGCTCTCTCTCTCTCTCTCTCTCTCTCTCACTCTCCTCTCCTCTCTTGCTCTCTCTCTCTCTCTCTCTCTCTCTCTCTCTCTCTCTCTCTCTCTCTCTCTCCCCCTCTAATAGAATATCAATCATCCTGTGAAGACTCCCTCCTGCCAGGCCTCTGATAAGCCGTGCTCAGATGATGCCATAAACGCCATGTAGGAAGAAATCGTTAACTCATAAGTAAGAAAATATGTAAGTTATATAAAAAAAAAAAGGTTTATGATATATTTGAGGGTTTGTGTATTAGAGCTATGAGTTCAATGAACCTAATCATAACATACAAATCAGATGTTAAAGCTCATTACTGGCTCATAATGCTAATAATAAAACATTAAAGACAAAGCCTAGGCTTTTTTTCAGAGCCATAGATCTTAACCCCCCAATGCTGAATCCAAACTTATGCCCTTGGTCCGATCACACCAGGAGCAGACCTGGAGAGGCATTAAACTGTCCCAGGTAAGAAACAGACAGGGACATATTCCACATGGACTCACACGTGTTAGATCAGCAGAGATGACAAATGAAGTCCCTCCACCACAGACTAGTATGTGTGGTTTTGTTTTGAATCCAACCCTCTTCACCGTCTACATTTTTGTGGCCCGTAGGCTTTACTAGACAGGACAGGTCAGGGTGAAGTGGGGGATGAGAGAGGGAAGGACACGCAGCAAACAGCCAGAGTCGGCATACGTGTGCGATGCCTTAACCACTCGACCACCGGGCAGCACACAGTATCGATACTTTTAAACAACATTAATTTATTATGAATTGTCCATGCAGCCATTTAAGAATCGAACTCCAGTAGAGGGCGCTGTTACCGTCCAGCAGGAAAAGCAAACGCTGCTCAATCTGCCAGAACACAAGCTAATGACGTGCAAACGAGGTGGAATAGTACTTTTGGTAGGTGCTGTGGACCTGATCAGAAGCTCCTCTGGTCGAGGTGAGAAGGAGCTGTGGACCTGATCAGAAGCTCCTCTGGGCCGAGGTGAGAAGGTGCTGTGGACCTGATCAGAGGCTCCTCTGGGCCGAGGTGAGAAGGAGCTGTGGACCTGATCAGAAGCTCCTCTGGGCCAAGGTGAGAAGGTGCTGTGGACCTGATCAGAGGCTCCTCTCGGCCGAGGCGAGAAGGAGCTGTGGACCTGATCAGAAGCTCCTCTGGTCGAGGTGAGAAGTAGCTGTGGACCTGATCAGAAGCTCCTCTGGGCCGAGGTGAGAAGGAGCTGTGGACCTGATCAGAAGCTCCTCTGGGCCGAGGGGAGAAGGAGCTGTGGACCTGGTCAGAAGTGCAGAAGATGCTACTGCAGCATGTTCAGACCAGGCCAATTGTTTGTGCAAGAAACATGCAATACTTTACTAGAATGTGCTCCTTATATTTCTATTTGGATCAGTTGGTTGGATGTATGAAGTTATTAGAGCAGAATGGATTTATAAATAAGTGCTTTGTGGATAAACATGAAATTGGTAAAAAAAAATACCCATTTGGTAAATCTTTAAGACTTTTTTTCAAAAATGTAGGGGGATCCCGAGGCGTTCCCAGGCCAGCCGAGAGACATAGTCCCTCCAGCGTGTCCTGGGTCTTCCCCGGGGCCTCTTCCCGGTGGGACATGCCCGAAACACCTCCCGAGGGAGGCGCCCAGGAGGCATCCGGAACAGATGTCCGAGCCACCTCAGCTGGCTCCTCTCGACATGAGGAGCAGCGGCTCTACTCCGAGCTCCCCTCGTGTGACTGAGCTCCTCGTCCTATCTCTAAGGTCCTTTCTGCCATTACCCAAAGCTCATGACCATAGGCGAGGGTAGGAGCGTAGGTTGACCGGTAAATCGAGAGCTTTGCCTTTTGACTCAGCTCCTTCTTCACCACAACAGTCCGATCTGCAGACGCTGCACCGATCCGCCTGTCAATCTCACGCTCCATAATTCCCTCACTCATGAACAAGACCCCGAGATACTTGAGATACCCCAAGATACCACTTGGGGCAAGGACTCCCCACCCCCCTGAAGGGGGCAAGCCACCTTTTTCCGGTTGAGAACCATGCCCTCGGATTTGGAGGGGCTGATTCTCATCCCAGTCGCTTCACACTCGGCTGCAAGCCGTCCCAGAGCATGTTGCAGGTCCGGGTTTGATGGAGCCATCAGGACAACATCGTCTACAAACAGCAGAGATGAGATCCTGTGGTCCCCAAACCGGACACCCTCCGACCCCTGACTGCGCCTAGAAATTCTGTCCATAAAAACTATGAACAGAACCGGTGACAAAGGGCAGCCCTGGCGGAGTCCAACATGCACTGGGAACAGGTCTGACTTACTGCCGCCAATGCGAACACAGCCAAGACAGTCCTACAACATCCAGAGACTTTAGATACACAGGGCGGATCTCATCCACCCCCAGAGCCCTGCCACCGAGGAGTTTGCCAACAACCTCAGTAACTTCAGCCCGGGTGATGGACGAGTCAGCCTCTGCGTCCTCTTCGGAAGATGTGACTGAGGGATTAAGGAGGTCCACAAAGTATTCCTAACACGTCCACGGCCCGCTTGGCTGCCGATACCTGTCAATGACCTCAGGAGACCTACAGGCCAGAGTGGCCTGATTGGCCTCCTTCTTCAGCCTGACGACATCCCTTACTTCCAGTGTCCACCACCGGGTTCCGGGGTTGCCCCCGCGACAGGCACCCTGCGACCACAGCTCCGGGCAGGCGCATCGACAATGGAGGTGGAGAACATGGTCCACTCAGACTCAATGTCCCCAGCCTCCCCCGGGATATGGGAGAAGCTCTCCCGGAGGTGTGAGTTGAATACCCTACTGACAGAGGGCTCTGCAAGACGTTCCCAAGAGACCCTCACAATGCGCTTGGGTCTGCCAAGTCTGTCCGGCTTCCTCCTCCGCCAGCAGATCCAACTCACCACCAGGTGGTGATCGGTTGACAACTCCGCCCCTCTCTTCATCCGGTCAGATGACACGACCACAAAGTCATGATCTCCGGCCTAGGGTGTCCTGGTGCCAGGTGCACTGATGGACACCTTTGTGCTTGAAGATGGTGTTCCTTATGGACAATTCGTGGCTAGCACAGAAGTCCAATAACTGAACACCACTCGGGTTCAGATTGGGGAAGCCGTTCTTCCCGATCACCCCTCTCCAGGTGTCATTGTCATTGCCCATGTGGGCGTTGAAGTCCCCCAGTGGGACAACGGAGTCCCCGGTCGATGCACTTTCCAGTACCCCTCCCAAGGACTCCAAGAAGGCCGGGTAAAGAGATTGACCTCTAGGCAGATGCAATCATCGCCAGCATTCCGGCAACAGAAAAGAGACTCAAAGAGATACAACTCCATCAGGACAAGGACGAAATCCTGCAGCAGCTCAAGGAGTTCTGTCTGAGTGGTTGGCCAAACAAGTTTGAAATAGAAAAGACTTATCAACCTTGTTTAGCTTTTGCGGGTGAGCTAACTGTTCAAAATGGGTTGTCGTTACTAGGATGCAGACCAAAATCACTCAGAGTTGACATACTGAACAAGCTGCATGAAGGCCATTTAGGCATAACTAAGTGCAGAGAACGAGCTAAACAATCTGTGTGGTGGCCAGGCCTTAGTAAATAACTGACACAACTCATTGAGAACTGTGACACGTGTGCCAGAGAGATGGTGCACAACAAAGAGACCATGTTAGCTACTGACTTTCCTTCAAGACCATGGTGTACAGTAGGCGCAGATCTGTTCCAGTTTGGTAAAAATCAATATCTGGTTATTGTAGACTATTTTTCAAGGTTTTTGAAGTCGCTAAGCTGACTTCTACTACTTCAGAGGCTGTTATAGATCATTGTAAGTCTATTTTTGCTAGGCATGGCATACCAGAAGTAGTGCGCTGAGATAATGGTCCGCAATTTGCATCGGTAGCATTCCAAAGGTTTGCACAAACGTGGGGTTTCTCACACATCACAGCTAGTCCGCACTTTCCACAGAGTAATGGGGAGGCAGAGCGTGCAGTCAGGACAATCAAAAGCCTGTTAAAAAAGTTTAGTGATCCTTACTTAGCTTTGATGGCTTACCGTGACTCACCCTTAGCTAATGGGTATAGTCCTACAGAACTGCTTATGGGTCGAAAGATACGCACTACTGTTCCTGTCATTCCTTCTCAGCTAAATCCAGATAGAGCTGACCTTGCAAACGTGAAAGAAGAGAACATAGTTACAGACTAAAACAGAAACAGAACTACAACAAACGACATAGAGCTCACGACATAGAGCTCACGACATCCCAGTCTTCAACCAGGAGAGCATGTGTGGGTTAAAGACATGCAGCAGAGGGGAACTGTGGTGTCCACAGCAGGCACACCCAGGTCCTACATTGTGGAAACATCAAGTGGTACAGTGGTACAAACAGATATCATCTCTCCAGTACACCTGTGGCTCCACAGCTGCACTTAAATGTGGAAGACACATCTTCCGAGAACAAGACTACAGAGACAGAGTCAGTTTCACATGAGGTTCTTCCTGACTCCAGCCAGCAGTATCCTGAGAGACGCTATCCTGCCCGAGTCAGAAATACACCTGAGTAGTAAGACTTTGTTACCTAAAGTGAAAAGGTTTTGGGGCAGAATAATCCCCACATTTAAATCTAGGGTTTGGGTAGTCAACCCCACTCCCTTATTCAATTTAAGTGTTCATTTGAAAGATGTTATTCAAACTGATTGTTATGTGAAGTCTTTCGTATAAGGAAACATTTTCTGTCTTTAAGACTATTTGTCATTTTCAGTTGTAAAGGGATACATATTTTTTTTAATTTAACTGCAAGAGTTATTTACACATTCATTCCTAAAGGTTTCAGTGTTATTATTTTGAAGTGCCTTGTTGCTATAAGAAAGGGGGATGTAGTGATATGCTGGGTAGGAACCTTTGTGAATGTTCCTTGGAGGCGGGGGAATCATTAAAGTCTAAACCCGAACATGTCTGTGCCTCGTCTCTTATACAAAGGCTTCTATGTGCCTATCAAACAATAGAACACTCTGCACTGCTGTTCAGTCCGTAGGCCGACACAACAGTGAGAGACCTGTACCGGGGTGAACCCCAACATGTGGCGGCTGAGCTGAGGGGCTACATGCCCACACCAGCCCGCCGCCTCTCCCCGCGGGCAACACCAGAGAAGTGGAGCGTCAAGCCCCTCTCGAGGAGATGGTTCCAGAACCCAAACTGTGCTGGAGGTGAGGCCGACTATATCTAGTGGGTATCGCTCAACCTCCCGCACAAGCTCAGGCTCCTCCCCCCCAGCGAGGTGACATTCCATGTCCTCAGAGTTAGTCTCTGTGTCTGGAGATCTGGTCGTTGAGGCCCCTGCCCTCGACTGCCGCCCAGATCACAGATGTGTATAAGTATATATATATATATATATATATATATATATATATATATATGTATGTATGTATGTATACAAGTGCTAAGCCTCTCTGGGAACTCCTTCAAGACTGAGGGAAAACCATTTCAGGTGACGACCTCTTGAAGCTCATCAAGAGAATGCCAAGAGTGTGTGAAGCAGTAATCAAAGCTAAAGGTGGCTGCTTTAAAGAACCTAGAATATAAAACATATTTCAGTTGTTTCACAGTTTTTTTAAGTATATAATTCCTGTTAATTCATAGTTTTGATGCCTTCAGTGTGAATCTACAATTTCCATAGTCATGAAAATAAAGAAATCTCTTGTGTCCAAACCTTCGGTCTGTACTGTACATACATTCAGACAGAGGAGCTGGAGAAGGCCTGGAGCGTGAAGGTATCGGTGGTGCCAAACTGGAGGAGTGGCAGATCCCAGGAAAGACATCAGACATCTCGGTCCAGAAAAGTGCAGTGCAGGAACAGCAAAGATACTGCGCAGAACCCTCAAGCTCCCAGGGGCCTCTGGTAGAGGACCCGAGCTTGACCGGGGATAAATAGAGACCACCCACGGAGGGTGAGAAAGAGTTTTTTTTTTTTTTTTTTAATGTTCTAATTTTATATTTAGACTCACTTTCAGTCAGTGTGAATGCACGCATGAGGGACTGTGGGATTAGAGGGACTTAGTTCTTGGTACTTCTATTGGGAAAACACTTATGACAAGCATGTGACCTTTCTCTTGGAACCAAAAACGACAGAAGTAAGTAAACTTTATTTGTATAGTGATTTTCAAAGACATATAGTCAGTGCTTCAAACAATAGTTTTGAAGCTGAGTCAGTAAGACTGAAAAGCGTGAAAAGGTTAGTCTTTATATGCTTTTTAAAGACATCCACAGAATCCAAAGAATGCAGGGAGAGAGGGAGTTCATTCCAAAGTTGGGGTGCGACAGCTTTCAAAGACTGATCTTGAGTTTTAAAACAAGTTTGAGGGAAACATCCGAAAACTGGAGGCTCCTGGATGAGCGATAGGGTTTGATTAGGTCAGCTATATACGCGGGTGCCTGCCCATGTAGCACTCGAAAGGTCAAAACCAAGACTTTGAAGTGGACATGATACAGAACAGGGAGCTAATGAAGAGTGGAAGATTTAGAATAGGTGTGATGTGGACAAGCCTGTTTGTACTGGTCAGGAGCCCAGCAGCTGACATTGTGAACATACTGCAGACACGCCAAGGACATTTCCCCATCAAACGTCACTCTAAAATTTCTGGTTTTAGCTTGTCCAGGAGAGCTGCTGATTGATGGTGGGGACAGCACAATGAGGGTCTCTGTTTTCTCTGAGTTTAGATGGAGGCTATTGTTGCTCAGCCACTGCTTTATTCGAGACAGGAGCTCAGTTTGTGGGCCTCAGAGGACCAAAAAGAGCAGTACAGCTGCAGATCATCAGCGTCACTAAACTGCTGGATTATCTGGCCAAGAGGGAAGACATATAGAAGAAATAGGAGCCCTGTGGCGCTTCTCACAGTAGATCAGCAGTCTCCGAAATGTCCCCGTTGATGGACAGAAACAGAACAGAAACTTAAAACACAGACCAGATGAAAGATTGTGCCTATCTTTGGTATTTTCATTAAATTGTTTCTAACTTGTATTCACTGTTATGAGAGTTCAAACTCAGGGTTGGAAGGCTGTGACATGCGTTAGCTCCTTAAGGGGTGGTCACACTAATCCTTAGTGTGTATGATGGCCTTAGAATCACAACACTTCTCTTTATTAATAACAATGTGACAGAATTGTCTTAATGTATGACCATTGTTAGCTTATAGAAGTGACAAAATGCTGTAAACTGTTTAATTGCACAAAACGTTGTAAAAAGTAAAACCCCCTTAATCTGTGAACATTATGAAATTAATTAGGTAATGGGTTAAAATGATTTAAGATACATATTAAGTAACTGCTTCTAGATTTCTCAGGCAAACAAAAAGGACATACTGTATGTGCTCAGTACAGTTCATATTGTAGTGCCACAGCACTGGCAATAATAACCTATATATATATATATATATATATACATATATATATATATATAGTTGACAATCCCTTTGTGTTGATCATTCACACGCAGCAAAACAGGTAAATTCTGATGTGAGTCCTTAATTAAAGGAGTAATAGAGGATTTTTGGTGAGCAATCTGAGTCTCATTTCCTCGTGGCGTGGACAGCCGAGTAGTTCTCCCACATGTCAATCATTCCCTGCGTGCTACTGCACACCTGCAGGCTCGTTCTGGCTCATTCCCAAGATAGCAGAGCGTTTCCCTGTCTGAGCATGAGTGGTGGATATGCCGGTGTGTGTTTAGCGAGTTCCTTCAGTTACAGTACAAAAATGAGAGAAAGACTGTGTTCGAGCTCAGAAGAAAAGACGTAAATCTGCGGAGACAAGAGATGCGATCTGTCGCGCTAATAAACAAATGCACGAGTAACAGCGCGGCTGTTGCGTGCTTCTGCACGAGGTTTGATGGAAGGAGGCCTTTTGGAAAGAACAGGAGAGTGGGGGGGGGGGAGTGTGGGCATGTGCATTTATAAAAAAGGGACTAACAGTCCCTTGAGTTCTAAAATCGGCGAAAAATCCTCTATTATCACTTTAACACGAGGCTGCCATTACAGTTTTATAACACTATTAATGCAAAAACAAAACCTAACACAAGGGGGCGACGGCTTGGCTTTCGTATAAACAGTAACAGAATGATTAAAATAATAGCGTTTGACTGAGCTTTGTTTATCTTTTATGCTGACAGATTACCACAATACAATGCCACGCGACAAGCTCGTGTAGTTCTGTCCTCAAGCAATGAACGACATCACAAAAACAACATTAGTGAATTAGAAATTAGAAAGAGCACCGACGCAACACAGCAGAACGCGCTTGTTTTAGCGCTATAGTTTATCTAAATCAAACTCACCACATCGCTGTTACCCTACATTTACTCCTCAGATACAAAATAGTGGTTATACTGAAGGAGAAGGAGTTTTTCAAAATGTGCATCTGAAAGTTTATTTCTCTCTGGCGTGAGGACAAGACTCCCAGTCACTAGCTCATGCTCACAACACGCCGAGCGTTACTAATTCGAAAAAGTAACTTGGGGAGTACTAGATCACACAAGTGCACAAAACGAACAAATTACTCTAAAAAAGTTGAGTAATGCAATAGTCTTAAGTTACCAGCAAACGTGTTACTTTCCTTGTTACTCTACAAAAGTAATTGAAGTACTCTAATGCGTTACCAGCTCCAGCCAACTCGTTACCCCCAACTCTGCTCATAGCGCACACATGGGGCCATCTCACAGCCTGCACAAATCAACAGCACTTTGTGTCATGCTCATTCCTCAGATGGAAACATTGTTGAGCAGGTTACTAATTATATACTAATCACAATTCCAAATATTATAGTTGCTGGCCATTATTATACAAAAAAAATTGTCCCGTTAGAGAAACTAACCCGTTTCTCTAATTTTGAGTTATGTTTATTGTAGATCAATTAAAATGTCCCCTCTTTTTAGAGTGTTTAATTTTAATAGTATATTGTCATCACAGAATCACAAATCCCTAAGATTTAATATAAACTGCCTGTCCAAAACAAAAGTCCCCACAGAAAAAAGGGGCACACGCTCTAATATTTGGTAGCACCGCCTTCAGCTTTGATTAGATCAACGTGCCTGACTCCACCTGCAGGTGGATCTCTGACTTCCTGATGGATCAGAGGCAGTGTGTGCGGCTGGGGAAGAATGTCTCAGACACTCGGACCATCAGCACAGGAGCTCCACAGGGCTGTGTACTTTCTCCTCTGCTCTTCCCCCTGTACACAAACTGCTGCACCTCCAGCCATGACTCCGTAAAACTGATTAAGTTTGCAGACGACACCACCCTCATCGGGCTCATCTCGGACGGGGATGAGTCTGTCTACAGGAGGGAGGTGAACCGGCTGGTGTCCTGGTGCAGCAACAACCTGGAGTTCAACGCCCAGAAGACAGTGGAGATTGTGGACTTCAGGAAAGTCACAGCCCCCCATCTCCACCGTAGACTCCTTCAGCTTCCTCAGCACCACCATCACCCAGGACCTCAAGTGAGAGCCACCATCAGCTCCTCATCAAGAAGGCCCAGCAGAGGATGTACTTCCTGCAACTGCTGAGGAAAGCCAAGCTGCCAGTGCACATGATGATGCAGTTCTACACAACCATCATTGAGTCCATCCTCACCTCCTCCATCACCTCCTCCATCACCTCCTCCATCACCGTTTGGTACGCTGGAGCCACAGCCAGGGACAAACAGAGACTACAGCGTCCTCTGTTGAGAAGGTGATCGGCTGCAGACTTCCATCTCTGCAGGACCTGTACGTCTCCAGGACTCTGGGACGAGCAGGTTGGATCACAGCTGACCGTTCTCACTCTGGACATGAACTATTTGAGCCCCTCCCCTCAGGTAGGAGGCCACTCCCCTCAGACATGAGGCCACTCCCCTCAGACATGAGGCCACTCCCCTCAGGCAAGAGGCTACGGCCCATCCGGACCAGACCCTCCTGCCACAGGAACAGTTTCTTTCCCTCTGCTGTTGGACTCATGAACACTTAACACCTGCCACTTTAACAATACTCACAGCTCACTTTCTGCACCATTTCCGACCAGCTGTAAATGTTTGTGTAAATATCTGTGTACATACTGAGACCAATTGTATTAGTACATTCTTAATTTATGCATGCCTTATTTGATTCTATAGACATTGCTATTAGTATTATTTTATTATTCATTGTTTTGTGTTGCACCTTAACACTGAAAGTTCCTGTTTGTGAACTGTGTTCGATGACAATGGCAATAAACCTTTTGTGATTCTGATTCTGATTCTGAATACAGAACACGTTTGCTGTGGCTTAGTTTCAATAAGCTTCTGCAGTATTAAAAGATTTATTTCCATCCAGTGTTGCATTTTTCTTTACCAATTGATCTTATATTGAAAATGGGAGCGAGTGACCGCTGCACAAAGCCAAGTGGTTACGGTTCTAAACATTCTCCTAGTTTGTTGATGCCACGGGCCCTGGTTCTGGGACTATCCTGTCCCGCAATAAATGTTGGACTGAATTTCTAGGCGCAGTCAGGGGTCGGAGGGTGTCCGGTTTGGGGACCACAGGATCTCATCTCTGCTGTTTGCAGACGATGTTGTCCTGATGGCTCCATCAAACCCGGACCTGCAACATGCACTGGGACGGTTTGCAGCCGAGTGTGAAGCGGCTGGGATGAGAATCAGCACCTCCAAATCCGAGGCCATGGTTCTCGACCGGAAAAAGGTGGCTTGCCCTCTCCAGGTGGGTGGGGTGTCCTTGCCCCAAGTGGAGGAGTTCAAGTATCTCGGGGTCTTGTTCACGAGTGAGGGAAGGATGGAGCGTGAGATCGACAGGCGGATCGGTGCAGCGGCTGCAGTGATGCAGTCGCTGCATCGGACCGTTGTGGTAAAGAGGGAGCTGAGCCGAAAGGCAAAGCTCTCTATTTACCGGTCGGTCTACGTTCCTACCCTCACCTATGGTCATGAGCTTTGGGTAGTGACCGAAAGAACAAGATCGCGGATACAAGCGGTCGAAATGAGTTTCCTCCGCCAGGTGGCTGGGCGCTCCCTTAGAGATAAGGTGAGGAGCTCGGCCACACGGGGGGAGCTCGGAGTAGAGCCGCTGCTCCTCCACGTCGAGAGGAGCCAGCTGAGGTGGCTCGGGCATCTGTTCCGGATGCCTCCTGGGCGCCTCCCTCGGGAGGTGTTTCAGGCATGTCCCACCGGGAAGAGGCCCCGGGGAAGACCCAGGACACGCTGGAGAGACTATGTCTCTCGGCTGGCCTGGGAACGCCTCGGGATCCCCCCGGAGGAGTTAGAGGAAGTGTCTGGGGAGAAGGAAGTCTGGGAGTCCCTGCTCAGACTGCTGCCCCCGCGACCCGGCCCCGGATAAAGCGGCAGAAGATGGATGGATGGATGGATGAAATAAACAAAGCACGACAGACTGACATTGACATCCCACTCAATTTCAGAACTATGTACTTGGGCCTCAGCTGCCCGACACAGTACATGGACCTTTGGAGCATCCTCCTGCCCGCAGGGAAAAGGCCATCACAAAGAAATGAATGACACAAACTGTTCCAACAATAAAGGACTGGAACAACCATTATCATTGACATGGAAAATGAAAAAAAAAGATCACATTCGGACTTAATCTGAAAATTGACAAATTTGACAGATTCTGGCCTAAATTTATTTTGGACTTTGTGTGCTTTTCATTAAATTTACGTTTATCTTTTGTGTTTTCTCTGGTTCTGTTTCTTGCGTTAAATTCAGATGTATTTTATGTTTTAAAGAAGCATTCCCTCAATCCACGAGGACCTGCCTCCCTTATGTTGTCAAATACTAGGTTCCCATGAAGTAAAATCCTTTATTAGTAAATCAACAACATGATTTACAGTTCACGTGTGGGTCAAAGTATGTTAAGGTTAGAGTTTAGATTAAGGTGAGGCATGTCCTAGTAACCATGGTTAAGATTAGGATCGGCCTTTTCAAAACTGTGATATAAACTCCTTTTCTGTTGTTGTGGCAATGGTGTTGTCCTGTTTTAGATTTGTTTTAGCATTCTTTAGTGGTCCACAAGCAGCTGACCTCATGTTCCCCCTCAAATTATACTCTTGGTTTAGACCTGGTCAATGTCTTCCTCAAACCCTTAAGGTGTTACTCGGGATGCCATCAAAAGCCCCATGGGATCCTCCCCCGTTCCTTTCATCTCAGCAAATATGACCATTCTCAAAAACAAAGAACTCTGTTTCTACCACCAGGGAGTTCATTAGGGTGTGTTTTTATGACAAACCAAGACTCTGAAAGGTAGAATGTGTTTATCAACATACTTTCACCTCCTCTTTCTGGATAAAATCCTTCTTTTACCTTTGTTCACGGTCAGTTTCCCTCAGAGCGTTTTCTTTTTCTCACTCCTGAGGACCTGTGGACCCAGATGCCTCTCTCCTGGTGAAGTGGTCCCTGCCCCGTATGGACGGTCCCTCATCTGCCTGAAGAGTGGGTCCAACTCGACTCAGACGGTCTCTCATCTGCCTGAAGAGTGGCTCCAGCTCGACTCTGATGGTCCCTCATCTGCCTGAAGAGTGGCTCCAGCTCGACTCTGATGGTCCCTCATCTGTCTGAAGAGTGGGTCCAGCTCGACTCTGATGGTCCCTCATCTGCCTGAAGAGTGGGTCCAGCTCCACTCTGATGGTCCCTCATCTGCCTGAAGAGTGGCTCCAGCTCGACTCTGATGGTCCCTCATCTGCCTGAAGAGTGGCTCCAGCTCCAGTCTCCCTCACGTCCATCTGTGAGAGTCAGATCTCTCCTTCATCTGGAACTCCTCCAAGTTTCTACGTTTTCCCAAGGAGGTTTTTTGTAGTTTTTCCTGGCCGAGAAGGAGGGTCTAAGGACAGAGGACCCTGGGACATTGTCCCTCGCCACCACAGACATTGTTGATTCATTTCTCACTGTGGCCCTCAGAGGCAACTGTTGTTGTGATTTTGGGCCTTACAAAAATAAATTGAATTGAATGTCAGAAGCTCGTGTCGACTTATAAAGACACCACGATTCACCTCATTCCAGAGTCCGCCTGAGCGCCGCCACAACACGTAATCCTTCTTCTGCTTGTAGTTAACACAAGGCTGCCGACCTCCAGACAAAATAAGTTCTACACAGACTAAAAGCTGTTTTCAGGTCCAGTAAATCGGTGCATTGTTGACTTGTTGGTCACATGAACATTGGGCATTTTACACAAATCAATCTACTTTAGAGCATCTTTTAGCGGTGAGACTTTTCCCTCGTTCTTCACTTGAGTAAACAGAGTTTACTCAAGTGAAGTGGATGTGCTGGTCTGTGGCTAAAAGAGGCAAAAGTGGGCAGGGCGGAATAAGGTGAAAAGACGAAAAACGACGGTTACCATGGAAAACCACCATGTTTGTTGCTGGTGTGCTAAACGTCCATAGAGATCAATTAGCTGCATCTAGCCACACATAGTCTCAGAGTACATAGTGATGATGTGTGGAGCTGTAGTGCGGAGGAGCCTCCTCCTGCTCTGTTTCAGCACAAAAAGAGCCTCATTAAACTTTAATTGCAGCGCGGTGCTGAGTGCTGTGCCATCTACAGAAAGATGCTCCCTCCTCTTCTCCTTTCTGTGAGCGGTCTGCACATGGCTGAGCAGGTTCAAGACAAATCCTTTTGATGAGAATAAGGTGTTGATCTTCCTTCTATATTTCAGTTGTATAGATCCTCAGTTTACTCCTATCTCAAACTCTCTTGTACCTGCTATTGAAATAATACATGACTGCTATTATTACCATCTTCTGTATTTATACACAATTTTCTGTGTAGGTATTACTTGTATGTCTCGGAATATTGTATTATAAAACTATCAAAAGGTGAGGATTTTCGGGGAAACAGGGTAGAACAGGAAAATTGTGTTAATTATGTGTTTATTGTCATATGTAGGTTTTAGGATGTTTTATGCATCTTTGTGCTCTAGAACTCTGCAGTTCTAAAACAGCTGCAGTACATCCAGAACGCTGCTGCTCGGGTCCTGACTAGAACCAGGAAGTACCATCACATTAGTCCTGTTCTCAGGTCTCTGCACTGCCCCCTGTGGCTCAGAGAAGAGACTTTAAAGCAGCTCTGCTTGTGTACAAGTCTCTCCATGGCCTAGCACCAAAGTACATCTCAGACATGTTAGTGCCATATGAACCATCTCGGACTCTGAGGACCTCAGGGACCGGCCTCCTGCTGGTGCCAGAGTCAGGACTAAACATGGACCGGCCTCCTGCCGGTGCCAGAGTCAGGACTAAACATGGACCGGCCTCCTGCTGGTACCAGTCAGGACTAAACATGGACCGGCCTCCTGCTGGTGCCAGAGTCAGGACTAAACATGGACCAGCCTCCTGCTGGTGCCAGAGTCAGGACTAAACATGGACCAGCCTCCTGCTGGTGCCAGAGTCAGGACTAAACATGGAGCAGCCTCCTGCTGGTTCCACCCTCAAACTAATTGCCAGAAAGTCCGTGTGAACCAAGAACTTCAGGCTGCTGGATCCAGTTCTGGATCTAAGATTCTCACAATACCCTGGTCTCTGCTGCCACAGGTAAGTCACCGTTCAAGGAGTCTAGTGGCTACTAGTCACCTGGTTTCCCCACTCAGGACTGACCTCCATTCAAGGTCAACTAAGGAGAGCTTGCAGCTGGCAGACTGCTTGTGTTCCAATGACCTTCCTTTACGGTGTGAGTCCAAGAAACTCTCCCAGATACATTGGCTCTTTTGTCAAAAATCCTGCAATTGACAAAACTTAAGTTGCCCAGGTTTTTTATATTTTTTATTTTTTAACTGACCTTGACATTTAAATGCTTTCTACTTAACTGTTGTTCCTCATCTGTCCGGGTCCTTTTTGTGTCTCCTGCTCCTGGTGTCGTCCTGCTCTTGGAGTCTTCTGCTCCTGGTGTCGTCTTGCCCTTGGCGTCTCAGTCGGTCTGCTCTCTGCCTTCACTTCCTGCGACATTTCTCATTGTAAAATAAATGGTTAAACTTGCCTCAGTCTCTTACAATGGCGGACTTAATTTCCATGCTAAAGAGTTCAAATCAGTAGCGTCCTGTGACTTTTATGGATGGGCAGCAGAGGCCTATCCTACAGACCTCTCCTGTTAAAAATATTATATATATATATAATATATTGCTCTATGTTATTACAATACTGACTGTAATTCTAACTAACTTCTAATCATTAGAAACATGAACAGACATGTCTCTAAAAGCTAGTTTTTAAGTCACTCGTGGAAACTGGGCGCTGGAGAAGCTGAGCACAGATGCAAACATCTATTTCCATTTGCACAACAAGAGCCAAAATCAGAAGAATCCTGCCTAAAAGTGATGCTGACAAACTTATCCATGCATTTGTAACGACTAGATTAGACTGTTGTAACTCCTGCTCGCAGCGTGTCCTAAAAGCTCCATAAAAAGCTTTCAAATGGTTCAAAATGCAGCAGCAAGATTACTAACAGGAACAAAAAGAAGAGAGCACATTACGCCGGTGCTGGAGTCTCTTCACTGGCTCCCCGTCGAGTTTAGAATCAAATTTAAAATTCTACTCCTGACCTACAAAGCCATAAATGACATGGCCCCATCCTACCTCAAAGATGCTATAGAACCATATCATCCAAACAGAGCTCTTCGCTCTCAGAATGCTGGCCTTCTGGTGGTCCCAAGAGTCTCTAAAAGTACTGTAGGAGGTAGAGCGTTTAGCTACCAAGCTCCTGTGTTATGGAATCAGCTCCCGGCCCATTTTAAATATGCTGACACAGTCTCTTCATTTAAGTCCAGGCTTAAAACGTTCCTCTTCAAAATCGCTTATGGTCAGACTAGTTAGGAACAGAAACATAAACCCACAGCTTTAGCTACGCTGCCCTAGGAGTAACTGTGCTGGGGGAAGTATGACAGCTTGAGCACTATCCTCTTCTTCTGACTAATTATTCTATCAAACAATATTTAATTTTTCAATTCCACTTACAAACTGTTCACTGCCTTCTTTTTCTTTTTTCTCACTCCTGAGGACCTGTGGACCCAGATGCCCCTCCCCTGGTGAAGTGGTCCCTGCCCCATGTGGACGGTCCCTCATCTGCCTGAAGAGTGGGTCCAGCTCGACTCTGATGGTTCCTCATCTGTCTGAAGAGTGGGTCCAGCTCGACTCTGATGGTTCCTCATCTGCCTGAAGAGTGGGTCCAGCTCGACTCTGATGGTTCCTCATCTGCCTGAAGAGTGGGTCCAGCTTGACTCTGATGGTTCCTCATCTGTCTGAAGAGTGGGTCCAGCTCCAGTCTCCCTCGCGTCCATCTGTGAGAGTCAGATCTCTCCTTCATCTGGAACTCCTCCAAGTTTCTACTTTTTCCCAAGGAGGTTTTTTGTAGTTTTTCCTGGCCGAGAAGGAGGGTCTAAGGACAGAGGACTCTGGGACATCGTCCCTCGCCACCACAGACATTGTTGATTAATTTTTCACTGTGGCCCTCAGAGGCAACTGTTTTTTTGATTTTGGGCGTTATAAAAATAAATGTGATTGAATTGAATTGAAAAGTACTACATGTGTAAAGACTTTATTCTTGTTAGGCTCGAGCCATGGAAGGGAATGTTCATTCCATGGAATGCTGGAGTCTATTGTTCTTCCCCTGGTTTCTTTTTGAGCGTCTGCTTATGATGTCATAAAGCAGACACTATATGTTCTTGTATTTTAGGATTGCAGGATTTTTGACGCGTTTCCACTCCTTAACACTTTCACTGATTTCAACAAGTTTTACCTCTTTACGATCGCGTTCACCTTCTTAAAAGGGGTATTGCTTTTGACATTTTTACAAACCAGAATATTTTTCAGTATTTGCAAAAGTAAATTGCTAATGCTAACGCTAATGCTAACACTAATGCTAACGCTGACGCAAATGCATCTCTACAGGGAGGAGGGGGTGCAGCCGGGTCACCGAGGCTCTCTCTCCCTTTCTCCCTGCTCAGGTCTGCGTTCAGCACGATCTTGCAATTTGACAGGACAAACAACTATATTTGAGTCGCAAAGTCCTTAGAAGTCACTTTTCCACAAATTTTGCACATTACAATTCTTCACACAACTAAACTACATGTTGTTGTTCTTGTTGTTGTTGTTGTTGTTGTTGTTGTGGTGGATTCAGTCTAAAGGGATTTATTTGAGACATTTATCCATGAATGATATTTTGTTTGGCACTTTGACCAACGACAGTCTTATTGACAATGGTCTTCATATTATTAGCAAAACATTACATTTATAAATGTGGGTTATTTAAGTCCATCCCAAACTTTATTCACTGGAGAAATGAGTTCAAAATCTTCTATAAATCGCTCTCATTTGTCAAGTCCAAAAGTGCTTCTAAACTTAACTCATTTCTGGATCATTTGGATGTCTAACGTTTTGTCCTGTACATTTATTTTGAGTTGACATGTGTGATTGTATTTCGTTTTTATTTGAATTTTTTTAGTAATTTTTATGTTAAAAAATTGTATTAATGTTTATTTTATTTATTTATTTATTTTATTTATCTATGTTAATGTAATCCAATTTTATTTAATTTGATTAATTGTATTTATTTATTATTTATTGTAATTGAACTTACAGACTTTTCCACTTTTCTCCACAAACAGCCGCTCGATTGGTGCAAAACTATCATTTATATTCACAACAGGTACAAATACAACTAATAAAGTCACAATTAGAACTTTGATGATTGAACTTTAATTTGTTTTTATGACTTTATCCAAACGCTCAGGTTCTGCCATAATGTGAAAAACATCTTGAACACAAATACTTAACATTTTAGGTCATGAATCCTTCTTTTGTGGACGTGACATGAACAGAACAATGACCACAGTTTGTGTCACCGTGACATCACAACATTGTACAATCTCTAGAGTTTAAACTGTGTCTGTGAGAGGAAGAGCGCCCCCTGTGTCTGTGAGAGGAAGAGCGCCCCCTGTGTCTGTGAGAGGAAGAGCGCCCCCTGTGTCTGTGAGAGGAAGAGCGCCCCCTGTGTCTGTGAGAGGAAGAGCGCCCCCTGTGTGTGTGAGAGGAAGAGCGCCCCCTGTGTCTGTGAGAGGAAGAGCGCCCCCTGTGTCTGTGAGAGGAAGAGCGCCCCCTGTGTCTGTGAGAGGAAGAGCGCCCCCTGTGTGTGTGAGAGGAAGAGCGCCCCCTGTGTCTGTGAGAGGAAGAGCGCCCCCTGTGTCTGTGAGAGGAAGAGCGCCCCCTGTGTCTGTGAGAGGAAGAGCGCCTCCTGTGTCTGTGAGAGGAAGAGCGCCTCCTGTGTCTGTGAGAGGAAGAGCGCCCCCTGTGTCTGTGAGAGCAAGAGCGCCCCCTGTGTCTGTGTGAGAGGAAGAGCGAATAATATGAATAATAAAATGCTCATTGAAGTTAAATGTTTGTTGTAAATGTGTTTATGTTTGTGGTGAGACCAGACGAACAGGAGCACATGAAGCTCAAAGTGAAGTGTCCTCCAGGGGGCGCTGTGTCCTCGGCTCCACCAGAGACACTGAAGTGTTAAATTCCCACAGTCCAAACCCAGGAAACAGAGGCTCAGTGAAGGAGGAGCTGAAGGTGTGGAGGTGGGACAGTTCTCCATCAGAGAGGACGTCATAGAAGGACAGAGCTCCAGCCTCAGAGTCCAGGAACACGCCCACTCTGGAGGTGTGTCCAGCTCTTCTCAAACTTGACTTAAACTCTTTCTTATTGTGAATAAAAGAATATTTTCCTTCCCGGATCCTCAGACTCCAGGACTGATCATTGAGTCCAAACTCACACTCATCACTCCCTCCTCTTCGTCTGATTCCTCTGTAACTCACTGCTACATCAACGTCCTCCTCACACTCCACCTCCCAGTAACAGCGCCCCCTCAGGCCGGAGGAGGCCAGGACCTGAGGCCAGCCTGTGAATCTGTCCTCATGATCTGGAACTAGTCGTGGCTCAGAGTCTCTCACAGTCCGTTTGTCCTCAGACAGATGGAGTCTTCTGTTTGCAGTGTTTGGATCCAGAGTGAACTCACAATAATCTGAAACACAAAGTCACATTTAAAATGTGATGATTTAAACAGGTTGGTGAGAGTAAATGTGAAGTGAAAGTGCTGTTTCTTCTCAAAGGTAAATCAATGATAATGAGGTGTTGGAGGCTCAGCTCATGTGTGATCAGCTTCAACATGTTTAGTTTGGCTCAAAACCTCATCAGTGTTTTGAATTGGGACGTCCCCATTCAGTTTGTGTGGCTCTAGATCCAATACTGATCTTTAATGTTTGTTCTTTACGATACCGATCCGATACCGATCTGATCTTCTTCTATTTCATGTTTTTGAGCCTTAGTTTAGTCTGATCTTGTGCCTTTATAAAACATGAAGAACACAAAGCTGAATTTGGCTCCAGTTTCATTCCATGACGACAGTTTAAATATGAATATTGCAGAATAGTGTTTTAAAGTGGTCCACAGCTTCAGAGCGTTACACTCACTGTGACAGACACATTATGGATTGATGCAGGTCAAATGAGACGTGCATTTATATATTTGTGAATAAATCATTAGTGGACGACCTAAACTGTGCTTTCTTCACCTGTGAATGTGGATGTTTTTGACACAGACGTTACACATTCTGCTTTGGAATCTCTCAAAATCCACATTTATTCAAAGACTTGGACCAACAGACAGATTTTTTACATCAATTCTCATTTATAAAGATGAAGGTTGAAATGACATGATTGACAGTTTCTTTAAAAGTGGGCGGGGTGTTCAGGGGAGATGTCCGTGGACACAGTGTGGATATTTGCTCCAACTAAAAGACTCTTTAGGCCCTTTTTACTTTAGTTTTAGACTTGTTTTAGACCGGAGCTTCAAGGCACACGCATTTCCCGAGTCCTCACGGAGCGAGACGAGCCGGTCGTGACACACGGCTGTAAAAACACAAGATTCTATCAAGTCAAAGTACAGCACATTTACTATGTTGTGGAGACACCAGATTGTTGAACTTTAGCCTTCTTCTTTCACCAATAAGTGACTTTTGACTCCTTTGACTCGTCTACTGCCTCTTAAGTCTCTCACACACATGGATTGTAGAAGAACTATCAAAATACACAACTTTATTGATTTAGGATCAGATTTATATTTATATCTGGGGTGGTCAACATCCAGAAACACTGCCCCCAGTGGTCACCACAGGAACTCTGAATGTGACACAAAGATCAAACTCTCACAAGTAAAACTACAGATTTAACAAGAACATGTCAATCATGTCAAGTCATTTCAACGTTCAAGTTTATGAATGAGATTTATGTGAAAAATAAAATAAAACTAATTCACATTTATTACCTTCTGATTTATTTGTAGTGATTTTTCACTAGAACTACGAGTCTCAATAACAAAACTCTGCTGAATATTGCTGAGAGTGAATATCATTTATAATGAAAAGTGATCAGATCATATTTGATTATTACAAAGAGTTATTAGTGATATTAGTGTGATTCTTCCCACTATTTATTTATTCTGCCCTAAAGCTGTTTGGACCTTTTAATTCATATTAAATGATATATTAATATATAGTTCTAAATGTTAATATGTCAAACGCAGCTTAATTCTGTCTCTGACATAAACATATCAGTGTTTATTTGTGTCTGATACAATATGTCTTTGTGTCTTACATTCAATTAAAAAAGTCAAAGGTCCAAACGTGAGACTGCGTCATATTAAATAATGATTGAGACACGTCAATATCTCTTTGTAAAATGAATCCATTATTATTTGTAGAAAGGAACAAAAACAAGTCAAACACATTTCTTACATTAATACATGACATGTCTTCTGAGTGCGCCATCTAGTGGTGAAATCAGCCATATTCAAAAGTGTCTCTTTTTTATTTCTTCTTTATTTTCAGCTTTAATTGACATAAAAACAGAATAAACAGTAATAAACGTGTGGTTTTGAAGAGAAAAAGAGCATAGCAGGAAGTACCATCACATTAGTCCTGTTCTCAGGTCTCTGCACTGCCCCCTGTTGCTCAGAGAAGAGACTTGAAAACAGCACTACTTGTGTAACAGTCTCTCCATGGCCTAGCACTAAAGTACATCTCAGACATGTTGGTGCCATATGAACCACCTCGGACTCTAAGGACCTCAGGGACCGGCCTCCTGCTGGTGCCAGAGCCAAGACACGGAGAATCTGCGTTCCAGGTCTATGGGGCAAAGGTCTGGAATAGCCTCCCCGAAGTCGTGAGACAGGCCCCGCCCCGGCTGTGTTTAAATCCAAACTAAAAACTGTTTTGTTTAGCCGCGCCTATGACTGATTTGACCTGCTTTTTAATATTTTAAATACTACATTATTTTTATTCTTTACTTTACTCTAATGTACATTGTTTTACATTTTTATAAACTGCATTGTGTTTTTACCTCATTACTTGTTTTAAATTGTGTTTTAAACACTGTAAAGCACTTTGAATTGCAGTTGTATGAATTGTGCTTTATAAATAAATTTGATTTGATTTGATAGATCATGTGACGTCTGCAGAGCTGAGCCGATGGTGCCCAGGCACATTGTACTCACAGCTCCTCAGTGTTTCTGCTGCTCTGGACTTCAGCCTTAACATTAGCAGTGACCGCTGCGTGTGGACCACGTGAGGACCATATTCACTTGTATGGAGCCCATCTAGTCACAGGTTCTGATCCCATACTCAAACATACATGTGTCTGTGTGACGGGGGAAAGGGTGGAGTCTGTGGGAGCTGTGGTGGAGGAGGACCAGGGCATCAGGAGTAACACCAAACACCTCTGTATGAAACAACGTGGGCTCAGGAGTAACCGCAGCAACAGCCTCCTCTCACTGACACCAAGAACACAACCTTTGAAGACATCGTTTGTCCCGTCTGCTGTGTCCAGGGCCCGAGCAACATATGAACTAATAAAGGTTCTAAGTGAAAGCACTGGGGCCTCCATCATTTACGTTTGAGATCACTTTCCACGCTCTATCAGTCATAGGAACGCAACACGGGACGGACAAGGGGGCGGCACCGTATGTGACCACGTGGTTTTGTGACGTGGGTGAATGAGCTCGATACAGGAAACTAAAGTGGAAGCAGTGAAGAGCACGACTGAACCAACACAAGCAGAACAGTGACACCAGCAGCAGAACAGTGACACCAGCAGCAGAACAGTGACACCAGCAGCAGCAGCAGAACAGTGACACCAGCAGCAGCACAGTGACACCAGCAGCAGAACAGTGACACCAGCAGCAGAACAGTGACACCAGCAGCAGCACAGTGACACCAGCAGCAGCAGCAGCAGCAGCAGAACAGTGACACCAGCAGCAGAACAGTGACACCAGCAGCAGAACAGTGACACCAGCAGCAGAACAGTGACACCAGCAGCAGCACTGTGACACCAGCAGCAGAACAGTGACACCAGCAGCAGAACAGTTACACAAGCAGCAGAACAGTGACACCAGCAGCAGCACAGTGACACCAGCAGCAGCAGCAGCAGCAGAACAGTGACACCAGCAGCAGAACAGTGACACCAGCAGCAGAACAGTGACACCAGCAGCAGCAGAACAGTGACACCAGCAGCAGAACAGTGACACCAGCAGCAGCACTGTGACACCAGCAGCAGCAGAACAGTGACACAAGCAGCAGCAGCAGCAGAACAGTGACACCAGCACCAGCAGCAGAACAGTGACACCAGCAGCAGCAGAACAGTGACACAAGCAGCAGCAGCAGCAGAACAGTGACACCAGCAGCAGCAGCAGAACAGTGACACCAGCAGCAGAACAGTGACACCAGCAGCAGAACAGTGACACCAGCAGCAGAACAGTGACACCAGCAGCAGCACAGTGACACCAGCAGCAGAACAGTGACACCAGCAGCAGCAGAACAGTGACACCAGCAGCAGAACAGTGACACCAGCAGCAGCAGCAGCAGCAGAACAGTGACACCGGCAGCAGAACAGTGACACCAGCAGCAGAACAGTGACACCAGCAGCAGCAGAACAGTGACACCAGCAGCAGCAAAGCAGCAGCAGCAGCAGCAGCAGAACAGTGACACCAGCAGCAGCAGAACAGTGACACCAGCAGCAGAACAGTGACACCAGCAGCAGCAGCAGAACAGTGAAACCAGCAGCAGCAGCAGCAGCAGAACAGTGACACCAGCAGCAGCAGAAGCAGCAGCAGAACAGTGACACCGGCAGCAGAACAGTGACACCAGCAGCAGAACAGTGATACAGCAGCAGAACAGTGACACCAGCAGCAGATCAGTGACACCAGCAGCAGAACAGTGACACCAGCAGCAGCAGAACAGTGACACCAGCAGCAGAACAGTGACAGCAGCAGCAGAACAGTGACACCAGCAGCAGCAGCAGCAGCAGAACAGTGACACCAGCAGCAGCAGCAGCAGAAAAGTGACACCAGCAGCAGAACAGTGACACCAGCAGCAGCAGCAGCAGAACAGTGACACCAGCAGCAGCAGCAGCAGCAGCAGAACAGTGACACCAGCAGCAGCAGCAGCAGCAGAACAGTGACACCAGCAGCAGCAGCAGAACACTGTCACCAGCAGCAGAACAGTGACACCAGCAGCAGAACAGTGACACCAGCAGCAGCAGCAGAACAGTGAAACCAGCAGCAGCAGCAGCATAACAGTGACACCAGCAGCAGCAGCAGCAGCAGAACAGTGACACCGGCAGCAGAACAGTGACACCAGCAGCAGAACAGTGATACAGCAGCAGAACAGTGACACCAGCAGCAGATCAGTGACACCAGCAGCAGAACAGTGACACCAGCAGCAGCAGAACAGTGACACCAGCAGCAGAACAGTGACAGCAGCAGCAGAACAGTGACACCAGCAGCAGCAGCAGCAGCAGCAGAACAGTGACACCAGCAGCAGCAGCAGCAGCAGCAGCAGCAGCAGAACAGTGACACCAGCAGCAGAACAGTGACACCAGCAGCAGCAGCAGCAGCAGAACAGTGACACCAGCAGCAGCAGCAGCAGCAGCAGCAGAACAGTGACACCAGCAGCAGAACAGTGACACCAGCAGCAGCAGCAGCAGAACAGTGACCTCACGGCTCCAGCTGTGGACAGTCAAACGGATTCCTACCAAAGGTGGCACAGCCAAACCTCCCCCAGAGTGAGCCGCCTCTTCAAGAGCTGCTTCCAGAGACAAGCTCCTCATCAGAGCCACAGAGCTGCTCTTCATCAGAGCCACAGAGCTGCTCCTCATCAGAGCCACAGAGCTGCTCCTCATCAGAGCCACAGAGCTGCTCCTCATCAGAGCCACAGAGCTGCTCTTCATCAGAGCCACAGAGCTGCTCCTCATATGAGCCACAGAGCTGCTCCTCATCAGAGCCACAGAGCTGCTCCTCATCAGAGCCACAGAGCTGCTCCTCATCAGAGCCACAGAGCTGCTCCTCATCAGAGCCACAGAGCTGCTCCTCATCAGAGCCACAGAGCTGCTCCTCATCAGAGCCACAGAGCTGCTCCTCATCAGAGCCACAGAGCTGCTCTTCATCAGAGCCACAGAGCTGCTCCTCATCAGAGCCACAGAGCTGCTCCTCATCAGAGCCACAGAGCTGCTCTTCACCCTGAGGCACTCACTGACTAGTCTTTATACAACTCTACAAATGTCAAGAGTTTTACAGAGTTGCACTTTTTATTTACTGTATTTTATAAGTTTGCAATATTTATTTGTCACTGTTGAAAGTGTTTACTTGATGGTGAGTGTGATGTTACTATAGTATTTAACATTTATATCTCATATTTTTTCAGACTTAATGTTGTTTCTTGAGATTTGTTCAAAAGTTTACAAATAAAATGCAGATTTAATTTTGCACTATTTTGTGGAACATCAGCCAAGTCTTCTCAGAGCAGAAGAAGTCCCTCTAGTGGTGAAATACGGTAAAAACGTTATAGTATATTGAATTGGATATAAAAAATTACATTTTTATTTCTTATAATTAACAAAATAAATATAAACTCATTGTCTTGATTCATGTATAATATAAAGTCCTCGTAAAGAAGACTTGACTTTAATAAAGTCAACTTGATGTCTGTGGTGTATTATATAAAGTCTACATCGAGTAGACTCGGTCCGATCGGGACAATAATTACAACATATAATTCTTGTCGCTGCGTCGTTAGCGCTCACGATGCACTTATCGCTCCAGCTAACATTATAGTGCTGTACTTCCCCTCGCCTCTAGAGGCGCTGTGTGCAGAATCACCCAAAGAAATGACAGTCACATGAAAGCAAACATGAGCAGGACTTCACACTGTCGGACTATCTTCTTGTGCATTTAC
Organism: Eucyclogobius newberryi; assembly: GCF_026437365.1. Lineage (NCBI taxonomy): Eukaryota > Metazoa > Chordata > Actinopteri > Gobiiformes > Gobiidae > Eucyclogobius > Eucyclogobius newberryi. The sequence continues at coordinate 38,965,241 of NW_027316167.1, forward strand.
CCCTTGACTACAGGTGCCACAAACTGCAGCACAAACAGACGGCAAAGTGTGAGCGGCGGCCGAAGCGTCGGAGCAGGACAATATGTTTCCAAATCCAATTCATGACGACAGGCGAGTACGAGGACCAAAGCTCAGGATAAAGAAGACGCTATCATAAATCTGTGTTATAATAATAAGGTATTATCATATTTACCTGTGAGATTAGGAGAATAAAGATAAATGTAAAGATCGCCCTAGTTCAAATGTCAAGTTGGACAGTTCCTCCAGTGATACAGTTTCAATCTGATGTTTGTGGAAGTTGCTGCTTGTCAAACCTCTAAATGTGTCGATAAGTTGAAATAAAAACATCAGATCTACAGCTGTAAGTCTTCTACATGTGAAGTTGAACCAAATCAAATACTACTCACATTTTCTAAGACCTGGAACCATCCAGCGCTTTCCAGAAGGATCCAACCTGGAAAACACAACCTGGACCAACCCCTGAACCAGGACCCACACCTGACAGACTGTAGGGGGCAGTGTGGTCTCACCTGACGGACTGTAGGGGGCAGTGCGGTCTCACCTGACAGACTGTAGGGGGCAGTGCGGTCTCACCTGACAGACTGTAGGGGGCAGTGTGGTCTCACCTGACAGACTGTAGGGGGCAGTGTGGTCTCACCTGACAGACTGTAGGGGGCAGTGTGGTCTCACCTGACAGACTGTAGGGGGCAGTGTGGATCGTCCCGTAGAGCGGTCAGTTTCTCTGCTGAGGGTCCTGGATGGTTGTAGCTCAGGTCTAACTCTCTTAAATGGGAGTGGGTGGAGCATAAAGCTGAGGCCAGAGTAGCCACGCCCCTTTCTGAGACCAGACATCCAGACAGCCTAAAGACACACAGCATTACACTCATGTGGACACTAGGGGCAGAGTGCATGATGGGAGTATCTAACCTGAGAGTCTCCAGTATGCAGGGGGCGCTCTTCAGTCCATCACACAGCAGCTCCACTCCTGAGTCCTGGAGGTCATTTAGACTCAGGTCCAGGTGTGTGAGACTGGAGGAGCTGAGGACTGAGGCCAGAGGACCACAGATGCTGTTTGTCAGGTTACAGCCGGACAGACTGAGGACAGAGAGGGATATTAGAGCACACTCACAGCTGATCGTGAACAAAGTGTCGATTGTGAGGTCCGTTTGGCTGATGTCAGTCTGATCTGTGCTTCTGTGACGCCGCTGGAGGAAGTGAACCAAAGCACACGAAAGTCTTATGTACGTCTTTTTTTAAAAGGGACTAACAGACACTTGAAAAATCAGCGAAAAATCCTCTATTATTCCTTTAAAATTGTTCCTCTGCACGGAGAGGCCGCGTCTGTGGATACCACTGAAGCGGACGCGTATGTGAACAACAAATTCAAAGTGATCATCGTTGAAGAGAGAACACAGCTTTTGCAACCTTAAAACATTTCTAATAAGGCCACAGTTATTTTATTACTTGGTTTACGGATCCGCCGCACTTAGACTATTGAATTCTACAATATAAATAGAATACATTATTAGATTTTTTTTTTTTTATATAAAAGTACCGCTGACAACGCAGAATAGCTTCAAATGTAATATACAAAGCGGTATTAAGTCAAAAGATAAGAGCGCGTGAAGCAATTTTTCGTCAAAATCCTGCTGGAGTCTGTGACGGAGCCGCTCCGTCCCTGCGCGCGGTCCTAGAAGAGCATGTGAAGACACGTCTGCTACGTGCAGCGCAAACTTTATATCGCAAATACACATTTTAAACCCGTTTACCACATTTTCTCCAGCGCGTTTTGCCGTGACTAAGGCTGCACACTTGAAGCGTGAGTTCTACCAATGCCAAAATCCGTAAACCACGTAATAAAAAAACTGCGGCCTAGTTGTTAAAACAAATAATGATGACTTTTTCACAGATGTTGCCTTGTGTGGGTTATTTTCAGAACATAACTCCTGTGATAATCGAGGGACCACTGTGTCAGTGTAATCCCTCATTCATCCAGGAGTGTTCCATTGTAGAAAAATATTCAGTTGTTGTCATCTAGACTCTGGTTTTTGAAACTCTCATCCAAGAATAACGCCCAGGGCATCCGGTGTAATCAGTTACACAGTGAGAAAAGAAAGTGTGAGTCAGGGACAATAGCGGCTGATAGTTCATTAGCTTGATAGCTGTTTTGTTTGTTTAGCTGCGCATATGACTGAAAGGATTTTTATTTGCACTCTTCTCTTTTATGTGATTTCATTCGTTTAGACAATCAGTTGGACTGATTTAAAGGTGTTTTTTTTATTATTATTTTTTTATTTAGTTAATTCGATCGTATTTCTGTTTCTGTAATTTCTTTGTTATTTTAATGCATTTTTCCTGCTGTGAAGACCTTTGAATTGCCTTGTGTGTGAAATGTGCTCTACAAATAAACTTGCCTTGCCTTCATTAAATGACAGTAAGTAAACAAAGAGAGGGTTACTTTCTGTTGATTCCAATAACAATCTTTCATTAGGAGGTGCCGCCCGGTGGGCAGGGCCTTCCCAGAGGAGGATAAATGTCTTGAGTTCCCGCTCCTGATTCACAGATTGAGAATGACTCTTGGATGAGTCAAAACGGTTTTATTTTGGCCCACCACCACCCCCCCTCTTTACAATTTTACAAATATACAAATCTTCCTACCTCAACCACATGACACAGATAGACGAGTGAGACGTGAAGACAGACAGATAAACAGACAGACAGTGGGACAGGACGATGACTGTCTGTGGTCATGATGGGGTTATGGGAAAGGGCTTTGGTGACATGCTATGTTTGGGTGTTGCTAATGTGTGTGTCTGTGTGTAGAATTGTAAATTAGGGGGTAAAGGAAAAAAAACTAAAAAGTAAATCAATAAATAATTAGTTAATTTATTCAAATAATTAGTTAATTTATTCAAATAAATAAGTCAATAAATGAATAAAACAGAAAGGGGGGCCAGGAATGGGGGGATGTATTATGTTTTTGTTGGGTTTAGAAATGATAGAAAAGGGGAGCAGGTGTTTTCAAAGGCTAACATTAGCTTCTCGCTATGTGCATGATGCTTTTCTATTGTAATATATTCAGTAATTATGTTTTTCCAGTGGTTGATATAGCATAATTTCTTGGAGGACGACTTTCTTAGCGACGGTTGGAGAGATGAGCAAGTTTTTTTTTTTAAGTGTTGCGTAAGTGTAGGCTTTCAGAGTTTAAATGATGGTGATAAGTTGTGATGGAAGTTTGGTGCCTCAAGCCCGCCATGTGATTCTTTATTTTGCAGTGTTGAGAGTGATATTCTGTTTTTTTTTATTTTTCAATTAGAATTATGTAGTTAATGAATTGAGAGTTTAGAACCAATTGTCTGTGGAAGCAGTGGGGATCATCGAGAAGAGGTAGTTAATCTGAGGGAGAGTTTTCATTTTGACAGCAGCGATTCTTTCATTGAGTGTGAGTGGGTGTTTTGACCAGCGTTAGAAATCATCTTCAATTTTCCTGAGGAGGGGGGTATAGTTGAGGCTGAAAAGCTCTGACAGCCTGGGGGAAATATGAATCCCTAGATATTGGATGTTTCCGGTTTGAAAGTGGGGGGAGTTGTGGATATTGATCAAATTATTGTCATGTCTGTGTCCTATTTATCATGCGTCACGACGATCTTGCTGCATATGGGTCACAATGAACTATTCTGTGTATTTGAACTATTCTGTGTATTTTCTGATTACCTGTGGACTAGTCTAAACAATCTTAAAGCGGACGTCATAGCGAAGGTCAGGCCATTTTTATCAGACCCAAGCAACAGCTTTATAAAACACGGCTAAATCTTGTGAAGAGTCGAATCTCAGCTGCAAGACAAACAACATGCTGCTGTTTTGCCTGTTTTTCCCCGTTTTCATCAAATAAAGAACTTGAGAACGATCCTCGCCTCTCGCAGTCTGTATAGACTAAACTTCGACAGAATGTCCTGAACTCCAGAATCCCATGCATTATCGGAGAGGGGTAGTGCCATTGATTTGTTCCAGTTGATAGTGTAATGTGAGACATGAGAAAATGTATTGATAATATTGAAAGTTTCTGTAAGTGACACCTGTGGGTTCTGTATGTAAAGTAAGAGGTCATCTGCATATAAACCGATTTTGTGTTGTTCGTTTGCTGGATTACTTTGATTATACTGTTTTGTCGTATTGCTGCTGCCAGAGGTTCAATGGAAATGGCAAAGAGGAAGGCGAGAGAGGGCATCCCTGTCTGCTGTCTGGGGCAAACTCTGTGAAGTGATTCCGTTAGTGGTAATTGTGGCACGTGGTGATGTGTACAATGTTTTAACCCAGTGGATGAACTACTCTCCGAAGCCAAACTGTGGAGAGTGTTGAATAAAAATGACCAATTTACCTTATCAAAAGCTTTTTCTGTATCAAGTGAAATTATAATGGTTTTCTGTTGTGTTTCTTGTGACATGTTGAATAGGTTGAACAGTCTGCGGACATCATCTGTGGCGTGTCTATTTTTGATGAAAGCTGTCTGATCTGGATGAAGAATTATGGGAGTGACTGTTTCTGTTCTGGTGGCTAGTGCTTTGGTGATGATTTTTAAGTCAGTGTTCAATAGTGAGAGAGGTCGGTAGCTAGAGGGATGAGATGGATCTTTGTTTGGTTTTAACAGTAAAGTCATGGCTGCTGTGTTCATATGTGGTGGAAGAGGTTCTAATTTCTAGTTACTCTGTTGAATAGTGGTGCTAATATGTCCCTTAAAGTGTCTGTAGAATTCAGCTCGGAGTCCATCTGGCCCGGGTGATTTGTTGCTCGGAATTTTACCGGTGAGTTCATTGAGGCTAAGAGGTGCGTCTAGAACAGGGGTGGGCAAACTGCGGCCCGCGGGCCACATGTGGCCCGTTCATCTTTATAATCTGCCCCGCCAAACATGCTAAGTAATATTGAAAAAAATTAAAATAAATATGACGTGAAAGGAATGAAATAATAGATTCAAAAAGCCTATATTTGACAGAAAAGTGATATTTTATTTGATATTAAATTTTTGGGATATTTTTTTTTTCACACCAAGGATCGGGCTGGCCCTCCGCTACTTGCCTGGATTCGAATATGGCCCTCGGAGGAAAATAATTGCCCACTCCTGGTCTAGAACGTCAGTTTGTTCTTTAGTTAATTTGGGTAAAGACACATTGTCTAGGAAGGTGTCTATTTCCAGTTGTGTTGGTTGGTGAGTGGGGGGATAGAGGTTGATGTAAACATTGCAAAAAATGTTGTTTATATCCTGTGGGTCTTGATTAATGTTTCCTGCAGAGTCCAAAATGGATGGGATGATAGATGCTTCTGTTTTGTGTTGGAGTAGATTTGCAAAATATTCACTATTTACTTTATTGCTGTATTGAAAATAAATTGTATTTCAGTTGTTGAATTTGGAATTGTGTTTTTTCTGTATAATATCGTCAAGTTGTGTTCTGAGTTTTTTAAAATTATTTTTCTTTTGTGATGCCGCTGGAAGAAGTGGATCAAAGAAGATCAGAGTCATATATAAGTCCGTGTGTATTTGGAGTCTGAGGACTATGAAACGTCTGAGGAATAAAGTCTGGCGGTAATGCAACACTCGGATGCCAACCGCCATAAAACAACAACAACAACAACAACAACAACAACAAGCTTAAGCCCTTTGTTCGGTGTCAGTTCAGTCTCTTCACCCTTTACACTGCGGACTCTGAAAAGAGTTGTTTGTCCGTATGACGAAGAAGAGGAGGAGGAGAGAACTGCCGGTCGGTGGCGATATGGACAGCGGGGAGGACTCTCCTGGAGACACTGACGCCCTCTTGCTCGTCTATGTCGGGGGACTCTGACAGGGAGGAGCAGGGCGGGGGGGCTGCAGATATCGGGGATGTGGATTCAGAGTGTAAGGTGTTCATAAAGCTTGCACAGGATAATGCGTCCTTTAAAGAGTGGGATCCAATGGCGTTGACAAAGGGCCTAGCGGCAGCTGTAGGGACGGTCAAGCATGCGAGTGTCCTTAGGGATGGCTCGCTGCTGGTCGTGTGCAAGGAAGAGGCTCAGCAAAGGAAGGCGATTGGCGCTAAATGTCTGGGTGGGAAGGACATTCTTGTGTCTGATGCTGTGAGGAGCACGGTCAGGGGAGTTATCGTAGGCGTCCCTACGACGACGTCTGTGGATGGAGTGAAGGTGAATTTGACTGGAGCTAAGGTGGTGGATGCTAGACGGTTGAAGGTGACCCGGTGTGGGGTAAGGTGCGACAGCCTGTCGATAATGTTAAGATTTGAAGGTAAGAGCCTGCCTCTTGAGGTGTTCGTTGGGTGCATGCGCTATGGCGTACGACCATATGTTCCGCCGCCCCTGCGATGCTTCAAGTGCCAGCGTTTTGGGCATATTGCAGCGGTCTGCAGAGGGAGGCAGAGATGTGGTAAATGTGCAGGAGATCACGAGTATGGGAAGTGTGACGAAGGAGTAAAACTCAAGTGCTGTAACTGTGGGGGAGAGCATAGGTCTGCCTACGGGGATGCGTGTTTAGCAAAAGGGCTGCTGAGGTGCAAAAAGTTAGAGTCGCTCAAGGTATATCCTACACGGATGCGGTCAAGAAGGTCTCTGGTAGTGAGGTGAAGGTGGCTGCGGTGTGAGCTGCCAGTGCTGCTGGTGACCTAGGAATGAAGCATGTGGTGATGCTATTAGGGCAAGAAATGCGGCATTTCGACGGCTAAGGGTTGCCCACACTGAGGATACCCTCATTGCCTACAAGAGGGCCCGTGCTGTTGTGCGGAAGACTGTAAGAACGGCCAAGGGTGCCTGTTGGAGGCAGTATTGTTCCAAAATTGGGAGAGAAACGCGTCTCGAGGATGTTTGGGGGATGATAAAGCGGATGCATGGAGTTGAGCGCTGTCACGGGACTCCCGTCCTAATACAGAATGGTGTTGAAGCAGTCAGCGACGTTGACAAAGCTGAACTGTTGGCCAGTACCTTTGTGTCGGTGCACAGCTCTGACAATCTCTCACTTGCGGAAAGGCACTACAGGGATAATACTCTGGCGCAGAATTCTGAGCTGATTGGGCACCAGCCTTCGACGCAAGATGACCTTGACCTTCCGTTTAGTTTGTTTGAGCTAAGGAGAGCACTTTCTAAGGCGAACCAGACAGCCCCGGGTAAAGATGAGGTGTGCTATGACATGCTCTCTCATTTGACTGATGCCACGCTTGGGCTAGTCCTGGGTCTTTTCAATCGTGTTTGGGAAGGCCAGCGTCTGACCCTTCAAGTTATAGGCCGATTGCCTTGATGTCGCAGCTAGGGAAAACGATGGAGCGTATGGTTACCGAGCGGTTGGATTACTTCTTGGAGAGTCAGGGTTTGCTTCCTGCGCACCAGAGTGGCTTCCATAGGGGCAGGAACACCATGGATTCCGTGTTGTGTTTGGAATCTGATATCCAGCTGGCCAGGGCTCAGAAAGAAAAGGTTATTGCGGTGCTCTTTGATGTGGAGAAGGCGTATGATATGGTTTGGAAGGATGGGCTCCTCATTAAGTTGCGGAAGTGTGGTGTGAAGGGTAGACTGTTTAACTGGGTCCGGAGCTTTCTGTCTGGCCGGCGTATTCAAACCAGAGTGGGCGCAGCTTACTCTGGTGTCTATGAGGTAGAGAATGGGATCCCGCAGGGGAGTGTGTGCAGCCCTATCTTTTTCAATGTTATGATTAAGGACATCTTTGACGATGTGGATGGGTCTGTTGGGAGGAGCCTTTATGCCGATGATGGCGCTCTGTGGGTGAGAAGAAGAAATCTCCGGTTTTACGAGGCGAAACTGCAAAGAGCAATACTGCAGGTGGAGCAGTGGACTCTGAATTGGGGGTTTAAACTGTCCGTACGGAAGTCTCAAGTGATTTGTTTCTTCTATGGGCATAGGGACGTCTCCCTTCGACTGCATGGGCAGGTTCTCGAACAGGTCAGGGAAGTGAGGTTCTTGGGGGTCACCTTTGACGAGAGGCTTAGTTGGCGACAGCACATTGATAAGGTCAGTGGTAAATGCAAAAGGGTGAATAACTTGCTTCGTTGTCTATCCGGCCAGGACTGGGGGGCCAGCAGAAGGTCGCTCCTGGGTATTTATCGGGCCATCATGAGGGCGGCTATTGATATAGCCTACATGTCTGCGGCTGAGACTAACTTAAAGAAGCTTGATGTGGAGCAAGCCCAGGCCTTGCGCATCTGCTGTAGGGCTTTTAGGACCTGCCCAGTCTCTGCACTGCAGGTTGAGTTGGGGGAATTGCCGTTACGGCTCCAGAGGCTAGAACTTCTTTTGGCTTACTGGGTGAATATGCAAGGTCATACAAGCTCTCACCCGGTAAGGGACTTTCTCAGGGTTGATGGGGGGCAGAGTGAGGCTGGCGGTATGGTTTTTAGCCAGGTAGGACATGCGAAGGCGCGGCTTGGGGTTGGTGATCTACGTCTGAGCCCGTCGGTGGCTTTGTCTACTATAGCTCCGTGGAAGTTTGTCCCGGCTCCTGTTGATGTTAGCTTGCATGGCAAACTTAGAGGAGTCGCTGGGAGGGCACCGCAGTTAGCTGTTCAAGCGCTCATCGATAGGCACTCAGATGATGTATTTATTTATACCGACGGGTCTAGGGATCCTGAGAGTGGGCGTACTGGCGCTGCTTTTTTTGTGCCTGACCTGGGGCTGGCGGTCAAGAAGAGGTTAACAGATCGCCTTTCTGTTTTTACATTGGAACTCATAGCGATACGCCTGGCATTGGAATGGGCGGAATCTGCTTTTAAGTGTTGCGGCATTGTGGTGGCCTCTGACAGCCTTTCTGCGTTGCAAAGCATTAAATCCGGGAAATCGGATTGCAGACAGGATGTGTTGAACGGCATCTTCTGTTTGATACTCTCCCTGTCCAGGAAGGATGTGAGGGTTTCCTTCATTTGGGTTCCTGCGCATGTGGAGGTGGATGGTAACGAAATGGCTGATTCACTGGCTAAACGTTCCCTTAGGCGGCCATCAATTGATGTGGCGGTTGAGTTAAGCAAATCTGAAATCAAGCCAATTATCAAGAGTCATGTGGTCGGCCTTTGGCAGGAATTTTGGAGCCACTGTTACTGGATGGCATCTCTATCACATACAGGGTAGTGTGGGTCCTTGCGGGTCCAGGGGCAGGAACGCGTGGGAGGAAAGGGCCTTCGCCCGCATGAGGATTGGCCATACTGGACTCAATTGGTCACTGAGTAGGATAGGCAAACATCCGACCGGTCTGTGTGGTCACTGTCGGGTGCCAAAGAGAGTCGCTGATTCGCTGTGAGGCTTATGATAGAGAAAGGGCCGGGTTGGCCTTGTGGTTTCGGAATAATGGGGGGAGTTCAATCTGCGGAACGTTCTGGCGATCCAGTCACAGGGTTTGTGTGAGGCTGTGGTTGCTTACTTATATAGCACAGGGTTGGGTAAACGTTTATAGAGTTGGGGTGTGTTGGAGACTGAGCCGAGGATGAGGAGCAAGAGGGTGTTCGAACGCGCTTTGAACTCATGGGCCTAGAAACGCCAAAGTGATGGAAGAAGGTCTTCTAAAGGATACAACAACAAAGACGTCCCGTGACCTCATGGACTTTGTAACACCAAAGCAATGGAATAAGAACTTTTAAGGACTACGACAAAGTCTGAGGGGAAGAAGAACTTCTATAGGATACAACAACAAAGACATCTCATGACCTCTTGGGCTTTGTCAAACCACTGGAAGTCAAAGCACTGGAAGAAGAACTGTTAGGACTACGACACAGTCTAAGGAATAAAGTCTGGCGGTAATGCAACACTCGGATGCCAACCGCCATAAAACAACAGCAACAAGCCTATTATCAAGAGTCACGTGGTCGGCCTTTGGCAGGATAAATAGAATAAAGTCTGGCGGTAATGCAACACTCGGATGCCAACCACCATAAAACAACAACAACAACTTTAGACTCTGAAATATGACCTGGACAGTCGCCATTGGGATGCCAACTAATACCAAAAACAAAAACATGTAAATGCAGGACCATTAACACGCGCTGGGATTTTTGGGGCATACGCTCCAGGGTCCCTGGCCGGCCTGGTGAAGACGTAGAAAAAGATGAGTCGGGTCTGCGCTGTGGGCGGTCTGGAGAGACAAGAGATGGCGGAGGAGAGTGGATCGATGGTTGGTGGTGTTCTGGACGGCGAGGAGGAGCAGCCTTTTCTGGCTGCTGGTGCCCGGAAACGTAAAAAGTCCCTTAGCTCGTCCGAGTGTTCTGGGAATGAGCAGCAGGATGAAGCCGAAGCTATTGATATCGGGGGTGAGAGCAGAGAGTGTAAGGTAATCATAAAGCTTGCACAGGATAGTGCATCCTTTAAGGAGTGTAATCCAGTGGCATTGTCAAAGAGCCTATTGTAGCTGTGGGAGTGATTAAGCGTGCGAATGTCCTTAGGGATGGCTCGCTGCTGGTCGTGTGCAAGGACGCGGCTCAGCAAAGGAAGGTGATTGGAACTAAACGTCTGGGTGGAAAGGACATTCTTGTGTCTGATGCTGAAAGAAACACGGTCAGAGGAGTTATCATAGGCGTCCCTACGACGACGTCTGTTGATGAAGTAAAGGAAACTTTGACTGGAGCTAAGGTGGTGGACGCTAGGTGGTAGAAGGTGACCCGGTTTGGGGTAAGATGTGACAGCCTGTCGGTAATGGTAACACTTGAAGGGAGGTGCCTGTCTAGTAAGGTGTTCATTGGGTTCATGTGCTATGGCGTTAGAACATATGTTCCACCACCCCTGCGTTGCTTTAAGTGCCAGCGCTTTGGGCATATTGCAGCGGTCTGTAGAGGGAAGCAAAGATGTGGTAAATGTGCAGGAGATCACGAGTATGGGAAGTGTGATGTAGGAGCAAAACTGAAGTGCTGTAACTGGGGTGAAGAACATAGCTCTGCCTACGGGGGATGCAAGTTTAGCAAAAGAGCTAATGAGGTGCAGAAAATTAAGGTCTCTTAAGGTATTTCCTATGCGGATGCAGTCAAGAAAGTTTCAAGTAACGAGGTTAGAGTAAATACAGAGAGAGGAGCCGGCGCTGCTCACAGCCAGAGCGAAGTGAGGGAAGCCAGCGTGGCTCCCAAGAAGTGTGGAAGTTTCAAGTGTGGAGGTCCCAAGTGTGCAGGTTGCAGAATTAATGAGAATACCTTGGTTGTGGATAGAGAGGATTTTGTACTCTTTATGGTGGACGTTATAAACTGTGCTGCTCAAACTCAAAGCAGAACTGAAAGGATCAGGATCATTGCTAAAGCTGCAGGGAGATTCCTTGGAACAAAAGAGCTTGATTGGGCAGATATAGAAAACAGGCTAAAGGCGCTGAATGGGAGTCGGAGTGATGGGGGTCTACTTTTGGGGAATCAGAGTGATCAGAGTGAAGAAATAGGGGTGGGGGTGGTCTCCTGTCCTCGCCCAGTCTCGTAGATGCACGGCTACCAAGCAGCTGCATCAGTGGAAATATCAAAGCCTAAAGAATAAAGCCTAAAGAATAAAGCTGTACGGCGGAAGCGCCGAACGTCAAAGAAGGAGAGGAAGATGAAGAAGAGTCAGTCCTGGAATAAAGGCGGTTGGACTCTGAAAGATACCAAGCAACGACATCAGTGGAAGTATCAAAGCCTAAAGAATGAAGCCTAAAGAATAAAGCTGTGCGGCAGAAGCGCCGAACATCAAAGAAGGAGACTCTGAAAGATGAGGTCGAAAGAATAAAATCTGGCGGTAATGCAACACTTGGATGCCAACCGCCATAAAACAACAACAACAACAACAACAGAGCTGGTCCATATGACCAAAAGTAAATATTTCTCTCCTCACAGGGGAACAGAAGACTCCAAACGTGACTTTAGCAGAGACAACGTTGGTGTGAACTCACAAGGTACTTCTAATAATGTAGTAAAATGTCAGTAAATATGTGCTTGGTTTTAGTGGAAATGTGATAAAAGCTGTAATTTATAGTGATCATGAGAGGAACAGCGCAGGTGACCTTGATTTGACAATTAAGTTATTTTTCAAATCAACACAGGGACAAATGTGTTAATACAAAAGCCTGGGATCTAAATCTTCTTGCAGTGAGTCGAGAGTGCTAACCACTCTGCCACAGGGTAGTTTGTACTCACATGGCTTTGGTGGAGGCCTTGACGACCGGCAGCAGATTCAGCAGAGCCTTCTCTGAGGGACAGTATTTCCTCAGGTCAAACTCCTCCAGGTCTGAGTCTGTGGACAATAAGATAAAGGCCAAAGCTGACCACTGAGCAGGAGACAGTTCATCTGCCTTCAGGCGTCCTTCTCTGAGGGTGTTTTGGATGTCCTGCACCAGACTGCGGTCGTTCAACTCGTTCAGACAGTGGAACAGGTTCAGGCTTCTCTCTGTAGACAGACCCTCATCATTGAGCTTCTGTTTGAGGTATTTTACTGTCTCTTGATTGGTATGAGAGCCACTTCCTGTGTGAGTCAGCAGACCTTTCAGCAGCCTCTGAATGGTCTGAGAGCCACTTCCTGTGTGAGTCAGCAGACCCTGCAGCAGACTCTGATTGGTCGGCAGAGACAGCCCCAAGAGGATTGCGCAGGAACAGGTCCAGGTGTCCGTTTGGACTTTGTAAGGCCTGGTCCACAGAATACCTGTAGAAGGCTTTTTTAGAGGAGTCTGATGGTGACAACAGGTTCTCTCCAGAGCTGAAGAAGGTCTGATGGACGTGAAGAGCAGCCAGAAACTCCTGCACACTCAGATGGATGAAGCAGAAGACCTTGTGCTGGTACAGGCCTGGCTCCTCTCTAAAGACCTGTGTGAACACTCCAGAGTACACTGAGGCCTCTGCAGCGTCCAGCCCACACTTGCTCAGGTCACTCTCTTAGAAGATCAGGTTTCCTTCCTGCAGCTGCTCAAAGGCCACTTTTCCCAGAGACTGCACCATCTCCCTGGTCTCTGGAGTCCAGGGAAGGTCTGCCCCTGATCCCTGGTGATACTTGATGTTCTTTACTTTGGCCTGCACTACCAGGAAGTGGACGTACATCTGTGTGAGAGTCCGGGGCAGCTCTGATCTCTCTGTTTGTTCCAGAAGCTTCTGTATAACTGTGGAGAGGATCCAGCAGAAGACTGGGATGTGGCACATGATGTGGAGGCTGCGGATGCTCTTAATGTGGGAGAGAACGAGTGTGAGCTGTTGCTCATCTCTGAACCTGTTCCTGAAGTACTCCTCCTTCTGCAGGTCGGCGAACCCTCGCACCTCTGTCACCATGGAGACGCACTCAGCAGGGATCTGATTGGACGCCGCGGGGCGCGTGGTTATCCAGAGGCGAGCGGAGGGAAGCAGGCTCCCCCTGATGAGGTTTACCAGCACAGACTCTGTGGGTTCGCTCAGGATCCGGGTTCGGCTGAAGTCCAGAGGAAGTCTGCACTCGTCCAGACCGTCAAAGATGAAGAGCACCTGGAGCTGTTGGTAGCAGAGAGCTTTGGATGGACTGAAGAAGTGGTGCAGCAGCTCCACCAGGCTGAACGGTTTGTCTCTGAGCACATTGTGCTCTCTGAAAGTGAACGGGAACAGCAGGTCAAGCTCCTTGTTGGTCCTGCCTTCAGCCCAGTCCAGACTGAACTTCTGAGTCAGCATTGTTTTCCCAACGCCGGCCACGCCCTTTGTAAGCATGACTCTGATTGGTCCCTTTGTCTGTCCTCTCATTGGTTCTTCTCTGATTGGGAGTTTAAACATGTCTTCGCACTTGATGGCGGTCTCTTCAGAGGCCGGTTTCCTGGACTTGGTCTCGATGTGTCTGACCTCATGTTGCTCTGTGACCTCTCCCTCTGTGATGTACAGCTCTGTGAAGATCTGCTTCAGTTCAGAGGAGTTTCCTTCTTTAGCGATGCCCTCACACACACGGCTGAATTTCTGTGCCAAACAAGTCTTCACTTCTCTCTGAACCTTAGAACACAGACCTCCTGTAAAAAAATAAATCTGCATCAGACGTGTAACTGGACACACTGGGTTCAGTTAGAGCAGAGAGAGCTCTGGAGATATTCTGAAATTAAACTCACTGTTAAGGTCCCCGTCCTCCCTGTTGTGTGTTTGACTGTAAATGTTCCCTTCCCAACATGGTTGTAATGGGGAACATGTTGGTTTCCTGTTTCTACTTCCTGTTTCCTCTGGTTGATGGGCCAATCTACAGTCTTAACCTGCAGCCCCTCCCAGTATTAAAGGACACGTGTTGCAGCTGCTCAAGGCCATTCGTCTTTTCATTTATCAGGGCTGTGGTGGCAGTGCCTGACTTTGTGTTTTGAAACATTTGTAGTTTGTTTGTTTGTTATGTGTCTCCTTTTAAGTTGTCACCAGTGGCGGCTCGCCCATAGGGGGCGCCGCCCCCCCTGACCTTATTATTTTATTTTCTAAATAATGTCTCATTTTGAAAAAATAACTATGCTATTGATGATTTTGCTTTATGGGTTTAGAACTCTCCAGAATTATATTTACATTCACTTTCAAGTACCAAGTTTAAAACGTGAACGTTCATTTATTGATGTAGTAGCTAATAGGCTGTCTTATCGGGGCTCCTGTTCGATCAGCCCCATTGTGCTGTATTTAAGCCAATGGCTCCCCTGTTGCTAGGCAAAAAATAATACACATCCGCCAATCATCGTCAAGGAATTTTATGGGTTAGGGGCGCTGAAGATTAGCGCCCCAAAGTACCAGGATTCACCACTGCAGCTGCTTGTTACCAGGTGTTTTCATTCCATCAACGTGTGTAAAATGGCGATGTCGGATGAATTTGCCCCAAATTCTGTCAAATCCTTACATCTGCTTCTCCCTTTGGAACAAGAACTTTTGAGGAAAAGCTCATTGTAAAACAACATGGACCTGACAAGCCAGAAGTGAACATAACCCAACAGACGAGAGAAAAGGGGAAAACATACACCAGAACCTTTTCCCGAGATTGGTTCGATCGAAAGCCATGGCTAACTAGCTGTGGGGATGTCAATGCCATCTTTTGTTTTCCTTGCCTGTTGTTTAAAACAAGTGCGTGTGATAGTTCGACTCTGTCTTCATCGCAGGGATCACCCAGATGTTCACTCACAGCATACACCATTTTTTCTGTGGTGGTGAAATTGTGATATTTATAGGAAGTTCTAGTATTGTGCTCAGCCATGTAGATTCATGATGTCATAGTTTACATAGAGTAGGTTGAAGGATAACCGAACAAATCTCTACTCCCGCTTGGCTCACGGGTGCAATACAACATGCCGTTTCATTATATTTGGCAGAATGAAGGACACATTAGTTGTAAATACAATCACCGAGTTTGAAAGGTATTAGTCCGTTAATAGCAGAGTGAAAGCCGATTAAACAAAGTGATGCCGGCTAGCGAGCTAGTTGGCTAGGTTTAATGTGAGCACACTAGTTTTAACGGAGCGCTATGCTATTGCATGGCTGATTCGATTTTTTGTTTGGGATGACACACTGTTGTGTTAAATTAGTAGCTATGTGTGGTTTTAGCAAACCGTGCCGTGCTTTTTACGATTACCGTAATTAACAGCGACATCGCGCAACAGATTTTTTTGTGCGGGCCACATTACTATCGCCTCCGAAAATGCGGGCCACTTTACCGCGGTCGCTCTGGGGGGTAATCTCCCGCTTTACTACGCGCTATCTCCCCCCTGGGATGACAAATAGGTTGAGAAGTATGCCTTTCCTGCACCAGAATGCAGGAAATCGCATTTACGAAATTCTACATTTTAAATAGCCCCACCTAAAAAAATATTTCACCAGCCGCCACTGGTTGTCACTTTGATTCTGTTCATGGGCTTTTGTTTTGTTTGGCCTGTGTGACTCGTACGTTTTAGAGACATTGACTTGTTTTCTTAGTCATGTATGTGTTTGTTCATTTACCTTTGCGTTCCTGTTCATTGAAGATTACAACTTTATTTCACCATTGAACGTTGTAGAAAAATATTCAGTTTTAGTCATCTGGATTCTTTTTAAAACAATGTTTCGACTCTCATCCAATAGTCATTGTCAATCTTCAAATCAAGACCGGGAAATCAGATATTTACTTTGTGTAGGCCCTGCCCACCGAGCGGGACCTCCTGATGAAAACATGTTATTGGTTTCAACAGAAACTTAAACTGTTTTCCATCAAACTAGCCTCTTTGTTTACTACCAGTCCTTAAAAGGCTACAAGCCTCTTATTGTCCCTGACTCACACTCTCTCTCCTCCCTGTGAAACTGATTAGCATCAGAATGCTCTGGGCGTCGACCTCTCCAGGGATTCAAAATTACATTATAAACAACAGTTATCCTGCTTCCAAAGAGTGCACACGCTTTTTTGCTCGCTCCGCTTGCTATTGCTGCTTTCCTTATTTATTTTGCTTTTTAATCAGTTTTTGTCTTCCAAACATTTTTGCTTTAGACTTTTTCAAGTAAACCAAGGATTTTAAGAACATTTTTCCAGTTTTAACGACATATCTGACGCCAGCGACATGTCCGGGAGAAGAAGGGAAAAAGACTGTGAACGCTGTCGGAAATATCAACAAGAAATTAATGAGCTGAAAACACGGATATTTGTTTAGGAATCTGAAAAAGTTCTTCACGATACCATTCCTGTGTCAACCGATGGTAAGAAGAGCACACTTTTTACAAGAAAAACTGCTACTTTCAACCTAAACCGCAGTGTCGTTTCCAAAACTGTCTAAAAACTAGAAAGACCAGGCTGTTTCTTGGAACAAACTTGGAGCAAAGCCTAAACGATACAAAGATAACGTGAAGTCACCTAAAATACAGCTCACAAACAGATTTTTACCACTTTCAGAGATGGAATTAAATGAAAAAAGGAAAGATGACGTGGCCAAAATACAGCGAGGAGGATCTGTGCCAGGAGCCAAGGTCATACGGATTGTTTTGGTTGGAGACGGCGCTAAGTCACGTGACGCATGAAAAGATAAACACACATTCTTTTCCAAGCGCCACTGTTTC
Source organism: Eucyclogobius newberryi (assembly GCF_026437365.1). NCBI lineage: Eukaryota > Metazoa > Chordata > Actinopteri > Gobiiformes > Gobiidae > Eucyclogobius > Eucyclogobius newberryi. The sequence goes on from NW_027316167.1 coordinate 38,982,196, forward strand.
TGAGATAATGTCACTCCTTCCAAATATTATGGCTAAGCATGGAGGAGCTAAACAGCTGATTGTGCACGTGGGTGCAGTGGACATGCGGCGGGAACAGACTGAAGTTTTGAAAAAAGACTTCTTGAAGTTATTTGACGTGCTTGATAAAATGGAAAAAATCAAAACATTCATAAGACCTCTTCCAAACATCGACAGGAGGATAAACAAGTTTAGCCGCCTTCTTCAGCTGAACACATGGCTGTCCAGAGAGTGTTCCCCGAGAGGACTACACTACATTGAGAACTTCTATCTATTCTGGAAACGAGAGGACCTGTTTAAGAGAAATGGCCCCCACCTATGCAGAGGTGGAGTGAGGGTGCTGACAGAGAACCTGCTCCACGCTCTGAGGCATTGGACTGGGCCTGGACAGGGTCCTGAGCAGACAGTTAGAGAAGAGAGGAATGAGAGAAGAATTCCTGCTCCATCAGCCAGAGACCGAGCCAATGTTTCAACATCAAAAGCACCACAACCTCAGCCTCCACCAAAGGATACATCAGCAGCTGCTCCACCACCACCAGCAAAGGATTCAGCAACAGCTGCTCCACATTCACCTCCACCGCCTCCAGCAAAGGAACAATCTTCAAAGGCCTTGGACCCATCTGTGACAAGCCCAACAACATCCCTGTCATTGCCCCTGCCTTCACACCAGCCCTGGGTTCCCCCTGCAACATCTACTCCCACTAAAGATTCATCATTCTCCTTTTCATCTCCACTCTCACCCATGGGCCTTCCCAGCCATTTTGAAAGTCTGATCAAATCAGGCATTAAGATGGCTCCACTCACGCCCAATATAGCAAGGGCTATGTCAATACTTATCAACTCTTCCCTGCACAAGCCGACTACACCAACAAAAGCCCCACCACCCATCCCCCCTCGCCTCTCACCTGGTCCCAAACTCTCCTTGGCTACAAAAGCCCCACCACCCATCCAACCTCGCCTTTCACCTGGTATCTCCCATAGCTAGGATGCACTGGGTCTCAGCGTTGCCGGGACTTATTGTCACATTAAAAATCAAACCAACCCGGGGCCCTATGTAAAAAGAGCTCCCCCTAGTGCTATTTCTGTAGTCACATCATCACACAGATGGAAAAACAAAATGCTAGTCCGGCCCAATCTGAGAAATGTGATTCATATTCCCTGTGAAAAGATAAGGCCCAGTCCCTCTGAAACTAGTCTGAAACTTGCTGTGCTAAATGTCAGATCCTTATGTAACAAATCTCTCTTAATTAATAATTTTATTTCTTCTTATAATCTTGATTTTATGTTTTTAACTGAAACATGGCTTGACAAAAACACAGGAAATGTAGTTCTGATAGAATCTGCTCCACCCAGTTTGAATCTGAAACACGAGAAAACAAAAAAGGGGGTGGAGTCTGTGCTGTCTTTAGAGATTAAATAATTACCCGCAGGTTGTCTTTTGGGGTGTTTTCATCATTTGAGTATGTATCCTTTAAAATGGAGCTAAAACGGTCTCCATCCATTCTCTTCATTGTTTTATACAAGCCTCCACAGCACTGCCAAAGTTTCATTGATGATTTTACTGAGATGCTTTCAGTCGTATGCACAGACTTTGTTGGTTTGGTCATTACAGGTGGTTTCAATGTGCATGTTGATAATATTTGTGACAGAAACGCTAAAGAGCTTGATGCTGTCCTTGAAACTTTCAGTCTTACTCAGCATGTGAGAGGCCCCACCCACAGCAAAAGACACACTCTAGATCTCATAATTACAAAGGGGGTAAATATTTCAAATGTTAATGTGATCGATGTTGCTCTGTCTGATCATTTCTGTGTCTTCTTTGACCTGTCTGTTTCTCCCAAACCTCCGGTTGGTCCTGCAGTTGTTCAGAGGAGACACATAAGTGATGGCACAGGTGCACTGTTTATGGAAATGATAAACTTTGAAAATGTCTCATGTTCTAATGTAAATGATTTTTTGAACTCTGTTACATCTAGTGTTTTGAATGTTCTGGACACCATCGCCCCTATAAAGGCTAAAATAGTTAAAAATAAGCAGAAGGCGCCGTGGAGAAATGATGATTCGGTCAGGGCACAGAAAAGGGAGTGCCACAGGGCCGAACGGAAATGGCGCAAGTCAAAGCTCCAGGTTCAAAAAGAGATTTACAAAGAGAAGCTGAACATGTACAACCTAATCTTATGTAGAACTAGGGAAAGATATTTTTCTGAAATAATTGGAAGCTGCAGTAACAACACGCGTGTCCTGTTTGCCACAGTAAACAGATTAACAAACCCTCCAGCTCAGCTACCGTTAGAACTCATTTCCACATCCAAGTGTAATGGGTTTGCATTATTCTTTAATGACAAAGTTCAGGGCATTAAAAATGCTATAAATCCCACAATGCAAAAAATTACCCTAAAACCACCAAGACACTTAGAGCTAACTCACTTTCCACCAGTAACTGACAAAACTGTCCATGAGATCATCACCAGTCTGAGTTCATCTACATGCTGCCTCGATGTGTTACCCACCAGATTTCTAAAGTCTGTGCTGAACGGTTTGTTAGCACCATTCACTCACATAGTTAACATGTCGCTTCAATCTGGAACATTCCCAATGTCTTTGACTAAAGGAGAGCAGTCTTGATGCCGCAGTACTGAGTCATTACCGGCCCATCTCTAATCTGCCATTTTGGGGCAAAGTCCTTGAAAAGGTTGTTTACCAACAGCTCACAGATTTCCTCTTAATAAACAACTCATTTGATGTTTTTCAGTCAGGTTTTAGACCTCATCACAGCACTGAGACTGCTCTTGTCAAGGTGACAAATGACATCCGCCTGAACACTGACACGGGCAAAGCCTCAGTCTTAATTCTGTTAGATCTGAGTGCTGCTTTTGACACTGTCGATCATGGGATCCTCTTACAGAGACTAGAGGACTGGGTGGGCATCACTGGCATTGCCCTAAACTGGTTAAGGTCCTATCTGGAAGACAGGAAGTACTTTGTTGAAATTGGTAGCTGTGTCTCAGACCACATGACCCTGACCTGTGGAGTGCCCCAAGGGTCAGTCCTGGGTCCCCTTCTGTTCAACCTCTACATGCTGCCGTTAGGTCAGTTGATACGCAGTGAAAATGTGTCCTATCACAATTATGCAGACAACACTCAGATCTATGTTTCAGGTGACTATGGACCAGTGGATTCACTCTGTCACTGCATCCAACAGATCAGTGTGTGGATGCAAAACAACTTTCTCCAGCTGAACTCAGACAAGATTGAAATAATCGTTTTTGGCCACCGAAACAAAGAGAAAGTGTTAGGGTCACCTCCAGAGTCTCGCTCTAAAACCTAAAAACCAAATTAGAAATCTGGGGGTAATAATGGACCCAGACTTGAACTTTAATAGCCACGTCAAATCAGTGACATCAGCAGCTTTTTACCATCTAAAAAACATTGCCAAAATCAAAAATATAGTGTCAAAACCAGATTTAGAGAGACTTATCCATGCGTTTGTCTCCAGTAGATTAGACTACTGTAACGGCCTGCTCACTGGCCTCTCCAAACGAGCTGTAAAACAGCTGCAGTACATCCAGAACGCTGCTGCTCGGGTCCTGACTAGAACCAGGAAGCATGATCACATTAGTCCTATTCTCAGGTCTCTGCACTGGCTCCCTGTGGCTCAGAGAATAGACTTTAAAGCAGCTCTGCTTGTGTACAAGTCTCTCCATGGCCTAGCACCAAAGTACATCTTGGATATGTTAGTGCCATATGAACCATCTCGGACTCTGAGGATCTCAGGGACCGGCCTCCTGCTGGTGCCCAGAGTCAAGGCAAAACATGGGGAATCTGCATTTCAGTTTTATGCAGCTAAAATCTGGAACAGTCTTCCTGAAGATGTGAGACAAGCTTCTACTCTGACAATGTTCAAATCTAAGCTAAAAACAGTTTTGTTTAGCTGCGCATATGACTGAAAGGATTTTTTCTTTGCACTCTTCTCTTTTGTTTGTGATTTTATTAGTTTAGACAATCAGTTGGATTGATAATTTTTAATTTAGTTAATTTTATTGTATTTCTGTTTCTGTAATTTCTTTGTGATTTGAATGCAGTTTTCCTGCTGTGTGAAGCACTTTGAATTGCCTTGTGTATGAAATGTGCTCTATAAATAAACTTGCCTTGCCTTGCCAGGAAGGTTGATTCTTAACCCCCCATTTTTATTTGATGGTCTTTCTTTTTTTAAAACAGAATGCCTCTTTAACTCTTTCAAACCATCTTTTGTCCTGCTCAGTCTTCTTCTCACTGTCTTTGATCGAGTGGTTAGAGGCTTTAAGATGCAGATGCACGGCGCTCTGTGGTTCTGAACTCCAGTGTCCGACGTGCTGATAAAGCCTCTTGTGCAGTGGCTCTTTAGTCTCACTATGTGGCTCTCTTTAGTCTCACTATGTGGCTCTTTAGTCTCACTATGTGGCTCTCTTTAGTCTCACTATGTGGCTCTCTTTAGTCTCACTATGTGGCTCTCTTTAGTCTCACTATGTGGCTCTCTTTAGTCTCACTATGTGGCTCTCTTTAGTTTCACTATGTGGCTCTTTAGTCTCACTATGTGGCTCTTTAGTCTCACTGTTTGTCGCTCTTTAGTCTCACTATGTGGCTCTTTAGTCTCACTATGTGGCTCTTTAGTCTCACTATGTGGCTCTTTAGTCTCACTATGTGGCGCTCTTTAGTCTCACTATGTGGCTCTTTAGTCTCACTATGTGGCTCTTTAGTCTCACTGTTTGTTGCTCTTTAGTCTCACTATGTGGCTCTTTAGTTTCACTATGTGGCTCTTTAGTCTCACTATGTGGCTCCTTAGTCTCACTATGTGGCTCTTTAGTCTCACTATGTGGCTCTTTAGTCTCACTATGTGGCGCTCTTTAGTCTCACTATGTGGCTCTTTAGTCTCACTATGTGGCTCTTTAGTCTCACTATGTGGTTCTTTAGTCTCACTATGTGGCTCTCTTTAGTTTCACTATGTGGCTCTTTAGTCTCACTATGTGGCTCTTTAGTCTCACTATGTGGCTCCTTAGTCTCACTATGTGGCGCTCTTTAGTCTCACTATGTGGCTCTTTAGTCTCACTATGTGGCTCTCTTTAGTCTCACTATGTGGCTCTTTAGTTTCACTATGTGGCTCTTTAGTCTCACTATGTGGCTCTTTAGTTTCACTATGTGGCTCTTTAGTCTCACTATGTGGCTCTTTAGTTTCACTATGTGGCTCTTTAGTCTCACTGTGTGGCTCTTTAGTCTCACTATGTGGCTCTTTAGTCTCACTATGTGGCTCTTTAGTCTCACTATGTGGCTCTTTAGTCTCACTATGTGGCTCTTCAGTCTCACTATGTGGCTCTTTAGTTTCACTATGTGGCTCTTTAGTCTCACTATGTGGCTCTTTAGTTTCACTATGTGGCTCTTTAGTCTCACTATGTGGCTCTTTAGTCTCACTATGTGGCTCTTTAGTCTCACTATGTGGCTCTTTAGTTTCACTATGTGGCTCTTTAGTCTCACTATGTGGCTCTTTAGTCTCACTATGTGGCTCTTCAGTCTCACTATGTGGCTCTTTAGTCTCACTATGTGGCTCTTTAGTTTCACTATGTGGCTCTTTAGTCTCACTATGTGGCTCTTTAGTCTCACTATGTGGCTCTTTAGTCTCACTATGTGGCTCTTTAGTTTCACTATGTGGCTCTTTAGTCTCACTATGTGGCTCTTTAGTCTCACTATGTGGCTCTTCAGTCTCACTATGTGGCTCTTTAGTCTCACTATGTGGCTCTTCAGTCTCACTATGTGGCTCTTTAGTTTCACTATGTGGCTCTTTAGTCTCACTATGTGGCTCTTTAGTTTCACTATGTGGCTCTTTAGTCTCACTATGTGGCTCTTTAGTCTCACTATGTGGCTCTTTAGTCTCACTATGTGGCTCTTTAGTTTCACTATGTGGCTCTTTAGTCTCACTATGTGGCTCTTTAGTCTCACTATGTGGCTCTTCAGTCTCACTATGTGGCTCTTTAGTCTCACTATGTGGCTCTTTAGTTTCACTATGTGGCTCTTTAGTCTCACTATGTGGCTCTTTAGTCTCACTATGTGGCTCTTTAGTCTCACTATGTGGCTCTTTAGTTTCACTATGTGGCTCTTTAGTCTCACTATGTGGCTCTTTAGTCTCACTATGTGGCTCTTCAGTCTCACTATGTGGCTCTTTAGTCTCACTATGTGGCAATCTTCACACTTTTCTTTCACTGCATTGGACAGAATAAACTACATTTCTCTGTTTTTGTGTTGCATCTTGTCCTTAGGATGAACCAATTTTTGTCTTAAAGTTTTGCCTGGTTTAAAATAAACAGGGATTTCATGTTGTCTACAAATTCTTGGCATATGTGGCGGCGCAGCCTAAATGCCGGAACATGTCGGCATCGGTGAAACTGAGATAAACCCAAAAAAAGATTTTTTTTTTCAAATGTGTGATTTTCGTTTTTTTGCAGAATGTGCTAGTTGAAGTTATGAATAAGCCCCTGTGTTCTTCAGATAACACTATTGGTTGTCTTAAACGTATACATTAAGCTGTTAAAAATGTGGAGTTTTCGGGTCTTTTTCCTGCTCTCCTGGGGGGCGTCACCTTTTTCTAGCCAACTTGTTGTTTACATTTTCCACCAATCAGCTGTGATCCGCATGGCAGCTGCGTGCTCCGTGCTCATTACTCCAGACCGTCTGCAGAGCACAGTCTTCAGAGCTTACATTTCCTGGACTACATTGCAACGGAACTGTTTTCTCAGGTACACTTTTACTTTACTACTAAATTATTGCTTTAACGCTGTGTTTTAAGGCGGTCTCGTGATCACTTTAGAATCTTACTTGTCTGCTCCGGTGGAGCTAATGCTAAGCTAACATGTTGCTTCAGTGCACTCTGCAATACGGGCTTAATGTGACTACTTGCTGTTATCACCATGTTATCGGGTTATTTTTCGGCGTGGGTTGGCCCGTGGGTTGTGTGGGTCGTGCTTTGTGTCTATTTTATGGTGCTAAACCGGCTGTTACCCCCGCAGCCCGGAGCTAAACGCAGCTATTTGGAGCTAAGTTGTAAGCTAAACTTTGCAATGTTTTCGGGTTATTTTTCGGCGTGGGTTGGCCCGTGGGTTGTGTGGGTCGTGCTTTGTGTCTCTTTTATGCTGCTAAACCGGCTGTTAGCGCCACAGCCCGGAGCTAAACGCAGCTATTCGGAGCTAAGTTGTAAGCTAAACTTTGCTATGTTATCGGGTTATTTTTCGGCGTTTTGTCTGTACAAATTATATACTTATGTAGTATTGCTTGACCCGTAGGTTGTGTGGGTTGTGCTTTGTGTGTGTTTTATGGTGTTTTGCGTTAGTTTTAGAAAATAAAAAAACTAGAAATAGAAAAAAACTGCAACTCCCGATACCACTTCTGGTCACGTGGCTTACGTACGTCGCACGTCACGCACGCACTGCGTCACTCGAACCAATCACGCGCTTGCCTGGCCATAATCAGCTTCCTGTGTGTCTCTCTGTGCACGGTGTTGGGAGAGACAACAGGACGGCTGAACCAGGTAAGCTTTGCGACTAAAACACCCGCTTTTAATCACTTTAATGTGCGCCGGTTTTAAGTGTATGTTTATGTTTTGGTGTGCTGTTCTGCAAGTGTTTTCCTTTTACGAGCCGTGTTATCTCAAGTGAGCTAGCTAGCATCGCTAGCCGAGGGCAGATGTCCCAATATCTCCGCGTTTTGCATCTTAAATACACCGTTAACGTCACAATGTGAACTGTTATCTGTGAAGCGTGTTATTCCCATATTACTGTTAACCCTAATCCTTTTATCCCCCTTTTCAGAATTGGCAAAGACACCCTGACTGACATGACCTGTCTCTACGTGAAGTCTGCTAAGGAGCGTGGTAAGTGTAAAACATTATTTTGGTGATTTTCATGTTTTAATGATAGGTGAGCCTGCAGTTTGTACATCAAGCTTCAGATCACTGTGGAAACAGCTTCTCCCACACATCAGAAGCTGCAGGCCACGCACAGATCATCAGATTATCAAGCGAGCATACATGAAGACCAGGGTTGACACTTTGGAAGACATCGCTGAGGTTAGTTTATATTATTTGACTACTGTAATGTGTAAACATTAGCCTGGCAAAACTTCAGTGCTGCTCTCTGCTTAAGATATGTTTTCTTCTGTTCTCATTTTTTTACAGTGTCGCCCTTGTCATCAGGTAGTGGAAAACAGCTCTCCTGAGTCTCACCTCAATATCCCACAGCTTGTTGGAACGGCGAATGGCAAAGTGTTTGTCAAGAACTTGGACTGGCAGAAGCATCTGAGTCCCTTCTTCAGACGGCTTCCAAAGATCAAGAGTTATCAGCACTTCAGGTATTTATATTGAAACTCTCACATTGTGTTAAATGAGTGTTGATGAGTGTTTTATGTGAAATAGTTAGCCATTTCTTAAATGTCCTGTTATTTGTTTACAGCTTTGATGCCAAGAGCCGAGAGTCACAGCACAGAAGAGTGCACAGACGAAGAAGAGGATGAGGATGTGATCTCTGATGTAATTGGACTCTGGTGGTGTACATATCATATCTATTATCTCATATCTCATATATTCAAAGCCATGGACCCGTTGCAGTTCGTATACCTGGCCCTGGCATCTGTTTATAAGAGTTCTTCTATTAAGAGTGTTTTTTAAACTTCCTATAAGTTACTGTCCTTTCCCCCTGTATCTACTGTGTTGTAACATTAAAGGCTATCTTATCTTATCTTTTGTTGTTTGTGTTGAATCACCTGTGAATTATGTTTATCGACAAATGCAATGAACCCTATTCTGATTCTTTGATTCTATTCAGGGCCTTTTGTAATCCAAGTATTTCCATTTTAATATAGTAACTTCTAATTCTGATTCAAGTCCAGTTACCATCAATAACAACACTCCTCTTGAGTCTTCAGTGACAGCTGTAGGGGGAAGGTGGTGTCAGTGTGACAGGGGGGAGAGCTTATCTCAATGAGATGCAAATGAGCCCCCCTGTCTCCGGGTAGACATGTAACTGGATTGGCCATGGTCAGTCACAAATGTCAATTGACTAATAGACAAACCAACACTGTTAGAGCAAAGTGTAGCTGATCAAACCTGAGAGTCTCCAGTCTGCAGGGGGCGCTCTTCAGTCCATCACACAGCAGCTCCACTCCTGAGTCCTGGAGGTCATTTAGACTCAGGTCCAGGTGTGTGAGGCTGGAGGAGCTGAGGACTGAGGCCAGAGGACCACAGATGCTGTTTGTCAGGTTACAGCCGGACAGACTGAGGACAGAGAGGGATATTAGAGCACACTCACAGCTGATCGTGAACAAAGTGTCGACTGTGAGGTCCGTTTGGCTGTTAGTCTGATCTGTGCTTCTATAACGCCGCTGGAGGAAGTGAACCAAAGCACACGAAAGTCTTATATAAGTCTGTGTGTAGTTGAACTTTAGAAAATGATATGGACTGGAGGACATGTTTATGTACCAGTGTTTTCACGATTTAGCTGCTTTTGTTGGACACATAACCCTGGAATGTTCTGCAAATTGGATTTAAGCCATATTTTATTGTCCTTTTAGGGAAATGTGCCTCTGCATTTGACAATGCAGTGTTTCTGGTTGAACTTGTCAGGAGCAGTGAAGACTCATCTCCAGATCTGGAACTGGTCTTGGTCAGGACCTAGAGCTGGTCCATATGACCAAAAGTAAATAATTCTCTCCTCACAGGACAACAGGCGACTCCAAATGTGACTTTAGCAGAGACAACGTTGGTGTGAACTCACAAGGTACCTCTAATAAAGTAGTAAAAGGTCAGTAAATATGTGCTTGGTTTTAGTTGTAATTTATAGTGAGCATGAGAAGAACAGGGCAGGTGAACTTGATTTGACAATTTAGCTATTTTTCAAATCAACACAGGGAAAAATATGTTAATCCAAATTCCTGGGATCTAAATCTTCTTGCTGTGAATTGAGGGTGCTAACCACTCTGCCACAGTGCAGTCTGTACTCACATGGCTTTGGTGGAGGCCTTGACGACCGGCAGCAGATTCAGCAGCGCCTTCTCTGAGGGACAGTATTTCCTCAGGTCAAACTCCTCCAGGTCCAAGTCTGTGGACAGTAAGACAAAGAACAAAGCTGACCACGAGCAGGAGACAGTTTATCTGCCTTCAGGCGTCCTTCTCTCAGGGTGTTTTGGATGTCCTGCACCAGACTGCGGTCGTTCAGCTCGTTCAGACAGTGGAACAGGTTCAGGCTTCTCTCTGTAGACAGACCCTCATCATTGAGCTTCTGTTTGAGGTATTTTACTGTCTCTTGATTGGTCTGAGAGCCACTTCCTGTGTGAGTCAGCAGACCCTGCAGCCACCTCTGAATGGTCTGAGAGCCACTTCCTGTGCGAGTAAGCAGACCCTTCAGTAGCTTCTGATTGGTCGGCAGAGAGAGCCCCAGGAGGAAGCGCAGGAACAGGTCCAGGTGTCCGTTTGGACTTTGTAAGGCCTGGTCCACAGCAGACCTGTAGAAGGCTTCTTCAGATGAGTTTGATGGCGACAGCAGGTTCTCTCCAGAGCTGAAGAAGGTCTGATGGACGTGAAGAGCAGCCAGAAACTCCTGCACACTCAGATGGATGAAGCAGTAGACCTTGTCCTGGTACAGGCCTGGCTCCTCTCTAAAGACCTGTGTGAACACTCCGGAGTACACTGAGGCTGCTGCAGCGTCCAGCCCACACTCGCTCAGGTCACTCTCGTAGAAGATCAGGTTTCTTTTCTGCAGCTGCTCAAAGGCAACTTTTCCCAGAGACTCCACCATCTCCCTGGTCTCTGGAGTCCAGTGAAGGTCTGCCCCTGATCCCTGGTGATACTTGATGTTTTTTACTTTGGCCTGCACCACCAGGAAGTGGACATACATCTGTGTGAGAGTCTGGGGAAGCTCTGGTTCCTCTGTTTGTTCCAGAAGCTTCTGTATAACTGTGGAGAGGATCCAGCAGAAGACCGGGATGTGGCACATGATGTGGAGGCTGCGGATGCTCTTGACATGGGAGAGAACGAGTGTGACCTGCCGCTTGTCTATGAACCTCTTCCTGAAATACTCCTCCTTTTGTGGGTCGGCGAACCCTCGCACCTCTGTCACCATGGAGACGCACTCAGCAGGGATTTGATTGGACGCCGCAGGGCGCGTGGTTATCCAGAGGCGAGCGGAGGGAAGCAGGCTCCCCCTGATGAGGTTTACCAGCAGCACGTCCACTGAGACGGACTCTGTGGGGTCGCTCAGGACCCGGGTTCGGCTGAAGTCCAGAGGAAGTCTGCACTCGTCCAGACCGTCAAAGATGAAGAGCATCTGGAGCTGATGGTAGTAGAGAGCTTTGGATGGACTGAAGAAGTGGTGCAGCAGCTCCACCAGGCTGAACGGTTTGTCTTTGAGCACATTGAGCTCTCGGAAAGTGAACAGGAACAGCAGCTGGAGCTCCTGGTTGGTCCTACCTTCAGCCCAGTCCAGACTGAACTTCTGAGTCAGCACTGTTTTCCCAACGCCGGCCACGCCCTTCGTTAGGATGACTCTGATTGGTCCCTTTGTCGGTGCTCTCATTGGTTCTTCTCTGATTGGGAGTTTAAACATGTCTTCACACTTGATGGCGGTCTCTGCAGAGGCCAGTTTCCTGGACTTGGTCTCGATGTGTCTGATCTCATGTTGCTCTGTGACCTCTCCCTCTGTGATGTACAGCTCTGTGAAGATCTGCTTCAGTTCAGAGGAGTTTCCTTCTTTAGCGATGCCCTCACACACACGGCTGTACTTCTGTACCAGACGAGTCTTCACTTCTCTCTGAACCTTAGAACACAGACCTGTAAAAAGATAAATCTGCATCAGACGTGTAACTGGACACACTGGGTTCAGTTAGAGCAGAGAGAGCTCTGGAGATTTTCTGAAATCAAACCCACTGTTAAGGCCCCCATCTTCCCTGTTGTGTGTTTGACTGTAAATGTTCACTTCCCAACATGGCTGTAATGGGGGACATGTTGGTTTCCTGTTTCCTCTGGTTGATGGGCCAATCCACAGTCTTCACCTGCAGCCCCTCCCAGTATTTAAAGACACGTGTTGCAGCTGCTCAAGGCCATTCGTCTTCTCGTTCCTTTTCAGTTGTCACTTTGGTTCTGTTTATGGGCCTTTGTTTTGTTTGTCCTGTGACTTGTACGTTTTAGAGACACGTAACTTGTTTTCTTAGTCATGTTTGTGTTTGTTCATTTACCTTTGCGTTCCTGTTTATTGAATAAACTTTATTTCACCATTGAACGGTTTTTTTACTTCTTTTACCAGAAACTAGTTGAGTTGGTCTTGAAAAATGATAGGTCTTTGTTTCCAATTAAAAATCATGATGAAAACTGTTGAGTTGTTCAATCATTTTAAATATCTTGGCACATACATACAGTAGATGTTCTTTTGAAGAGAACACAAAGTCTATCTTTCTCACAAAGGTAAATTGAAACATTTTGGAATCAGCCACGTTATCCTTGAATCGGTTTACAAAGCCTCGCTGAGAGTATCTTAAGTTTGAACATGCTGATGTGGTGTGGAAACTGGAGCGCGCAGAGGAAGAACAAACTGCAGCGCATCGTGAACCTGAGCTCAAAGGTCATAGGTCGGCCTCAGAGGCCTTTGAGTAGAGTCTATGAAGAGCTCTTGAGGGAAAAGGCTGTGCACATTATCCAGGACTCTTCCCATCCTTTGCACAGCCACTTTGAACTTTGACCTTCTGGAAGGAGGTATAGTTATATCAACAAACAAGAATATCTTTAAGAACTCCTTTACACCCAGGGCGGTCAAAGAGAATCTAAATTGTACCTAAATTATACATTTTAAAAGATGTTTACAGGGCTCGAAATAGCAAATGAGCTAAAAGCCAAGTACAAAAGCTCTCTCAGTACTTAAGCCACTCTCAGTACTTAGGTGTTCAGCCCCCAAAATGTAGTGTTTGACTTCTCTCAAAGCCTCTACGCCGCGTTTGAACCTCTCTTTATCTCATGCTTTGACTTTGGATCATGTCAGACGCTTTATGACCTGGAAATGTCAGATTGTGGCTCTTGACAAATCGAGTGCCGTGCGGCCATAAACAGGAAATAGCTGTTGCTAACGTGCTTTGCTAGCTTTGTGTTGCTAAGGCTCAACATAGTCGTTAGCATCAGTGGAAACGTGGCTTTACTGTTCTGCAGACGCTGGACCAGCTGCTCCTGGTCCATCCTCCTCAGGAAGTCCAGGGTGATGTTCAGAACTGCCTCTCTGCTCGGCTCCTCCTCCTCACTCTCAGAGCATTCTGGGTAATCTGAGGCCAGGAGCCTGTGGAGCCTCTGCAGCTGCTGTTTGACATAATCCAGGACCTGCTCCTCCAGACGCTGAAACACAGAGAACACAGAGGAGCAGGTCAGGCCCTGGGATCCACTCTGCAGGTGGAATCTCCTCTAGATGTTTCTGACCATGTGACGCTTTTGGTACAAACCTTGAAAACAGAGTCCAGGTCACAGTCTCCTCTGGGGCCCTCTGCGCTCTCCTCTCTGTGGGACAAACAAACCAATGATACAACATTACACTCTGTCCACTGCAGAACATCAGAGCCAACAAACCCTCGACAGGTGCGACAGGTGGAGAGTGAAAAATCCACTGAGAGAAACGTCTTTAAAGAAACAGGATTTGGAGAAGGTTCTTGAGGGACTTACTCTGAATCTGGTCCTGGTTCTTTAAACAATGGAGGTTCACGTCTGGAGCGGTCACTCTTTAAGGACAGGTGGCTCTGTCTGGACCTGGAAACATCAGCTCAGTCACAGAATAAACAGCAGAAGGTTCTAACCATCCAGTCCATGCACCAGAGCTTCTCAAACTGTTTCTGCTGCGATCCCTTTTGGGGATTGTTCACGGCCCCCACAGCCTCCACAGATTATAAACTGATCAAATAAAACACATGCACTTTTACTATAAATGCCCAAATTAACCTAAAATACACAACAATAATGAGAGTTTCATATAAATTACATTCATTTGTAGTAAAAGTGTCACTGTCTCTCCTCCACTCTCTCTCTCTTATGGTCATAGGAACTCTGAACTGCACATGAGAAGGTTCTGGGGTCTTACTCTGAATCTGGTCCTGGTTCTTTAAACACTGGAGGTGGAGTTATAGAGAGGTCACTCTTTAAGGACAGATTGGTGGGTCTGGACCTGTAAAACACAGTCACAGCTGTTCTTAAACCTGCTGCTGCTTCACTGAACTGTAACTGTCTAAAGTGTGAACAGTCAGACTCACCGTGGATCAGTGCTGCCCCCTGGAGGCGGCTCCTTCACAGAGTCACTCATCATGGACCTGAGGAAAAGCACAGGAAACAGTGACTGAGACTGAGCTCACTTTACTCACACTAAAGTTTCCTTTATTCATGGGAAACACAGTGGTCACATATAGAATTAAGTCATTTAAATACAATGTAAAGTGCCTTTAATCTGGCTTTTTGTGTCACATTAAATGTATTTTATGAGTCAGAAAGTTTGATGTGATAAAGCTGCTCTCTAGAGTAACAGAGACTCATTTGTGAATAAATGATTTGTTTGACCTCATCAATAATCATCAAATCTAGAATAAATTGACTCTGATGGAGATCATTCCGTCTCAATGGATTTAAACGCTCTAATATATTTGGAGAGGCTTTTAGAAAAATGATCAAACTGAACAAGAGACGTCCATAAGAATAACCCAGACTGTGGCATTAGTCCAGGATAAAGCTAAGTTTGTCTCTGTTAAACTTCCGCGTTACAAAAGCTCTTTAAAGCTCTTTAAAGCTCTTTAAAGCTCTTTAAAGCTCTTTAAAGCTCTTACATGTGTGTTTTAGAACATGAGATCTGTCGAGTCTCAGTTTGTTCACTCACATTTCTGTTACTTTCACTTTCCTGCAAAAACACGCACACGACTAAAACTGGATTAAGAAATATAAAAGAGGCTGTGAATTAAAGTCACTCACGTTGTGACGCTTCTTGGTCTCACTTCTCAGTCCGAGGAGGTTTTTCTGCTTCTTAAAACTTCATAAATGTCTCTAAAATGTGAAATCAAAGCTGAGCAGAATCTGTGTCACAATCATCACCATTTGAGGAAATAAAGTGGCACAAATAGTGGCTCCAAACTGGTCAAACTGGTGGATCCAGTCTCTCTCTCCCTCAGCTCTCAGTGAACTCTGACAGAAGCAGATTCTTATTTTACATTCTGTTCACTATAAACCTGAACATTGCTCTAAAGCGGCTCAGTAACAGTGACAGTAAGACATGATTTCAGGATTTGAAGAGTTTTATTTCACTGTAATGAGCAGCACATTGTCATTTACATGTTTCTGTGTTGGAAAAGTGACATTTTAGAACCAACTGACTTTTTCAAACAATCACAGCCAAGTGCAGCGACGTGGGCGGGGCTAAGGGGTGGGTGCATACGGGACTTTTCCTAGCACTGGCGCCTCATTTACAGTGCGTCATACCGGGGGCCAGTGCGTCATAGCGGGGGCCAGTGCGTCATAGCGGGGACCAGTGTGTCATAGCGGGGGCCAGTGCATCATAGCGGGGGCCAGTGCGTCATACCCGGGGCCAGTGCGTCATACCGGGGGCCAGTGCGTGATACCGGGGGCCAGTGCGTCATAGCGGGGGCCAGTGCGTCATACCGGGGGCCAGTGCGTCTTATGAGTCAGAAAGTTTGATGTGATAAAGCTGCTCTCTAGAGTAACAGAGACTCATTTGTGAATAAATGACTTGTTTGATGGAGATCATTCTGTCTCAATGGATTTAAACGCTCTAATATATTTGGAGAGGCTTTTAGAAAAATGATCAAACTGAACAAGAGACGTCCATAAGAATAACCCAGACTGTGGCATCCGCCTAAGGCCCGAAGTCACTGGGATAGGCTCCAGTCACCCGCGACCCCGAAAGGGAACAAGCGGTAGAAAATGGATGGATGGATGGATGGGGCATTAGTCCAGGATAAAGCTCATTTCATTTCTGTTACTTTTCTACTTTTCTTCTTCTTCTTCTTCTTCTTCTTCTTCTTCTTCTTCTTCTTCTTCTTCTTCTTCTTCTTCTTCTTCTTCTTCTTCTTCTTCTTCTTCTTCTTCTTCTTCTTCTTCTTCTTCTTCTTCTTCTTCTTCTTCTTCTTCTTCTTCTTCTTTTATGGCGGTTGGCAAACATGTAAAACGTGCATTAGCGCCACCATCTGGAACTATTGCTTCTTTGTGCTTCGTATTCAGTGTGATTTCAAATGTAAGGTGCACCCTACAGACCCTACTCCACCCTAACGTCCCCTTCACCCACTGTTATAGACCAAACCCTCCCGTGTGGTCCTCTCCACTTCCTCCCGCTCACGTCCCCAACACATCAAAGTCTTTTCGCAGCATCCAATATCACCTTGACCCGTTCAGATGGATCTTGCAGCTCCACAGAAATGTTCATAATCTCAACCGCCATAAAAGCTGTGAAACTCTGCTTCTCGGTCATAAGAAATGGTGGATCAGGCTGTGCTTCATTTGGCTTTGTCTCTGTTTGTTTTGTCTCCGTTTGTTTTGTCTCTGTTTGGTTTGTCTCTGTTTGGTTTGTCTCCATTTGTTTTGTCTCCATTTGTTTTGTCTCCGTTTGTTTTGTCTCTGTTTGTTTTGTCTCCGTTTGCTTCTTTACAGTTTTAACAGCTTCTGCATAAGAAACCCGATTCTCCATTCTCACCTTGATAACTACCTCTTCCCTTTTCTGTCTCGGGCCCTCTCGAGCTCCAGTCCGAGGCCCCTAGAGCAATGCAGACATTTGGGGTCCATGTCTTCACTCAGACACTGTCCACTCTTACACTCAGACCCCCCACAGCTTCCACACGTCCGCACTCCCTTACACGCAGCGGCTACACGTCCACACTCCCTTACACGCAGCGGCTACACGTCCACACTCCCTCACACGCAGCGGCTACACGTCCACACTCCCTTACACGCAGCGGCTACACGTCCACACTCCCTTACACTCAGCGGCTACACGTCCACACTCCCTTACACGCAGCGGCTACACGTCCACACTCCCTTACACGCAGCGGCTACACGTTCACACTCCCTTACACGCAGCGGCTACACGTTCACACTCCCTTACACGCAGCGGCTACACGTTCACACTCCCTTACACGCAGCAGCTACACGTTCACACTCCCTTACACACAGCGGCTACACGTTCACACTCCCTTACACGCAGCAGCTACACGTTCACACTCCCTTACACACAGCGGCTACACGTTCACACTCCCTTACACACAACACTCAAAAAGGCACCAAAAACATCATTTTCCAGAGCTTTCTCCCGTTGTTTCTTACAAACACAATGACCACCATGACACGTTTGGTAACTCGAACAGCTTTCAGCCGGCCTAGCTTCTCCGCAACAAACTTCGCAACAACACGGGGATCCTTAAATATGCCGTCGTATATCGTCACGGCAACCATGCCAACTGTAAACGACTCCTCGTGCTCATTTGGTTCACTGTCTTTTTTCCTTTTCTTTCTCACTTCTCTAGTTTCATCTTGCGTTTCACTTTCTGTCTCTCTTAGTGACTCCGAGCTGGACGGCTCTGGCTGCGTGGCTCTCACGTCCCTCAATGGCGACCCTCGCTCCTCTTGGGGTTTTAAGGCAGTTGGCAAACTTCAAAAGTGCATTACCGCCACCTACTGTTGAGAATGTGATAGTTCTAAGTGTTCATTCTAACAAAGAGTGAGCAAGAAAAGCAGAACAAAACCATGTACGTCGTTCTTTAAATCCTCTGATCAGTTCTGGTCGCTAAAGCTCTCCTTATGGTGTTGTTTAGATCTTCCCCAGTGTCATCGCCTTTAGGACTCTTTTAGCAGCTCCAAGGACCAGGTCCATTCTGTCCCACTTCTTATTTAGGCCGACTGAGCGATTAAGGATCTTTGTAATGAACGCCAAGAAACACTTTTTCTCCAGTTTGATCAATTCATCCTTTCTTCTTTCCCCGTTCACACCATGTCTCCTCATGATGTCTCCTCATGATGTCTCCTCATGATGTCTCCTCATGATGTCTCCTCATGATGTCTCCTCATGATGTCTCCTCACACCATCTCCTCAATGTCTCCTCATGATGTCTCCTCATGATGTCTCCTCATGATGTCTCCTCATGATGTCTCCTCATGATGTCTCTTCATGATGTCTCCTCATGATGTCTCCTCATGATGTCTCCTCACACCATGTCTCCTCATGATGTCTCCTCATGATGTCTCCTCATGATGTCTCCTCACACCATGTCTCCTCATGATGTCTCCTCATGATGTATCCTCACACCATGTCTCCTCACGATGTCTCCTCACACCATGTCTCCTCACACCATGTCTCCTCACACCATGTCTCCTCATGATGTCTCCTCACACCATGTCTCCTCATGATGTCTCCTCACACCATGTCTCCTCATGATGTCTCCTCATGATGTCTCCTCACACCATGTCTCCTCACACCATGCCTCCTCAGACCATGTCTCCTCATGATGTCTCCTCACACTATGTCTCCTCACACCATGTCACCTCAGACCATGTCTCCTCAGACCACGTCTCCTCACACCATGTCTCCTAACGATGTCTCCTCATGATGTCTCCTCACACCATGTCTTCTCACACCATGTCTCCTAAGAGACCCCAGGGAGGGGAGTAGGACCCCAGGGAGGGGAGTTAGGTAAACATTCCCCATGTTCTTATCTCTAAGGAAAATACCAACAGTTGTAAAAGACAAGTGCCTTGATGACCAATGAGAATGTGACCTGCCTATTATGCCTGAATCCATAATGTGAAATAAAACCACCTGCAAGATAGAAAACGCTGTGAGACGGAGGAGGGCCATCGCGCTGTGACAGCAGCGTGATGGCCGGCCGGCAGTTTCTCCCTTGCAAGCCTCACAAAGTCTGACGTTTCTGTGTCGTTCTATATTCTAAGTTGAATTATGTTCTCTGTGTGTTAAGGAATAGCATTGGTTTATGTGTAATTTCTTGACACTCACGATGTCTCCTCACATGATGTGTCCTCACGATGTCTCCTCACACGAAGTCTCCTCACACCATGTCTCCTCACACCATGTCTCCTCACGGTGTCTCCTCACACCATGTCTCCTCTTGATGTCTTCTCACACCATGTCTCCTCACACCATGTCTCCTCGTGATGTCTCCTCACACCATGTCTCCTCACACGTTGTCTTGAACCACTTCACAGCTTCAGAATATGATATTTTACTTTCTTTCCTCAGATTATCAATCTGGTCTTGCAGTTTTCTTTTTGGATTCAGCAGTGGATTCAGTCTAAAGGGATTTATTAGAGACATTTATCCATGAATGATATTTTGTTTGGCATTTTGACCAACGACAGTCTTATTGACAATGGTCTTCATATTATTAGCAAAACATTACATTTATAAATGTGGGTTATTTAAGTCCATCCCAAACTTTATTCACTGGAGAAATGAGTTCAAAATCTTCTATAAATCGCTCTCATTTGTCAAGTCCAAAAGTGCTTCTAAACTTAACTCATTTCGGGATCATTTGGATTGGAGTCTAAAGTTTTGTCCTGTACATTTATTTTGAGTTTATTTTATT
This sequence comes from Eucyclogobius newberryi, assembly GCF_026437365.1. Classification (NCBI taxonomy): domain Eukaryota; kingdom Metazoa; phylum Chordata; class Actinopteri; order Gobiiformes; family Gobiidae; genus Eucyclogobius; species Eucyclogobius newberryi. The sequence continues at coordinate 39,001,840 of NW_027316167.1, forward strand.
TATTTTATTTATTTTAATTATTTTATTTATTTTATTTATTTTATTTATTTTATTTATTTTATTTATTTTATTTGTTATATGTTTTACATGTTGTATTTTTACAGTTTCTGTTTTGTTTTTAATTTGTTGATTCCATAAGAAACAATAATAATTAACATTAAAATTCAACTTCCTGGTTGTAATTGATGACATCATATGGGGATATTACCATAGCAACCACTGGGTGACGAATACAAATATATGAGAGCACTTTTATTCAGTTGAATTAATGTTTTAGAGCAGTGGTTCCCAAAATTTTGGACTTAGGGCCACATTGGGTTCTAAAATTTGGCCGAGGGGCGGGGCCAGGAAAATATGGTGTGTTTGTGTGAACTAATGAATTACTATAAATTACACACAAGATTTGACCTGTAACTTGTAACAAAACAAACAAATGCAAGGCTCAAAGTACAAATTGTTTTCCAAATGCATTAAATAATGATTATTTTAATTACATTTCAGTTGAATAAACACAGCAGGAAAACTGACCTTGTATTTCAGTGGGAACAGTGTCGTTGATCTCCCTGTTTTGCATCAAAGTCTGGTGTAAGTTTTGTTGTGGCAATTCTCAGGATGGATCCTTTGGTGTTGGTCAGTGAAGCTGGATCTGTGACGTTTGTTCATGTTCATGACACTGAATGTCTCTCATATGTAGGTCGAGCCAAACAAGAGCAGCATCTTCTGTACGTCCTCCGGAGGTTTTGTTTCCTTCAGTGAAGCATAAAAGTCGTTAAGTTTAAGTTTAAGAGAGTTGGACCGTTTTTTTCAACAGCATTTCTTCTACCCATAAATGATCTAGTAGTAACAGCATGGAATGATTAATATCCATAAATAAAAAATCTTAATAAATGTCACCAGAATATGTAAACATTTTGACTGTAATGTTACATTTTTGCTCTTCTGTCCTTCTCACGTCTCCAGTGGTTGGACACTTTGTCCAGGTTGATGCTGCGTTTGCTTCTTGCTTTGACTTTATGCTCATCAACTGCTCCAAAATGTGCCACTTCATGACCATTTCTGGATGATATTATTCATAGACTAACAGTCATACCTGTCATAAACCGCAGGTGCCCACGTTGTAACATGAGATATTTACACATAAATAAACGCAGTAGTGATGCGTCTTTTAAACCGGGGGTCTCGTGGCGCCGCTGTCCCGGACCCACTGTCCGTGGTGCACCCGCTGTCCGCAGCTTTAGTCCTGCTTTAGACCCGCTTTAGAACAAATCACAGCTGTCTCTAGTGTCCCTTCTGTCCTAGATGACTCTGTGTGAGCTGATTTACCTGCGTCTTCACATCTGGATCAGTGGCGGCTCGCCCATAGGGGGCGCTGGGGCGCCGCCCCACCTGACCTGACTGCCTGTTTTTATTTTATTTTATTTTTTAAATAATCTCTCATTTTGAAAAAATAACCTGTGTTAATTAGATGCTATTGATGATTTTGCTTTATGGGTTTAGAACTCTCCATAATTATATTTACATTCACTTTCAAGTTTCACGTTTAAAACGTGAACGTTTATCATGTTTGGTGTAGGAGCCAATAGGCTGTCTTGCCCCATTGTGCTGTATTTAAGCCAATGGCTCCCCTGTTGCTAGGCAAAAAAGAATACACATCTGCCAATCATTGTCGAGGAATTTGATGGGTTTGGGGCGCTGAAGACTAGCGCCCCAAAGTACCAAGATGCACCGCGGCAGCTGCTTGTTTACAGATGTTTTCATTCCAGCAGCGAAGTGTGTAAAATGGCGACGTCGGATGAATTTGCCGCAAATTCAGTCAAATCCTTACATCTGCTTCACTTTGAAGAAGAACTTTTGAGGAAAAGCTCATTGTAAAACAACTGGGACCTGACAAGCCAGAAGTGAACATAACCCAACAAACAAGAGAAAAGGGGAAAACATACACCAGAACCTTTTCCCGAGATTGTGCGTGTGATAGTTGGACTCTGTCTTCATGGCAGGATCACCCAGAGGTTCACTCACAGTATACATCAGGCTATCATTTTTTTTGTGGTGATGAAATTGTGATATTTATAGGAAGTTCTAGTATTGTGCTCAGCCATGTGGATTCATGATGTCATTGTTTACATCGAGTAGATTGAAGGATAACTGAACAAAACTCTACTCCCGCTTGGCTCACGGTGCAATACTACATGCCGTTTCATTATATTTGGTAGGATGAAGGACACATTAGTTGTGAATACAATCACCGAGTTTGAAAGGTATTAGTCCGTTAATAGCAGAGTGACAGCCGATTAAACAAAGTGATGCCGGCTAGCGAGCTAGTTAGCTAGTTTTAATGTGAGCACACTAGTTTTAACGGAGCGCTATGCTATTGCATGGATGATTCGATTTTTTGTTTGGGATGACACACTGTTGTGTTAAATTAGTAGTTATGTGTGGTTTTAACAAACGTGCCGTGCTTTTTACGATTACCGTAATTTTTTTTTAATTTTTTTTTTTTATTGATTTTCCATTTAAAAGACACCACATAGTGCACTCAAAACATCAAAGCAAGTATAATCATAAGTTACATAAACTTATATATATCTATATACACATACCGGTACATGTACACGTATAATATACACATCAGGTGCTGTAACATTGGTACCCACCACTTGACCGAGTAACCTAGCATCCCAGACTGAGGCCCACCCCAACTGGAACCAGTGTCGGGGGCAAACGCACGGGCAAGCCAACACCGGACCCCCCCCAATTAACTTCAGGGCGGTCCCGACCCATGCCGGAGCCAGTACTGATCCAAAATGCGGAGCTCACAGGGCCGCCTTCATCCCGTGTCCAGGAATCCACTCGACCGTCCAAGAGAAGGCACGGAAATTGAGATCAAGCCTCTTACCCCGCGCCAAGCCGAAGCTGGGACTCCAGCACCGCACTATACATATACACATACACCCATACATGCCTACGCACCTACACCCCTACACCCTTATACCCCTACACCCTTACACCCTTACACCCCTACATACCCCCTAAAAAGAGAGGAGAGGAAAAAAAGGGGGGGGGAATATATATGTAATAATAATAATTAAAAATAATAAGATATAATCATAATCATCGTAATAATAAATAATAAATAAATAAAAATAATAATAGTAAGTACTGTATTTTACATCTATAAGAGGTTTTGGAGCGGCACCAATTATGTTATTTACCTTGAGTTCCATATCTACAGTAATATCTGCTCACCATGATCCCTTCAAATTTATCAAGTTATAGCATATCTACTTTAATGATTAGTAAGTTTATCCCGTAAATTTAGTGATAGTTTTCTTAATCTGAAAAGCCCATGGTAATCACCTTATTCTATTCCTCTCCAAAAAAGGAGGCTAGTGGGGACCAGTTTTTAACAAAGGGTCCTACAGAGCCTCTCAGGACGTGTGAGAGCCTCTCCAGTGGCATTAAGGACATGATCTTCTCCCTCCACATACGAAGATCTGGAGGTTCATCGTCTAGCCATCTTTGTAGGATTGTTAAGCGGGCTGCAAATAATAAAATTCTCAAAATATATTTATGCTTCTTCTCGGAATATGTGTCTAGTCCTAAAACAAAACAATAAGGATCTGCTGGGATATTTATGAGTAGGAGGCGTTTAATTTCTGTTCGGACACATTGCCAAAAATGTTGAACTTGGGGACAAAACCATATTAGACGAGAGTATGTTCCCAAACTGGCTTTACATTTTCGACACTGTGGAGAGCTTGTAGAATCATATTTACTGTGAATAACTGGTGTCACATGAAGCCTATGGATTATTTTGTATTGGGTTTCATAAGATCTATTAGAACATGTAATTTTCTTTGCATTTAATAATACTTGTTTCCATTTTGACTCGTCCAACTGGGCTCCAAAGTCATCGGTCCAGAGATATTTACTTTTTATCAAAATGGGTTTGACAAACATACGTTTATACAAATAGCCTAAGCTTTTCTTTTTTAATTGAGCTGCCTTAAGTAGAATAGTTTCAAGTTCATTATTATAAGGGCCATTTTTATAGAATGGAATTGAAAAGATATAGCTTCTTATCTGTAAATATCGATAGAAATGTGTCTGTGGGAGATTATATTCTAACTTAAGTTGAGAAAAAGATTTTAGGTTTCCACCAGAGAAGAGGTCTTGGATCTTATATATACCGGCGTCTCTCCACATTTTAAAGCCTGCATCTGTGCATGATACTGGAAAATCGGGATTTTCATAAACGGGTGCTAAAAATGAATATTGCTCCACTATTCTGAAGTGTCTGCGCACATTTTGCCAAGTTTTGAGGGTATTTTTCACAACAACATTATCATTTAGCCCTTTTATCAAGGAATTATTATTAATAAACGGTACGGCTGAGAGTTCTGTATTTAGTCCCAGCGCTTCAAGATCCAAATATGAAGAGTCAGTATCATTTCTAATCCATTCTAGTATATATTTAATTTGGGCAGCCCAGAAGTAGTATTTTATGTTTGGTAATGCTAAGCCTCCTTTGTCAACTGGTAATTGTAGTTTTTCTAATTTCAGTCTCGGGCGTTTCCCTTTCCAAAGAAATTTCCTGATTAGTTGGTGAATTGACTTAAAAAATATTTCAGGAACATGATTAGGTAAAAGCTGCATTGGATATAGCAATCTTGGCAAGATGTTCATTTTAATGACGGCAACTCTCCCGGTCAATGATAATGGAAGAGGAGTCCATCTTTGTAAGTCTTTCTTAATTTTAGTCATGGCTTGATTTAGATTTAACTCTGCTATATCATTGATTTTGGGGGAGATATTTAGACCAAGATATTTAAAGCCTTCAGATGATAATTTAAAGGGTATATATTTAGTTAGTTCGGAATAATTATACTTTCCCAAGGGTAGTGCAGTAGATTTCTCGTAGTTAACCTTATAGCCTGATAACTCTCCAAATGTGTTTATAATGTTGATTAGTGGAGGAACAGAGCCTATAGGATCATTTAAGAATAAAAGGACATCATCTGCATAGAGCGAGATCTTGTGTGTTTTGACTTCAGTTTGTATTCCTTTCACTATCATTTCGGCCAAAGGTTCCATTGCTAAGACGAAAGGTAATGGTGACAGAGGGCAGCCTTGTTTACTGCCTTTACTTACTGAGAATGGAGATGATGTCACTCCGTTAATACATATTGAGGCTTGAGGTGTGGAGTACAGAAGTCTTACCCAATCAGTAAACACTTCTCCAAAAGAGAATTCTTTTAAAGTGTAAAACAAATAAGGCCATTCAATATTGTCAAATGCCTTTTCAGCGTCCAATGTTACTATCATAGCATCTGATTGTTTCATCTTAATATATTGTAATATGTTAATTAGGCGCCTTATGTTGGTATATGAATTCCTATTAGCCACAAATCCTGTCTGGTCATTATTAATAATTTTAGGTACTATATTGTTAATTCTGGCTGCAAGCAGTTTGGCCAATATTTTACAGTCTATATTTTGAATGCTAATGGGCCGATACGAGGCGGGGTTGTTGGGGTCTTTATTTTCCTTTAAAATCACTTTTATAGTCGCCTGTTGCAGAGAAGGAGGAAGTGTTTTAATCAAAAAGGAGTGAATATACATTTTAGTTAATAAAGGGGCAAAAATATCTTTAAATATTTTATAAATTTCAGATGGTAGGCCATCTGGCCCACATGCCTTCCCTGATGGAAGGTTGTCTATCATTTTCTCAACTTCCTCACAAGTTATGTCCTTCTCACAGCTCTGTTTGTCCACCTCTGAGATTTTAGTTAACTTTATTTGTTGAAAAAAATTGTGCATTTTTAATTGTGTGCCTGAAAATTTAGATGAATACAGTATAGAATAATATTCACTAAATACTTTTGCAATTTCCATATTTGCATAGCAGATCTTACCCTTTGGATCTTTAATTTGGGTAATTGCTTTGTTGGGAGCAGTGTTATTAATGAGATTAGAAAGATACTTTCCAGATCTATTAGCTTGTTCATATACTTTATGTTTTTGTTTAAATAAGTCTTTTTTCTGCATTTTGAGTTATTAGGACATTCAAAGCCGTCCTTATTCTTAATAATTTAGCCCAATTTGCTTCGTTAACATTGTGTTTATGGTCAAGCTCTGCTTGTTTTAATTCCTCTTCGAGGCGAGTTTGTTCATTCAGTTTCTTTTTCTTTTTAGCTGAGCAATAAGCAATTATTAATCCTCTTAAATAGGCCTTAGTTGTTTCCCACAAGTTTGAAGGGGTTGTATATTCATTGTCATTCTCTTGTATAAAAAAATGTAGTTCTTTACGAATCATAGAGCAAAACTCAGAGTCCGATAGAATGGATCGATTACAATTCCATGTACATCGACCTGAATAGATGTGGGACATATTCATATGCAAAAAAATGGGAGCATGATCTGAGATGTGAATAGAGCCGATAGTACATTTGTCAATCTTTTCAATTAGGTTTTGTGGAACTAGAAAATAGTCAATACGTGAATAGGTCTTATGAGGGCTTGAATAAAATGTGAAATTCTTATCAAGTGGGTTTTGTCTACGCCAGATATCAATTATGCCCGTTTCCTGAAGCATTTGACGCATAGATTTCTGTCTGGGGTTTAAAGGGGTTTTACAGCTGGGGAGTTTATCTACGTTACCATCTAAGAAACAATTCCAATCACCCCCTATAATAGTATTTGTAGTTCCAAATTCCACAATCAATGATGTCAATTTAGAAAAAATATTCAATTCAATTTTTGGAGCTGCATAGACATTCAGGATGGTCACAGTTTGGCCATATAATGAACCGTGTACTAAAACAAAACATCCCCCTGGATCTGATTCAATGTGTTCAACTTTAAGTGGAAGATTTTTGTGGATCAGAATTGCAACTCCTCTGCTTTTGCTATTATAAGAGGAAAAATATATTTGGCCGCCCCAGTCTCTTTTCAGTTTTAAATGCTCCGATTTTGTCAAATGGGTCTCTTGTAGCAGTCCAATGGCTATCCTTTCCTTTTTCATAAATGTTAATATTTTATTCCTTTTTTTCGAGTTATTGCACCCTTTAATATTCCAAGAACATGTTATGACTGTTTTGACATTTACCATGAAGTTATTCTAAAACATGTGAGCTTGTTCCATCTTTTCAGAAGCCACAAATTGCTCAGTAGATCATTGGATGCCGCTTTAATAATAAAGAAGGTCAAACTAATCCAAATATATTTAAAAGAAAGAGTAACCACAAAATTTGAAAAAAATAAATAAAATGAAAAGTGAGCACCTACACCAACCCATCCCGTTCCCTCCCTCCCTTCCCCCCAAGCACCAAATACAGCACAAACTATCTCCATGCTGTTGTGCTAAACTATTCCCTAACATTTAGAAGAGGCTCTTGTCAACCTTTTATATTTTAAGAGTATTAGTCCAAGAACGTTTCCATTTGTTTTATTAGTATAGGCATAAGTATAAGGCCTGAATGGTCAATAAGCCTACGGTAGTTGGTATTTAATATCCTTTAGGTTTGTTCTAATAGTGTCAGTGGAGAACGAAAATCCCAGCTCCGACCTCGACACACAGGAAGAGGCCCGATGTCCGGGACCAGCACTTCCCTGGACAGCAGAATGAAACCCCCGACATTAAACAGCAGAAGCCCCACTCACACCGCTCTGAGGTCCATAGAAGCTCCAACAAGTATCAGGAAAACCCCAAAGCCACCAGTAAAGATCAGATCCTGTCCAACCCATGCGCCACCCCCGGCACCAATACCCATCCAGGTGAGCACTCAGTCATGACACCCGTCTCCAAGCTCGAAGTCTGGAACACATTATCCCAGCAACTCATTCTATGTATACATCGTGACACACGCCTTTTCTGTTGTGCACACATATATTTTACAATGATAAGTTCACATGAGGAATAGGCTGGTAGTCCATGGTCCAATACAGACAGGAGTTGAGGGATAGGACCACGTTGACGTTGTAGATAGTTTTTTTTTTTTTTTTTTTTTTAATGTTTATATATTATCGTCGTTGTGATTGTTCCATAGGTGATGGTTCACTAACCTGGGTCTGAAGGCCGATACACTGTTCTGCCTCCGCAGGTGAATGAAATCGTTGATACTTGCCCCTGTATGTAAAGGACAATATAGCTGGAAAATGCATAGTGTATCTTATGCCCAGTGTTTGGAGTTTCTTTTTCACCGGGAGAAAAGCTTTGCGTTTTCCTTGAACCCCTTCACTGAAATCTGGGAATACGTGGATCCGCTTGTGTTGGAACATTAAATCCCCTTTGGTGCGTGCCAGGTGAAGGATCTTCACTTTGTCCTGATGGCTGAGAAGCTTCATTATGAGCGGGCGAGGATGTTTTGTAGCCTCGGCTCGTTCACGGTCCCCGACTCGGTGGCACAGCTCCACGCGCAGCGTCTCCGAGAAGTTTTCTTTACCGAATAAATCCGGAATAAGGCGCTGAACAAAAGCGGTGCAGTCCGTTCCCTCAGATCTTTCTGGGACTCCCACGATTAGCAAATTAGACTGCCTGCTTTTGTTCTCCAAATAGTCCACCTTTGACTGTAGTAAGGTTACGGTTTTCTCCAGGACTTTGACGTGTTTTTGCGTGTCGGAGATGTCATCCTCCGTTTTGCTCACGCGTTGCTGGATTTCCGTAAACTGCTCGGCCAAACTACTCATTGAATTGTCCAGATGGTTCACAGATTGTTCAATGGTTCCTAGTCGACCAAGAACCTCTTGTTTGCTGTCCTGTATCGCCTGGAACAGAGACTCCAAAGTGCGTTCACCTGCCATTGATTGCGAGGACGCCACCGCAAACAAGCAGTGTAATGTTTCACCAATCAGACTGCAATAGGCTATAATATGAGGAGAATATAGTGTTGTCCATTCAATGCCTCATACTTAGCTTGTAGTCTTGTTCAAACGTTCATTTGATACAACATTTTAGGCGAGCCAAGGTGCGGAGCTCAGTCACGCACGTCCTTCACCTCCGCCATTTCCGATTACCGTAATTAACAGCTACATCGCGCAACAGATTTTCTCGTGCGGGCCTCCCCCTGGGATGACAAATAGGTTGAGAAGTATGCCTAAAATGCACCAGAATGCATGAAATCACATCTACGAAATTCTAAATTTGAAATAGCCCCACCTAAAAAGAATTCACCAGCCGCCACTGATCAGGATCATCTGCTCCTGAGCTCGTTACATTGTGACATGAGATATTTACACAGAAATATGGTCCAGATAATGATGCACATGTGTGTCTTTTGACTCGTGAGTCAGGTCTGGCCAAGAAAGTCTCATTTACACAATAGTGACACGCCAGTGTCTATTAAACGTGCCCTCGGTCCGCGCTGCCGGACTAATAAGACTAATTTCTCAGTGAATATGATTCTGATTGTAATAAAACACACAGCATTTTGAAACTAAAACAATGGTTGGACATACCAAATGGCATTGCTTATTAAAAGAGGTTCTTACAGCCCACATGCAAGTGTGATGCATCATTAGAAAGCTTAGGCCTTCTAGTTTCTGCAGTTGGGCACATGAACACTCTCAGGGCTTCAGAACTTACACTACAGAAGCCCAAACATAAACAAAACATCCTTTTTTTTAGTCTCGCCTGAATATTGTCAATTTGTAATGGTCCTGAGCATGACATACTTCATTGTGTGCTTATGCTGTTCACTGTACATGATGTTTATCTTGTTGACAACAACTGTGTAAAGTTCCAGATCTCTAGGAACAGGCATTTTGGTGCTGTTGACCTTTTTGTATCAAAAAGTATATTCGGAACAAGTGATCCAAATATGTGCTAACTGTACCAAACTGTTTTATTACAATTTAAGCTCCTCTATGATCATAAAACATACATTCTGTATGTACAACATGTTTTGTAGGCCACTAATACCTATTATAACTGCTAAAAACAATGTATGTGAAAATGTGTAAATATGAGTTTACCCTTGAATTTCCCATATAGAGGTGAAAAAAAAAAAAAATATATATATATAATATTTAGATTTTATTTTTGTATCGGTATAATAATACAAACATCTAACAAAATGCGCCTCCAAAAGGCTAATACAATCAGAAAACATGATGCGTAAAATGTAGTCGCCTCCTGCCGAAAAATCTAGGCTCTGACAGCCTTTATGCACGTGAATAGGGACAATTCTGTGTGAGGTACCCCTAAGTCCCACCCCGCATTCTAAAGCTATTCTTATTGGCTAGAATAATATGTCAATCAAAGTCTTCTACGTCACCATTAGCATTAGCTATGTGGCTAAAAACAAAGATGGATGAGCGCGTTGGAAGCGGCACATTTTTTTTCCGGACGCTGTAAAAAACAAACCCATGGACAGAAAATTCGTGGATGGTCTCATTCTGTAGCTAACAGTCTGAAGAAAAGATCGGTGCCAAACACCATCTTATAAGTGTTGGATATTTAATCTATCCTATGCGAGTTCATGCATCAAGGAGAGATACGACCAGGAATCAGGAAGTTAAAGTATTAGTAGTATAAAGAAGTAAAAGTATTTATTCCCTGACCAGTACAATTCTAGAGCAGATCTGGGTTCTGGTCCCTTCGCAGGCCAAACCAAGAACAAACTCATTTCCTCAGAAACCCAGTATAACAGACACAGATACATGAATATGCAAATGTCGGTTGATCTGTCGTTTCTTCTTCGAGCCACACCTCCTGCACTGCTTCTGTAAGACACAAGATTCATACTGCCCACGCTGTCTGCTCAGCACAGTATTTTTACACCGACTCCATTTTGTAAAATGCCGTATAATGCCGCCATTTCAGGTTTCCCCAGTTGACTCTGTCCAGATTATGTTTTCTGAGGCTTCCTTTTAGCATAGTTTAATAAAGGATTATTCTTTATAAGTCAAACAGGTCATTTGTTATGGACGGAGAAATGCGCCGGATGAGCCGGACGAAAAGTATGTAGGTAGTTTACTTGACAATATCTCGAAATCGGATAACTTCAGGAAAAATACAAGTGGATATCGTTTTTCTATGATTCCTTACGGACAGACTGAGCACAAGAATGTACAGATTGAAAGCCGTTTCGTCCGTCATAAACAGCAAACAGGACATGCGTTTGTAAAAGTTGAGACTTTCTCACAAACTATTGGCAATTGTTTATTGGGGCAAATTATTCAATGTAAATCAATGACATATTTGTTTTGTTGAGAAAATAACCTTTAAAATTATGTATAATTTGCTGGTATTGACCACGGAAATAAAAGTGATGATGTAAGAGAACTTTTGTAATTTTTCAAATGCACGCCGGCGCGCAGGTGGATGGTAAACAGGTTTATATAACTTGGACAAGCTTGGCGGGCCAGATTGAAAGGCCCAACGGGCCGGAAGTGGCCTGCGGGCCGTAGTTTGGGGACCACTGTTTTAGAGGCTCAAAAAAAGTAGTTACTTTTGTGTAAATTCTTCATAAACTTTGGATGGAGCGAGTGTCCCTGGTGTGATGTCACTTCCTGTATGAGTGTCCCTGGTGTGATGTCACTTCCTGTCATTTTCTACAGACTTTTCCACTTTTCTCCACAGACAGCCGCTCGATTTATCATTTATATTCACAACAGGTACAAATACAACAAATAAAGTCACAATTACAACTCTGATGATTGAACTTTAATTTGTTTTTATGACTTTATCATTAACCTGAGCGTTATCCAAACGCTCAGGTTCTGCCATAATGTGAAAAACATCTTGAACACAAATACTTTACATTTTAAGTCATGAATCCTTCTTTTGTGGACGTGACATGAACAGAACAATGACCACAGTTTGTGTCACCGTGACATCACAACATTGTACAATCTCTAGAGTTTAAACTGTGTCTGTGAGAGGAAGAGCGCCCCTTGTGTCTGTGAGAGGAAGAGCGCCCCCTGTGTCTGTGAGAGGAAGAGCGCCCCCTGTGTCAGTGAGAGGAAGAGCGCCCCCTGTGTCTGTGAGAGGAAGAGCGCCCCCTGTGTCTGTGAGAGGAAGAGCGCCCTCAATAACACACTTTATTCATAAACATGTTCAAGTTTTATTTGGTTAAAATGTGTTTAAAACTTTCTGATATGAAACAGAAATAATTGTTTGATTCGTCGAACACTAAAATAATCTGAGTTGCAGCTCGACAAAATAATATGAATAATAAAATTCTCATTGAAGTTAAATGTTTGTTCTAAATGTGTTTATGTTTGTGGTGAGACCAGACGAACAGGAGCACATGAAGCTCAAAGTGAAGTGTCCTCCAGGGGGCGCTGTGTCCTCGGCTCCACCAGAGACACTGAAGTGTTTGGCCACCACAGTCCAAACCCAGGAAACAGAGGCTCAGTGAAGGAGGAGCTGAAGGTGTGGAGGTGGGACAGTTCTCCATCAGAGAGGACGTCATAGAAGGACAGAGCTGCAGCCTCAGAGTCCAGGAACACGCCCACTCTGGAGGTGTGTCCAGCTCTTCTCAAACTTGACTTAAACTCTTTCTTATTGTGAATAAAAGAATATTTTCCTTCCCAGATCTTCAGACTCCAGGACTGATCATTGAGTCCAAACTCACACTCATCACTCAATCCTCTTCGTCTGATTCCTCTGTAACTCACTGCTACATCAACGTCCTCCTCACACTCCACCTCCCAGTAACAGCGCCCCCTCAGGCCGGAGGAGGCCAGGACCTGAGGCCAGTGTGTGAATCTGTCCTCATGATGTGGAACTAGTCGTGACTCAGAGAGTCTCACAGTCCATTTGTCCTCAGACAGATGGAGTTCTCTGTTTGCAGTGTTTGGATCCAGAGTGAACTCACAATAATCTGAAACACAAAGTCACATTTAAAATGTGATGATTTAAACAGGTTGGTGAGAGTAAATGTGAAGTGAAAGTGCTGTTTCTTCTCAAAGGTAAATCAATGATAATGAGGTGTTGGAGACTCAGCTCATGTGTGATCAGCTTCAACATGTTTAGTTTGGCTAAAAACCTCATCAGTGTTTTGAATTGGGACGTCCCCATTCAGTTTGTGTGGCTCCAGATCCAATACTGATCTTTAATGTTTGTTCTTTACGATACCGATCCGATACCGATCTGATCTTCTTCTATTTCATGTTTTTGAGCCTTAGTTTAGTCTGATCTTGTGCCTTTATAAAACATGAAGAACACAAAGCTGAATTTGGCTCCAGTTTCATTCCATGACGACAGTTTAAATATGAATATTGCAGAATAGTGTTTTAAAGTGGTCCACAGCTTCAGAGCGTTACACTCACTGTGACAGACACATTTATGGATTGATGCAGGTCAAATGAGACGTGCATTTTTATATTTGTGAATAAATCATTAGTGGACGACCTAAACTGTGCTTTCTTCACCTGTGAATGTGGATGTTTTTGACACAGACGTTACACATTCTGCTTTGGAATCTCTCAAAATCCACATTTATTCAAAGACTTGGACCAACAGACAGATTTTTTACATCAATTCTCATTTATAAAGATGAAGGTTGAAATGACCTGATTGACAGTTTCTTTAAAAGTGGGCGGGGTGTTCAGGGGAGATGTCCGTGGACACAGTGTGGATATTTGCTCCAACTAAAAGACTCTTTAGGCCCTTTTTACTTTAGTTTTAGACTTGTTTTAGACCGGAGCTTCAAGGCACACGCATTTCCCGAGTCCTCACGGAGCGAGACGAGCCGGTCGTGACACACGGCTGTAAAAACACAAGATTCTATCAAGTCAAAGTACAGCACATTTACTATGTTGTGGAGACACCAGATTGTTGAACTTTAGCCTTCTTCTTTCACCAATAAGTGACTTTTGACTCCTTTGACTCGTCTACTGCCTCTTAAGTCTCTCACACACATGGATTGTAGAAGAACTATCAAAATACACAACTTTATTGATTTAGGATCAGATTTATATTTATATCTGGGGTGGTCAACATCCAGAAACACTGCCCCCAGTGGTCACCACAGGAACTCTGAATGTGACACAAAGATCAAACTCTCACAAGTAAAACTACAGATTTAAAAAGAACATGTCAATCATGTCAAGTTATTTCAACGTTCAAGTTTATGAATGAGATTTATGTGAAAAATAAAATAAAACTAATTCACATTTATTTCCTTCTGATTTATTTGTAGTGATTTTTCACTAGAACTACGAGTCTCAATAACAAAACTCTGCTGAATATTGCTGAGAGTGAATATCATTTATAATGAAAAGTGATCAGATCATATTTGATTATTACAAAGAGTTATTAGTGATATTAGTGTGATTCTTCCCACTATTTATTTATTCTGCCCTAAAGCTGTTTGGACCTTTTAATTCATATTAAATGATATATTAATATATAGTTCTAAATGTTAATATGTCAAACGCAGCTTAATTCTGTCTCTGACATAAACATATCAGTGTTTATTTGTGTCTGATACAATATGTCTTTGTGTCTTACATTCAATTAAAAAAGTCAAAGGTCCAAACGTGAGACTGCGTCATATTAAATAATGATTGAGACACGTCAATATCTCTTTGTAAAATGAATCCATTATTATTTGTAGAAAGGAACAAAAACAAGTCAAACACATTTCTTACATTAATACATGACATGTCTTCTGAGTGCGCCATCTAGTGGTGAAATCAGCCATATTCAAAAGTGTCTCTTATTTATTTCTTCTTTATTTTCAGCTTTAATTGACATAAAAACAGAATAAACAGTAATAAACGTGTGGTTTTGAAGAGAAAAAGAGCATAGCAGGAAGTACCATCACATTAGTCCTGTTCTCAGGTCTCTGCACTGCCCCCTGTTGCTCAGAGAAGAGACTTGAAAACAGCACTACTTGTGTAACAGTCTCTCCATGGCCTAGCACTAAAGTACATCTCAGACATGTTGGTGCCATATGAACCACCTCGGACTCTAAGGACCTCAGGGACCGGCCTCCTGCTGGTGCCAGAGCCAAGACACGGAGAATCTGCGTTCCAGGTCTATGGGGCAAAGGTCTGGAATAGCCTCCCCGAAGTCGTGAGACAGGCCCCGCCTCGGCTGTGTTTAAATCCAAACTAAAAACTGTTTTGTTTAGCCGCGCCTATGACTGATTTGACCTGCTTTTTAATATTTTAAATACTACATTATTTTTATTCTTTACTTTACTCTAATGTACATTGTTTTACATTTTTATAAACTGCATTGTGTTTTTACCTCATTACTTGTTTTAAATTGTGTTTTAAACACTGTAAAGCACTTTGAATTGCAGTTGTATGAATTGTGCTTTATAAATAAATTTGATTTGATTTGATAGATCATGTGACGTCTGCAGAGCTGAGCCGATGGTGCCCAGGCACATTGTACTCACAGCTCCTCAGTGTTTCTGCTGCTCTGGACTTCAGCCTTAACATTAGCAGTGACCGCTGCGTGTGGACCACGTGAGGACCAAATTCACTTGTATGGAGCCCATCTAGTCACAGGTTCTGATCCCATACTCAAACATACATGTGTCTGTGTGACGGGGGAAAGGGTGGAGTCTGTGGGAGCTGTGGTGGAGGAGGACCAGGGCATCAGGAGTAACACCAAACACCTCTGTATGAAACAACGTGGGCTCAGGAGTAACCGCAGCAACAGCCTCCTCTCACTGACACCAAGAACACAACCTTTGAAGACATCGTTTGTCCCGTCTGCTGTGTCCAGGGCCCGAGCAACATATGAACTAATAAAGGTTCTAAGTGAAAGCACTGGGGCCTCCATCATTTACGTTTGAGATCACTTTCCACGCTCTATCAGTCATAGGAACGCAACACGGGACGGACAAGGGGGCGGCACCGTATGTGACCACGTGGTTTTGTGACGTGGGTGAATGAGCTCGATACAGGAAACTAAAGTGGAAGCAGTGAAGAGCACGACTGAACCAACACAAGCAGAACAGTGACACCAGCAGCAGAGCAGTGACACCAGCAGCAGAACAGTGACACCAGCAGCAGCAGAACAGTGACACCAGCAGCAGAACAGTGACACCAGCAGCAGAACAGTGACACCAGCAGCAGCACTGTGACACCAGCAGCAGAACAGTGACACCAGCAGCAGAACAGTTACACAAGCAGCAGAACAGTGACACCAGCAGCAGCACAGTGACACCAGCAGCAGCAGCAGCAGCAGCAGCAGAACAGTGACACCAGCAGCAGAACAGTGACACCAGCAGCAGCAGCAGCAGAACAGTGACACCAACAGCAGCAGCAGAACAGTGACACCAGCAGCAGAACAGTGACAACAGCAGCAGCAGCAGCAGCAGCAGAACAGTGACACCAGCAGCAGAACAGTGACAGCAGCAGCAGCAGCAGAACAGTGACACCAGCAGCAACAGCAGCAGCAGCAGCAGCAGAACAGTGACCTCACGGCTCCAGATGTGGACAGTCAAACGGATTCTTTCCAAAGGTGGCACAGCCAAACCTCCCCCAGAGTGAGCCGCCTCGCCAAGAGCTGCTTCCAGAGACAAGCTCCTCATCAGAGCCACAGAGCTGCTCCTCATCAGAGCCACAGAGCTGCTCTTCATCAGAGCCACAGAGCTGCTCCTCATCAGAGCCACAGAGCTGCTCCTCATCAGAGCCACAGAGCTGCTCCTCATCAGAGCCACAGAGCTGCTCTTCACCCTGAGGCACTCACTGACTAGTCTTTATACAACTCTACAAATGTCAAGAGTTTTACAGAGTTGCACTTTTTATTTACTGTATTTTATAAGTTTGCAATATTTATTTGTCACTGTTGAAAGTGTTTACTTGATGGTGAGTTTGATGTTACTATAGTATTTAACATTTATATCTCATATTTGTTCAGACTTAATGTTGTTTCTTGAGATTTGTTCAAAAGTTTACAAATAAAATGCAGATTTAATTTTGCACTATTTTGTGGAACATCAGCCAAGTCTTCTCAGAGCAGAAGAAGTCCCTCTAGTGGTGAAATACAATGTTATAGTATATTTATTTAGATTTAAAAAATTACATTTTGATTTTCTTAAAATTAACAAAAAAAATATAAACTTATTGTCTTGTTTCATGTATAATATAAAGTCCTCGTAAAGAAGACTTGACTTTAATAAAGTCGACTTGATGTCTGTGGTGTATTATATAAAGTCTACATCGAGTAGACTCGGTCCGATCGGGACAATAATTACAACATATAATTCTTGTCGCTGCGTCGTTAGCGCTCACGATGCACTTATCGCTCCAGCTAACATTATAGTGCTGTACTTCCCCTCGCCTCTAGAGGCGCTGTGTGCAGAATCACCCAAAGAAATGACAGTCACATGAAAGCAAACATGAGCAGGACTTCACACTGTCGGACTATCTTCTTGTGCATTTACCCCTTGACTACAGGTGCCACAAACTGCAGCACAAACAGACGGCAAAGTGTGAGCGGCGGCCGAAGCGTCGGAGCAGGACAATATGTTTCCAAATCCAATTCATGACGACAGGCGAGTACGAGGACCAAAGCTCAAGATAAAGAAGACGCTATCATAAATCTGTGTTATAATAATAAGGTATTATCATATTTACCTGTGAGATTAGAGAATAAAGATTAATGTAAAGATCGCCCTAGTTCAAATGTAAAGTTGGACAGTTCCTCCAGTGATACAGTTTCACTCTGATGTTTGTGGAAGTTGCTGCTTGTCAAACCTCTAAATGTGTCGATAAGTTGAAATAAAAACATCAGATCTACAGCTGTAAGTCTTCTACATGTGAAGTTGTACCAAATCAAATACTACTCACATTTTCTAGGACCTGGAACCATCCAGCGCTTTCCAGAAGGATCCAACCTGGAAAACACAAGTCTAGTTTAGACTAGAACCTGGACCAACCCCTGAACCAGGACCCACACCTGACAGACTGTAGGGGGCAGTGTGGTCTCACCTGACAGACTGTAGGGGGCAGTGCGGTCTCACCTGACAGACTGTAGGGGGCAGTGTGGTCTCACCTGACAGACTGTAGGGGGCAGTGTGGATCGTCCCGTAGAGCGGTCAGTCTCTCTGCTGAGGGTCCTGGATGGTTGTAGCTCAGGTCTAACTCTATTAAATGGGAGTGGGTGGAGCATAAAGCTGAGGCCAGAGTAGCCACGCCCCTTTCTGAGACCAGACATCCAGACAGCCTAAAGACACACAGCATTACACTCATGTGGACACTAGGGGCAGAGTGCATGATGGGAGTGTCTCACCTGAGAGTGTCCAGTCTGCAGGGGGCACTCTTCAGTCCATCACACAGCAGCTCCACTCCTGAGTCCTGGAGGTCATTTAGACTCAGGTCCAGGTGTGTGAGACTGGAGGAGCTGAGGACTGAGGCCAGAGGACCACAGCTGAGAGACGACAGGCCACAAGTCCTCAATCTGTGGAAAATAAATTGTTATTTATTCTGCCCAAAAACAGTAAATATTAGTATTGCAGTACAGTTGTCCCTCGCTATAACATGCTTCACATTTCACCACCTTGCTGTTTTTACAGATTTGTTAGTGTTTTTTTTTCTTTGTTTTTTTACAGCTCATTGTTTTCTGCATTCTGATTGGCTAAGGGACTGTAGACTATTGTCAATCTTGTACAGTAGCTACAGAATGCGTACAGCTTGCCAAATGTATCGCTGGCAGTGTGACTGAAATGCTCTTTGTAAGTTTTCTCCATTTAATGCCAGCAATGGCTGGTTTGAGAAATTTAAGAAACGCTTTGGACTTAAAGGAATTATAGATGATTTTTGGCGCGCAATCTGAGTCTCATTTCCTCGTGGCGTGGACAGCCGAGTAGTTCTCCACATGTCAATCATTCCCTGCGTGCTACTGCACACCTACAGGCTCGTTCCCAGAATAGCAGCACATTTCCCTGGCTGCACATGTGTGGTTGATATGCCGGAGTGTGTTTAGCGAGTTCCTTCATTTACAGTAGAAAATGACCTCAGAGAAAGACTGTGTTCGAGCTCAGAAGAGATGGAAATCTGTATCTGACGAGAGATGATGCGATCCGTCGCGCTAATAAACAAACACACATGTAGCAGTGAAGCTGTAGGTGCTTACGCACAAGGTTTGATGGGAAGCGGAAAACAACAGGAGGGTGGGGGGTGAGTGTGGTGAGTGTGCGCATGCTTATTTTTAAAAAATGGACTGACAGACGCTTGAGTTCTCAAATCGGCGAAAAATCCTCTATTATTCCTTTAAATCATCATCTGCGGATACCGCTGAAGCAAACGAAAAACGACAAATTAAAAGTGATCATCGAGGAAGAGGGAACACGGCTTTTGCAACTTTAAAACATTTATAATAATTGTTAAAACAAATAATGCTGACTACTTTACAGATTTTGCCTGGTGGGGGGTATTTTTTTAGAACGTAACTTCCATGATAATCGAGGGACAACTGTATTACCCAAACTTACTCCTAAAAAATAACTTTAAATGCAAATCAAGGTGAATAGAATGGAAATGTCAATAGACTAATAGACAAACCAACTGGAAGAGCAAAGTGAAGCTGATCCAACCTGAGAGTGTCCAGTCTGCAGGGGGCGCTCTTCAGTCCATCACACAGCAGCTTCACTCCTGAGTCCTGGAGGTCATTTAGACTCAGGTCCAGGTGTGTGAGACTGGAGAAGCTGAGGACTGAGGCCAGAGGACCACAGCTGAGAGACGACAGGCCACAAGTCCTCAATCTGTGGAAAATAAATTGTTATTTATTCTGCCCAAAAACAGTAAATATTAGTATTGCAGTTTGCCACAGTAAACAGATTAACAAACCCTCCAGCTCAGCTACCGTTAGAACTCATTTCCACATCCAAGTGTAATGAGTTTGCATTATTCTTTAATGACAAAGTTCAGGGCATTAAAAGTGCTATAAATCCCACAATGCAAAAAATTACCCTAAAACCACCAAGACACTTAGAGCTAACTCACTTTGCACCAGTAACTGACAAAACTGTCCATGAGATCATCAACAGTCTGAGTTCATCTACATGCTGCCTTGATGTGTTACCCACCAGATTTCTAAAGTCTGTGCTGAACAGTTTGTTAGCACCATTCACTCACATAGTTAACATGTCGCTTCAATCTGGAACATTCCCAATGTCTTTGAAAACTGCGGTCATAAAGCCTCTCCTAAAGAAGAGCAGTCTTGATGCCGCAGTACTGAGTCATTACCGGCCCATCTCTAATCTGCCATTTTTGGGCAAAGTCCTTGAAAAGGTTGTTTACCAACAGCTCACAGATTTCCTCTTAATAAACAACTCATTTGATGTTTTTCAGTCAGGTTTTAGACCTCATCACAGCACTGAGACTGCTCTTGTCAAGGTGACAAATGACATCCGCCTGAACACTGACACGGGCAAAGCCTCAGTCTTAATTCTGTTAGATCTGAGTGCTGCTTTTGACACTGTCGATCATGGGATCCTCTTACAGAGACTAGAGGACTGGGTGGGCATCACTGGCACTGCCCTAAACTGGTTAAGGTCCTATCTGGAAGACAGGAAGTACTTTGTTGAAATTGGTAGCTGTGTCTCAGACCACATGACCCTGAACTGTGGAGTGCCCCAAGGGTCAGTCCTGGGTCCCCTTCTGTTCAACCTCTACATGCTGCCGTTAGGTCAGTTGATACGCAGTGAAAATGTGTCCTATCACAATTATGCAGACGACACTCAGATCTATGTTTCACTATCGGCAGGTGACTATGGACCAGTAGATTCACTCTGTCACTGCATCCAACAGATCAGTTTGTGGATGCAAAACAACTTTCTCCAGCTGAACTCAGACAAGACTGAAATAATCGTTTTTGGCCCACAGAAACAAAGAGAAAGTGTTAGCGGTCACCTCCAGAGTCTCGCTCTAAAACCTACAAACCAAGTTAGAAATCTGGGGGTAATAATGGACTCAGACTTGAACTTTAATAGCCACGTCAAATCAATAACATCAGCAGCTTTTTACCATCTAAAAAACATTGCCAAAATCAAAAATTTAGTGTCAAAACCAGATTTAGAGAGACTTATCCATGCGTTTGTCTCCAGTAGATTAGACTACTGTAACGGCCTGCTCACTGGTCTCTCCAAACGAGTTGTAAAACAGCTGCAGTACATCCAGAACGCTGCTGCTCGGGTCCTGACTAGAACCAGGAAGTATGATCACATTAGTCCTGTTCTCAGGTCTCTGCACTGGCTCCCTGTGGCTCAGAGAATAGACTTTAAAGCAGCTCTGCTTGTGTACAAGTCTCTCCATGGCCTAGCACCAAAGTACATCTTGGATATGTTAGTGCCATATGAACCATCTCGGACTCTGAGGACCTCAGGGACCGGCCTCTTGCTGGTGCCCAGAGTCAGGACAAAACATGGGGAATCTGCGTTTCAGTTTTATGCAGCTAAAATCTGGAACAGTCTTCCTGAAGATGTGAGACAGGCTTCTACTCTGACAATGTTCAAATCTAAGCTAAAAACAGTTTTGTTTAGCTGCGCATATGACTGAAAGGATTTTTTCTTTGCACTCTTCTCTTTTGTTTGTGATTTTATTAGTTTAGAAAATCTGTTGGATTGATAATTTTTAATTTAGTTAATTTTATTGTATTTCTGTTTCTGTAATTTCTTTGTGATTTGAATGCATTTTTCCTGCTGTGAAGCACTTTGAATTGCCTTGTGTATGAAATGTGCTCTACAAATAAACTTGCCTTGCCTTGCCAGTACAGTTGTCCCTCGCTATAACATGCTTCACATTTCACCACCTTGCTGTTTTTACAGATTTGTTAGTGGGTTTTTTTGTTTGTTTTTTTACAGCTCATTGTTTTCTGCATTCTGATTGGCTAAGGGACTGTAGACTATTGTCAATCTTGTACAGTAGCTACAGAATGCGTACAGCTTGCCAAATGTATCGCTGGCAGTGTGACTGAAATGCTCTTTGTAAGTTTTCTCCATTTAATGCCAGCAATGGCTGGTTTGAGAAATTTAAGAAACGCTTTGGACTTAAAGGAATTATAGATGATTTTTGGCGCGCAATCTGAGTCTCATTTCCTTGTGGCGTGGACAGCCGAGTAGTTCTCTACATGTCAATCATTCCCTGCGTGCTACTGCACACCTACAGCCTCGTTCCCAGAATAGCAGCACATTTCCCTGGCTGCACATGTGTGGTTGATATGCCGGAGTGTGTTTAGCGAGTTCCTTCATTTACAGTAGAAAATGACCTCAGAGAAAGACTGTGTTCGAGCTCAGAAGAGATGGAAATCTGTATCTGACGAGAGATGATGCAATCCATCGCGCTAATAAACAAACACACAAGTAGCAGTGAAGCTGTAGGTGCTTACGCACAAGGTTTGATGGGAAGCGGAAAACAACAGGAGGGTGGGGGGTGAGTGTGGTGAGTGTGCGCATGCTTATTTTTAAAAAATGAACTGACAGACGCTTGAGTTCTCAAATCGGCGAAAAATCCTCTATTATTCCTTTAAATCCTCATCTGCGGATACCGCTGAAGCAAACGACAAATGACAAATTAAAAGTGATCATCGAGGAAGAGGGAACACGGCTTTTGCAACCTTAAAACATTTATAATAATTGTTAAAACAAATAATGCTGACTACTTTACAGATTTTGCCTGGTGGGGGTTATTTTTTTAGAACGTAACTCCCATGATAATCGAGGGACAACTGTATTACCCAAACTTACTCCTAAAAAATAACTTTAAATGCAAATCAAGGTGTATAGAATGGTAATGTCAATAGATTAATAGACAAACCAACTGGAAGAGCAAAGTGAAGCTGATCTAACCTGAGAGTGTCCAGTCTGCAGGGGGCGCTCTTCAGTCCATCACACAGCAGCTTCACTCCTGAGTCCTGCAGGTCATTTAGACTCAGGTCCAGGTGTGTGAGACTGGAGGAGCTGAGGACTGAGGCCAGAGGACCACAGCTGAGAGACGACAGGCCACAAGTCCTCAATCTGTGGAAAATAAATTGTTATTATTTCTGCCCAAAAACAGTAAATATTAGTATTGCAGTACAGTTGTCCCTCGCTATAACGTGCTTCACATTTCACCATTTTAGTGTTTTTTTAAATTTTTTTTACAGCTCATTGTTTTCTGCATTCTGATTGGCTAAGGGACTGTAGACTATTGTCAATCTTGTACAGTAGCTACAGAATGCGTCCAGCTTGCCAAATGTATCGCTGGCAGTGTGACTGAAATGCTGTTTGTAAGTTTTCTCCATTTAATGCCAGCAATGGCTGGTTTGAGGAATTTAAGAAACGCTTTGGACTTAAAGGAATTATAGATGATTTTTGGCGCGCAATCTGAGTCTCATTTCCTCGTGGCGTGGACAGCCGAGTAGTTCTCCACATGTCAATCATTCCCTGCGTGCTACTGCAAACCTACAGGCTCGTTCCCAGGATAGCAGCACATTTCCCTGGTTGCACATGTGTGGTTGATATGCCGGAGTGTGTTTAGCGAGTTCCTTCATTTACAGTAGAAAATGACCTCTGACCTTTGTTCGAGCTCAGAAGAGATGGAAATCTGTATCTGACGACAGATGATGCGATCCGTCGCGCTAATAAACAAACACACATGTAGCAGTGAAGCTGTAGGTGCTTACGCACAAGGTTTGATGGGAAGCGGAAAACAACAGGAGGGTGGGGGGTGAGTGTGGTGAGTGTGCGCATGCTTATTTTTAAAAAATGGACTGACAGATGCTTGAGTTCTCAAATAGGCGAAAAATCCTCTATTATTCCTTTAAATCCTCATCTGCGGATACCGCTGAAGCAAACGACAAACGACAAATTAAAAGTGATCATCGAGGAAGAGGGAACACGGCTTTTGCAACCTTAAAACATTTATAATAATTGTTAAAACAAATAATGCTGACTACTTTACAGATTTTGCCTGGTGAGGGTTATTTTTTTATTTATTTATTTATTATATTTATTTTAGTATTACCCAAACTTACTCCTAAAAAATAACTTTAAATGCAAATTAAGGCGAATAGAATGGAAATGTCAATAGACTAATAGACAAACCAACTGGAAGAGCAAAGTGAAGCTGATCTAACCTGAGAGTGTCCAGTCTGCAGGGGGCGCTCTTCAGTCCATCACACAGCAGCTTCACTCCTGAGTCCTGGAGGTCATTTAGACTCAGGTCCAGGTGTGTGAGACTGGAGGAGCTGAGGACTGAGGCCAGAGGACCACAGATGCTGTTTGTCAGGTTACAGCCGGACAGACTGAGGACAGAGAGGGATATAAGAGCACACTCACAGCTGATCGTGAACAAAGTGTCGACTGTGAGGTCCGTTTGGCTGATGTCAGTCTAATCTGTGCTTCTGTGACGCCGCTGGAGGAAGTGAACCAAAGCACACGAGAGTCTTATGTACGTCTTTTTTTAAAAGGGACTAACAGACACTTGAGTTCTCAAATCGGCGAAAAATCCTCTATTATTCCTTTAAAATTGTTCCTCTGCACGGAGAGGCCGCGTCTGTGGATACCACTGAAGCGGACGCGTATGTGAACAACAAATTCAAAGGGATCATCGTGGAAGAGAGAACACAGCTTTTGCAACCTTAAAACATTTCTAATAAGGCCACAGTTATTTTATTACTTGGTTTACGGATCTGCCGCACTTAGACTATTGAATTCTACAATATAAACAAAATAAATTATTATCTTTTTTATTTTTTATAAAGGTACCGCCGACAACGCAGAATAGCTTCAAATGAAATATAAAAAGCAGTTTGTTCTTTAGTTAATTTGGGTAAAGTCACATTCTATTTCCAGTTGTGTTGGTTGGTGAGTGGGGCGATAGAGGTTGATGTAAAAATTCCGAAAACTGTTGTTTATATCCTGTGGGTCTTGATTAATGTTTCCTGCAGAGTCTAAAATGGAGGGGATGATAAATGTTTCTTTTTTGTGTTGGAGTAGATTTGCCAAATATTTACTATTTAAAATTATTCCCTAAAACCAATCAAAACCTAATTCTTAATACCAGCATTTCTTCTGACTAAGTTGAGCCCAGGCACCGCCTGTGTAACCAAATGTGTCATTAATTGATTTTATATCTTTGTTTATTAAACCACACAAAACCATCCTGGTTTATAGAGCCTTTGTATTGATCTTTATAGAATTATAATTGTCGGTCAATGAATCGTGTACTCCCCTTCAGAGAATGAGACTGAGTAGATATTAATGTTTTGCTGAACAAGCTTCAGATGGTGCCCTTTTAAATATAAATATGAACATTAACTACCTAAAGTGCTACACGTGTTGTCCACGATGAAATGGCTAGTCCCAAAGAATATACATTCCATCTTGGTACAAATGTGTGAGCAAGAAACAAGTATAATTACCCTACAGTCTATAATGGAATCTTGAACTCCTGGAGAGGTAGAGGTGCAGGACATTCGGATGCTAATCGGGTCCTCAAGGAGAGTGAGCCAGGGACAGACAAAAACAAGGGGGAGACTAATAGCCCATTAAAGGGCTGATAGTAAACAAAAGGCTTGTTAGAAACAAAGAGGGTAAGTTTCTGTTGAAAGAAACTGCTTTTTTTACTTCAGGAGGGCCCGCCCGATGGGCTGGACTTACCACAGAATAGAATAAATATCTGAGTTCACAGCCTAAATTCACTTATTGACAATGACTCTTTGATGAGAGTCGAAACGTCTAGCTTTTTTCTAAACTGAGTCCAGATGACTACATCTAGACCTTTTTCTACAATGGAACACTCCTGGACGAATGAGGGATTACACCGACATAAAAACAAAGACCACATGACTACAACTGAATATTTTTCTACAAGGGACCATCTTCTTTATTACTTTCTTAATAAAAATAGAACTTTAAATGCAAGTTCTAAAGGTGAATAGAATAGAAATGTCAATTGACTAATAGACAAACCAACACTGTTGGAGCAAAGTGTAGCTGATCTAACCTGAGAGTCTCCAGTCTGCAGGGGGCGCTCTTCAGTCCATCACACAGCAGCTCCACTCCTGAGTCCTGGAGGTAATTTTGACTCAGGTCCAGGTGTGTGAGGCTGGAGGAGCTGAGGACTGAGGCCAGAGGACCACAGATGCTGTTTGTCA
Organism: Eucyclogobius newberryi; assembly: GCF_026437365.1. NCBI lineage: Eukaryota > Metazoa > Chordata > Actinopteri > Gobiiformes > Gobiidae > Eucyclogobius > Eucyclogobius newberryi. Next base: position 39,027,887 of record NW_027316167.1, read on the forward strand.
GGTTACAGCCGGACAGACTGAGGACAGAGAGGGATATTAGAGCACACTCACAGCTGATCGTGAACAAAGTGTCGACTGTGAGGTCCGTTTGGCTGATGTCAGTCTGATCTGTGCTTCTGTGACGCCGCCGGAGGAAGTGAATCAAAGCACACGAGAGTCTTATGTACGTCTTTTTTAAAAAGGGACTAACTGACACTTGAAAAATCGGCGAAAAATCCTCTATTGTTCCTTTAAAATTGTTCCTCTGCACGGAGAGGCCGCGTCTGTGGATAAAGACAAATTCAAAGTGATCATCGTGGAAGAGAGAACACAGCTTTTGCAACCTTAAAACATTTTTAATAAGGCCACAGTTATTTTATTACTTGGTTTACGGATCTGCCGCACTTAGACTATTGAATTCTACAATATAAACAAAATAAATTATTATCTTTTTTATTTTTTATAAAGGTACCGCCGACAACGCAGAATAGCTTCAAATGAAATATAAAAAGCAGTTTGTTCTTTAGTTAATTTGGGTAAAGTCACATTCTATTTCCAGTTGTGTTGGTTGGTGAGTGGGGCGATAGAGGTTGATGTAAAAATTCCGAAAACTGTTGTTTATATCCTGTGGGTCTTGATTAATGTTTCCTGCAGAGTCCAAAATGGAGGGGATGATAAATGTTTCTTTTTTGTGTTGGAGTAGATTTGCCAAATATTTATTATTTACTTTATTGCTGTATTGAAAACCATTATATTTCAGTTGTTGAATTTGGAATTGTGTTTTCTTCTGTATGATATTGTCAAGTTGAAGGGATATGTTGTGTGTGTTTTTGGTCATCAGTGTTAGATGCATGTGTGTTATATCTTGCATAGCATGTTTTCCATTCTTTTCCCTTGAGGTTGAGCTGAGAGGTAGTAATGGTGCTGAAGAATACAGACCTAAACAGACACTGAACAATGAGATTTTACACAAATTGACAGACAAAAAGACAGGACATAAACAGGCAACATGCAGAGAGTGGTACATTATGAGATTATGACAGAAAGAGAGAGAAAAACAACTTAGGGAGCAAGGAGAAAGAGACTGTATGTTAGTTAGTTCTGGGAGCTAGGAGGTGTAATTGAATATGGCATGATTGTGTGAGAAAGGTCAGAAAAGCCAGGGTGTAATTTCTGGGTTTCTGAATAATTGTCAGTTTATGTATAGTTTATAAACTGCCAAAACTGCACATATATTGTTTTTTCTGTGTTACTTTAGTATGGGCTAGACCTTTGTTTTATAAAAACAGAGAGGAGCAGGACAAGCAGGACAAAAGGGAAACTGAACAGAGAAGGCAGGGTGTTTCTATCCCTTATGTCTCAGGACTGTCTGAAAAAATGCAGAGATTTTTTAGACAATATGAAGTCTCTATTTATTTTAAACAAGACCTTTCGCCTGTAATGCCCACATTTCCCCAAGAGATGACACTGTTCCCTCTAAGCTGCGCCTGCGCAATTGCGCACTGCTCGCACATAAGATCAATGGCGCGCAGAAAATAAAATTCACCACAAACGGCCACTGGGGCAAATCAAGCACCTTGTAGATCTTGACGACAGTAGAAGCACTGTCCAGGGGACACGTCGTGTTCTCTAAATTATTAGTTCAAAACGTTGTGTGTTTTATTACAATCAGAATCATATTTACTGAGAAATTAGCCCTATTAGTCCCGCAGAGCGAACCGCGGCCCGAGGCGCAGCGTGGACCGCAGGCACGTTCAATAGACAACTGGCAAGCCACTATTGTGTAAATGAGACTTTCTTGGCCAGACCTGACTCACGAGTCATTATCTGGACCATATTTCTGTGTAAATATCTCATGTCACAACGTAACACTCACTCGATGAGTACGAGCTCAGGAACAGATGATCCTGATGTGAAGACACAGGTAAATCAGCCAGAACAGCGTCTTCAAGGACAGAGGGGACACTAGAGACAGCTGTGATTTGTTCTAAAGCGGGTCTAAAGCAGGACCGCGGGTGCGCCGCGTGCGCCATGAGACCCCCGGTTTAAAAGACGCATAAAAACTGTGTTTATTTCTGTGTAAATATGTCATGTTACAACGTGGGCACCTGTGGTTTATGACAGGTGCGACCCTGTTAGTTTAATCAATCATATCATCCAGAAATGGTCATGAAGTGGCACATTTTGGAGCAGTTGATGAGCATAAAGTCAAAGCAAGAAGCAAACGCAGCATCAACCTGAACAAAGTGTCCAACCACTGGAGACGTGAGAAGGACAGAAGAGCAAAAATGTAACATTAAAGTCAAAATGTTTACATATTCTGGTGACATTTATTAAGATTTTTTATTTATGGATATTAATCATTCCATGCTGTTACTACTAGATAATTTATGGGTAGAAGAAATGCTAATAAAAAAACGGTCCAACACTCTTAAACTTAACGACTTTTATGCTTCACTGAACGAAAGAAATCCTCCGGAGAACGTACAGAAGATGCTGGTCTTGTTTGGCTCGACCTACATATGTGAGACATTCAGTGTCATGAACATGAACAAACGTCACAGATCCAGCTTCACTGACCAACACCAAAGGATCCATCCTGAGAATTGCCACAACAAAACTTACACCAGACTTTGATGCAAAACAGGGAGATCAACAACACTGCTTTGTCCTGCTCTGTTTATTCAACTGAAATGTGATTAAATTAATCAATATTTAATGCGCATTTGGAAAACAATTTGTACATTGAGCCTTGCATTTGTTTGCTTTGTTACAAGTTACAGGTCAAATCTTGCGTGTAATTTATAGTCATTCATTAGTTCACACAAACACACCATCCATATTTTCCTGGCCCGGCCCCCAGGTCAAATTTTAGAACCCAATGTGGCCCTCGAGTCAAAAAGTTTGGGGACCACTGCTCTAATCACTCCTTTGAAGACGGTGAGGTAAAGGTTTGAATTAGGAGTTAAGGAAGCTATTTTTGTTAAAAAAGAAAGACATTCTTTAAACAGAAATGGAGGATTAAGCTTCAACTTGCCTATAGTCTATAATGGAATCTTGAACTCCTGGAGAGGTAGAGGTCCAGGACATTCGGATGCTAATCAGGTTCTCAGGGTGTGTGAGCCAGGGTCACAGAAAACAAGGGGGAGACTAATAGCCCATTAAAGGACTGATAGTAAACTTGTTAGAAACAAAGAGGGTAAGTTTCTGTTGAAACAAACAACTTTTTCTACCTCAGGAGGGCCCGCCCAATGGGCTGGATTTACCGCAGAATAGAATAAATATCTGAGTTCACAGCCTAAATTTGCTTATTGACAATGACTCTTGGAAGAGAGTCGAAATGTCTAGCTTTTTTCTAAATTGAGTCCAGATGACTACAACTGAACCTTTTTCTACAATGGAACACTCCTGGACGGATGAGGGATTACACCGACATAAAAACAAAGACCACATGACTACAACTGAATATTTTTCTACAAGGGACCAACTTCTTTATTAACTTCTTAATTAAAGAAACACATTAAATGCAAGTTCTAAAGGTAAATAGAATAGAGATGTGAATAGACTAATAGACAAACTAACACTGGAAGAGCAGTGTAGCTGATCTAACCTGAGAGTCTCCAGTCTGCAGGGGGCGCTCTTCAGTCCATCACACAGTAGCTCCACTCCCGAGTCCTGGAGGTCATTTAGACTCAGGTCCAGGTGTTTGAGACTGGAGGAGCTGAGGACTGAGGCCAGAGGACCACAGATGCTGTTTGTCAGGTTACAGCCGGAAAGACTGAGGACAGAGAGGGATATTAGACACTCACAATTGATCGTGAACAAAGTGTCGACTGTGAGGTCTGTTTGGCTGATGTCAGTCTGATCTGTGCTTCTGTGACGGCGTTGGAGGAAGTGCACCAAAGCACATGAGAGTCTTATGTAAGACTTTGTGTGGTTGAACTTTAGATTATATGGACTCGAGGACATGTTTAAGTACCAGTGTTTTCAAATGTTAGCTGGTCTTGTTGGACACATCACCCTGAAATGTTCTGCTGTTTGGATTTAATCTTCATTTTGAGTTGAGAGTTCTAACCACTCTGCCACAGTGTGGTCTGTACTCACATGGCTTTGGTGGAGGCCTTGATGACCGGCAGCAGATTCAGCAGAGCCTTCTCTGAGGGACAGTATTTCCTCAGGTCAAACTCCTCCAGGTCTGAGTCTGTGGACAGTAAGAAAAAGGCCAAAGCTGACCACTGAGCTGGAGACAGTTCATCTGCCTTCAGGCGTCCTTCTCTCAGGGTGTTTTGGATGTCCTGCACCAGACTGGGATCGTTCAGCTCGTTCAGACAGTGGAACAGGTTCAGGCTTCTCTCTGTAGACAGACCCTCATCATTGAGCTTCTGTTTGAGGTATTTTACTGTCTCTTGATTGGTCTGAGAGCCACTTCCTGTGTGAGACAGCAGACCCTTCAGCAGCCTCTGAATGGTCTGAGAGCCACTTCCTGTGTGAGTCAGCAGACCCTGCAGCAGACTCTGATTGGTCGGCAGAGACAGCCCCAGGAGTAAGCGCAGGAACAGGTCCAGGTGTCCGTTTGGACTTTGTAAGGCCTTGTTCACAGCAGAGCTGTAGAAAGTTTTTTTAGAGGAGTCTGGTGACAGCAGGTTCTTTCCAGAGCTGAAGAAAGTGTGATGGACGTGAAGAGCAGCCAGAAACTCCTGCACACTCAGATGGATGAAGCAGTAGACCTTGTCCTGGTAGAAGCCTGGCTCCTCTCTAAAGACCTGTGTGAACACTCCGGAGTACACTGAGGCCGCTGCAGCGTCCAGCCCACACTCGCTCAAGTCACTCTCGTAGAAGATCAGGTTTCCTTTCTGCAGCTGCTCAAAGGCCACTTTTCCCAGAGACTTTACCATCTCCCTGGTCTCTGGAGTCCAGGGAAGGTCTGCCCCAGATCGCTGGTGATACTTGATGTTCTTTACTTTGGCCTGCACTACCAGGAAGTGGACGTACATCTGTGTGAGAGTCTGGGGCAGCTCTGCTGGTTCCTCTGTTTGTTCCAGAAGCTTCTGTATAACTGTGGAGAGGATCCAGCAGAAGACCGGGATGTGGCACATGATGTGGAGGCTGCGGATGCTCTTGATGTGGGAGAGAACGAGTGTGACCTGCCGCTCGTCTCTGAACCTCTTCCTGAAGTACTCCTCCTTTTGCGGGTCAGCAAACCCTCGCACCTCTGTCACCATGGAGACGCAATCAGCAGGGATTTGATTGGACGCCGCGGGGCGCGTGGTTATCCAGAGGCGAGCGGAGGGAAGCAGGCTTCCCCTGATGAGGTTTACCAGCAGCACATTCACTGAGTTGGACTCTGTGGGGTCGCTCAAGACCCGGGTTTGGATGAAGTCCAGAGGAAGTCTGCATTCGTCCAGACCGTCAAAGATGAAGAGCACCTGGAGCTGTTGGAAGCTGCAGAGAGCTTTGGATGGACTGAAGAAGTAGTGCAGCAGCTCCACCAGGCTGAACCGTTTGTCTCTGAGCACATTGAGCTCTCTGAATGTGAACGGGAACAGCAGCTGGAGCTCCTCGTTGGTCCTGCCTTCAGCCCAGTCCAGACTGAACTTCTGAGTCAGCACTGTTTTCCCCACTCCAGCTACGCCCTTCGTCAGCACGACTCTGATTGGTCCCTTTGTCTGTGCACTCATTGGTTCTTCTCTGATTGGGAGTTTAAACATGTCTTCACACTTGATGGCGGTCTCTGCAGAGGCCAGTTTCCTGGACTTGGTGTCGATGTGTGTGACCTCATGTTGCTCTGTGGCCTCTCCCTCTGTGATGTACAGCTCTGTGAAGATCTGCTTTAGTTCAGAGGAGTTTCCTTCTTTAGCGATGCCCTCACACACACGGCTGAACTTCTGTACCAGACGAGTCTTCACTTCTCTCTGAACCTTAGAACACAGACCTGTAAAAAGAGAAATCTGTATCAGACGTGTAACTGGACACACTGGGTTAAACCCACTGTTACGGCCCCCATCTTCCCTGTTGTGTGTTTGACTGTAAATGTTCCCTTCCCAACATGGCTGTAATGGGGGACATGTTGGTTTCCTATTTCCTGTGGTTGATGGGCCAATCCAGTCTTCACCTGCAGCCCCTCCCAGTATTTAAGGACACGTGTTTCAGCTGCTCAAGGCCATTCATCTTCTCGTTCATCGCCTGACTTTGTGTTTGAGACATTTGTAGTTTGTTCGTTTGTTATGTGTCTCCTTTTAAGTTGTCACTTTGATTCTGTTCATGGGCCTTTGTTTTCTTTGGCCTGTGTGACTTGTATATTTTAGAAACACTTAACTTGTTTTTTTAGTCATGTATGTGTTTGTTCATTTACCTTTGCGTTCCTGTTTATTGAACAAACTTTATTTCACAATTGTTCGTCTTTGTTTTGTTACTTCTTTTACCCTCACAGCTGTAACACACACACTTTGAAACAGCAGAAACATTTGAATCCAGATAAGAGAGCTCTGGTTCACTTTCTGATCAGTGCAAGACAAGTCTTTATCAGCCAATACCAGCTGTTTCTAATTCCATAAGTACATTTAAGTAATAAATATGTTTGCAAAAGACTAGGGGTGCGCCAGAATATCAATATGGCGTGATATATATATCGTGATATTATTATTAAATATATCGTGATATTTTCTCCCGCGATTAATTATCGATACGTTCTCGTCAAGTATCGATCTTTGAACGTTGTAAAAGCCGCTATAAAGAGCTCTTTTCACCAATCCTATGTTGAGACACTTCCTTGGCGTTAGCTAGGGGCCGCACAAGGCGAGTTTGCCCGTGGGCGGAAGAAGAAGTCGTACACGGAGACGGAAATGGCAGCGTCAGATTAAGAAAGCAAAAGTGAGACGCGAGATGCACCAGCAACGTTTAAGTCCAAAGTATGGACTCACTTTGGCTTCTGTTACAGCACAGATGGTACAAAGCTCGAAAAGGGCTATGCAATATGCAATAACTGCGTTTCAAAAGTTTGGTACACAGGAAACACGACCAACAAGCACACAGCCCACTCTCGTGGCATCACCTACAGCTGTTTGAGAAAGCCCCTCAAAGCCCGGCGTGAATCGCTGTGTACATGTGTGGAACTCAAATGAAGAGTCGCTGTTTCATTGAGGGTAGTTTAATGATGGCTTTTCTTTACATCTTGTTTGCCAGAGGGTATATTATGCGGGGGGGTGTGGTCTTATATCACGCACACACAGAGGGTATATTATACCCACACCCAGAGGGTATATTATGCGGGGGGTGTGGTCTTATATCACACACACACAAAGGGTATATTATGAGGGGGTGTGTGGTCTCATATCACGCACACACAGAGGGTATGAGGGTGTGTGGTCTTATATCACACACAGAGGGTATATTATGCGGGTGTATGGTCTTATATCATGCACACACAGAGGGTACATTATGCGGGTGTGTGGTCTTATCTCACGCACACACAGAGGGTATATTATGAGGGGGTGTGTGGTCTTATCTCACGCACACACAGAGGGTATATTATGAGGGGGCGTGTGGTCTTATATCACGCACACACAGAGGGTATATTATGAGGGGGTGTGTGGTCTTATCTCACGCACACACAGAGCGTATATTATGAGGGGGTGTGTGGTCTTATATCACGCACACACTGCTATACTAGGGAGGCAAACGAACTGCTAATTTAAACTGTAAACTTATCAATACATTGATGGCGAACTCCGATATTATAAGGCAAGGCAAGGTTATTTGTAGAGCACCTTCCATACACAAGGCAATTCAAAGTGCTTCACACAGCAGGAAAAATGCATTCAAATCACAAAGAAATTACAGAAACAGAAATACAATAAAATTAACTAAATCAAACATTATTAATCCAACTGATTGTCTAAACTAATAAAATCACAAACAAAAGAGAAGAGTGCAAAGAAAAAATCCTTTCAGTCATATGCGCAGCTAGACAAAACTGTTTTTAGCTTAGATTTGAACATTGTCAGAGTAGAAGCCTGTCTCACATCTTCAGGAAGACTGTTCCAGATTTTAGCTGCATAAAACTGAAATGCAGATTCCCCATGTTTTGTCCTGACTCTGGCACCAGCAGGAGGCCTGTCCCTGAGGTCCTTAGAGTCCGAGATGGTTCATATGGCACTAACATATCCAAGATGTACTTTGGTGCTAGGCCATGGAGAGACTTGTACACAAGCAGAGCTGCTTTAAAGTCTATTCTCTGAGCCACAGGGAGCCAGTGCAGAGACCTGAGAACAGGACTAATGTGATGGTACTTCCTGGTTCTAGTCAGGACCCGAGCAGCAGCGTTCTGGATGTACTGCAGCTGTTTTACAACTCGTTTGGAGAGGCCAGTGAGCAGGCCGTTACAGTAGTCTAATCTACTGGAGACAAACGCATGGATAAGTCTCTCTAAATCTGGTTTTGACACTATATTTTTGATTTTGGCAATGTTTTTTAGATGGTAAAAAGCTGCTGATGTTATGATTTGACGTGGCTATTAAAGTTCAAGTCTGAGTCCATTATTACCCCCAGATTTCTAACTTGATTTGTAGGTTTTAGAGCGAGACTCTGGAGGTGACCGCTAACACTTTCTCTTTGTTTCTGTGGGCCAAAAACGATTATTTCAGTCTTGTCTGAGTTCAGCTGGAGAAAGTTGTTTTGCATCCACAAACTGATCTGTTGGGTGCAGTGACAGAGTGAATCTACTGGTCCATATTCACCTGCCGACAGTGAAACATAGATCTGAGTGTCGTCTGCATAATTGTGATAGGACACATTTTCACTGCGTATCAACTGACCTAACGGCAGCATGTAGAGGTTGAACAGAAGGGGACCCAGGACTGACCCTTGGGGCACTCCACAGGTCAGGGTCATGTGGTCTGAGACACAGCTACCAATTTCAACAAAGTACTTCCTGTCTTCCAGATAGGACCTTAACCAGTTTAGGGCAGTGCCAGTGATTGCCACCCAGTCCTCTAGTCTCTGTAAGAGGATCCCATGATCGACAGTGTCAAAAGCAGCACTCAGATCCAACAGAATTAAGACTGAGGCTTTGCCCGTGTCAGTGTTCAGGCGGATGTCATTTGTCACCTTGACAAGAGCAGTCTCAGTGCTGTGATGAGGTCTAAAACCTGACTGAAAAAACATCAAATGAGTTGTTTATTAAGAGAAAATCCGTGAGCTGTTGGTAAACAACCTTTTCAAGGACTTTGCCGCAAAATGGCAGATTAGAGATGGGCCGGTAATTACTCAGTACTGCGGCATCAAGACTGCTCTTCTTTTCAAAGACATTGGGAATGTTCCAGATTGAAGCGACATGTTAACTATGTGAGTGAGTGGTGCTAACAAACTGTTCAGCACAGACTTTAGAAATCTGGTGGGTAAAACATCGAGGCAGCATGTAGATGAACTCAGACTGGTGATGATCTCATGGACAGTTGTGTCAGTTACAGGTGCAAAGTGAGTCAGCTCTAAGTGTCTTGGTGGTTTTAGGGTAATTTTTTGCATTGTGGGATTTATAGCATTTTTAATGCCCTGAACTTTGTCATTAAATAATGCAAACTCATTACACTTGGATGTGGAAATGAGTTCTAACGGCAGCTGAGCTGGAGGGTTTGTTAATCTGTTTACTGTGGCAAACAGGACACGCGAGTTGTTACTGCAGCTTCCAATTATTTCAGAGAAATAGCTTTCCCTAGTTCTACATAAGATTAGGTTGTACATGTTCAGCTTCTCTTTGTAAATCTCTTTTTGAACCTGGAGCTTTGACTTGCGCCATTTCCGTTCGGCCCTGCGGCACTCCCTTTTCTGTGCCCTGACCGAATCATCATTTCTCCATGGCGTCTTCTGCTTGTTTTTAACCATTTTAGCCTTCATAGGGGCGGTGGTGTCCAGAACATTCAAAACACTAGATGTAACAGAGTTCAACAAATCATTTACATTAGAACATGAGACATTTTCAAAGTTTATCATTTCCATAAACAGTGCACCTGTGCCATCACTTATGTGTCTCCTCTGAACAACTGCAGGACCAACCGGTGGTTTGGGAGAAACAGACAGGTCAAAGAAGACACAGAAATGATCAGACAGAGCAACATCGATCACATTAACATTTGAAATATTTGCCCCCTTTGTAATTATGAGATCTAGAGTGTGTCCTTTGCTGTGGGTGGGGCCTCTCACATGCTGAGTAAGACTGAAGGTTTCAAGGACAGCATCAAGCTCTTTAGCGTTTCTGTCACAAACATTATCAACATGCACATTGAAATCACCTGTAATGACCAAACCATCAAAGTCTGTGCATACAACTGAAAGCATCTCAGTAAAATCATCAATAAAACTTTGGCAGTGCTGGGGAGGCTTGTATAAAACAATGAAGAGAATGGATGGAGACTGTTTTAGCTCCATTTTAAAGGATACATACTCAAATGATGAAAACACCCCAAAAGACAACCTGCGGGTAATTATTTCATCTCTAAAGACAGCACAGACTCCACCCCCTTTTTTGTTTTCTCGTGTTTCAGATTCAAACTTAAAGTTGGGTGGAGCAGATTCTATCAGAACTACATTCCCTGTGTTTTTGTCAAGCCATGTTTCAGTTAAAAACATAAAATCAAGATTATAAGGAGAAATAAAATTATTAATTAAGAGTGATTTGTTACATAAGGATCTGACATTTAGCACAGCAAGTTTCAGACTAGTTTCTGTGGGACTGGGCTTTATCTTTTCACAGGGAATATGAATCACATTTCTCAGATTGGGCCTGACTCGCATTTTGTTTTTCCATCTGTGTGATGATGTGACTACAGAAATAGCACTAGGGGGGGCTCTTTTTACATAGGGCCCCGGGTTGGTTTGATTTTTAATATGACAATAAGTTCCGGCAACGCTGAGACCCAGTGCATCCTAGCTATGGGAGATACCAGGTGAAAGGCGAGGTTGGATGGGTGGTGGGGCTTTTGTAGCCAAGGAGAGTTTGGGACCAGGTGAGAGGCAAGGGGGGATGGGTGGTGGGGCTTTTGTTGGTGTAGTCGGCTTGTGCAGGGAAGAGTTGATAAGTATTGACATAGCCCTTGATCTTGCTATATTGGGCGTGAGTGGAGCCATCTTAATGCCTGATTTGATCAGACTTTCAAAAATGGCAGGAGAATGATGAATCTTTAGTGGGAGTAGATGTTGCAGGGGGAACCCAGGGATGGTCTGAAGGCAGGGGCAATGACAGGGATGTTGTTGGGCCTGTCACAGATGGGTCCAAGGCCTTTGAAAATTGTTCCTTTGCTGGAGGCGGTGGAGGTGAATGTGGAGCAGCTGGAGCTGAATCCTTTGCTGGTGGCGGTGGAGCAGCTGCTGATGAATCCTTTGGTGGAGGCTGAGGTTGTGGTGCTGTTGATGTTGAAACATTGGCTCGGTCTCTGGCTGATGGAGCAGGAATTCTTCTCTCATTCCTCTTTCCTCTAACTATCTGCTCAGGACCCTGTCCAGGCCCAGTCCAATGCCTCAGAGCGTGGAGCAGGTTCTCTGTCAGCACCCTCACTCCACCTCTGCATAGGTGGGGGCCATTTCTCTTAAACAGGTCCTCTCGTTTCCAGAATAGATAGAAGTTCTTAATGTAGTGTAGTCCTCTCGGGGCACACTCTTTGGACAGCCATATGTTCAGCTGAAGAAGCCGGCTAAACTTGTTTATCCTCCTGTCGATGTTTGGAAGAGGTCCACTTATGAATGTTTTGAGTTCCATTTTATCAAGCACGTCGAATAACTTCAAGAAGTCTTTTTTCAAAACTTCAGTCTGTTCCCGCCGCATGTCCACTGCACCCACGTGCACAATCAGCTGTTTAGCTCCTCCATGCTTAGCCATAATATTTGGAAGGAGTGACGTTCTCTCAGAAACAGTGGCGCTTGGAAAAGAATGTGTGTTTATCTTTTCATGCGTCACGTGACTTATCGCTCCGTCTCCAATCAAAACAATCCGTATGACCTTGGCTTGTGGCACAGTTCCTCCTTGCTGTATTTTGGCCACGTCATCTTTCCTTTTTTCATTTAATTCCATCTCTGAAAGTGGTAAAAATCTGTTTGTGAGCTGTATTTTAGGTGACTTCACGTTATCTTTGTATCGTTTAGGCTTTGTTCCAAGTTTGTTCCAAGAAACAGCCTGGTCTTTCTGGTTTTTAGACAGTTTTGGAAACGACACAGAGTCACTGCGGTTTAGGTTGAAAGTAGCAGTTTTCCTTGTAAAAAGTGTGCTCTTCTTACCATCGGTTGACACAGGAATTGTATCGTGAACAACTTTTTCAGATTCCAAAACAAATATCCGTGTTTTCAGCTCATTAATTTCTTGTGGATATTTCCGACAGCGTTCACAGTCTTTCTCCCTTCTTCTCCCGGACATGTCGCTGGCGTCAGATATGTCGTTAAAACTGGAAAAATGTTCTTAAAATCCTTGGTTTACTTGAAAAAGTCTAAAGCAAAAATGTTTGGAAGACAAAAACTGATTAAAAAGCAAAATAAATAAGGAAAGCAGCGATAGCAAGCGGAGCGAGCGAAAAAGCGTGTGCACTCTTCGGAAGCAGGAAGCACTTGATCCATGATTCCGACGCACCAAACTCTTCTCTCTCTCTCCTCTCGGACCTTGCACACAGCCCTCAGCGGTGCTCTAGGCTCTGCCCCTTAAAGGGCCAGCATGACAGTTTCTTATGGAGCCTTCTTAACATATGATATATATTGAGAGTTATTATAGACAATATATCGATAATTGCAGTATTGCTGCAGTATCGCCATATCGCGATATTATCGTATCGTGAGCCATGTATCGTGTATCATATCGTGAGGTACCCAGCGATTCCCAGCCCTACAATAGACTAGTTCAGTCAGTAAAAAAGTGTGTAGATTTGTGCTTTAGCAGCACATCTTCCTTGTGCCTGTCCCTAAAAAACCTGGATCATCTGAACTGAAAGATTTTCACCCAAAAGCACTTTCCTTCGTTTTATGGAAGTGTTTGGAGCAAACTGTGAGTAAAAACATCATGTCCTCTGTATCCAACTGTTTGGACATCTAACAGTTGCATATGAAAGTCAGAAGTACAGAAGATGCAGCCATCACTCTATATAACACTTGAGCAAAGCACCTTCAGGCCCCTGACCATTATGCTAGAATCCTCTTTGTGGACTTGACATCAGCTTTCAGTTCTATGCATGTACATATTTTACTGAACAGGTTTATGGACCTCGTGTTAATGGAGACATTATCAAATGGGTCAGAGACTTTTTGTCCAATTGTCCCAAAGAGTGACTATTGGTGCTGATATTTCAGAAATTACTCTTGAATAAAGGTTCTCTGCAAGGCACACTTTTATCTCCATTGCTTTTTATATTTATACAAATGGATATCATATTTCCACATATGTGAACAATAAAGTTTTCACTTCTCTCAAAGCCTCTACGCCGCGTTTGAACCTCTCTTTATCTCATGCTTTGGCTTTGGATCATGTCAGACGCTTTATGACCTGGAAATATCAGATTGTGGCTCTTGACAAATCTAGTGCTGTGCAGCGATAAACAGGAAACAGCTGTTGCTAACGTGCTTTGCTAGCTTTGTGTTGCTAAGGCTCAACATAGTCGTTAGCATCAGTGGAAACGTGGCTTTACTGTTCTGCAGACGCTGGACCAGCTGCTCCTGGTCCATCCTCCTCAGGAAGTCCAAGATGATGTTCAGAACCGCCTCTCTGCTCGGCTCCTCCTCCTCACTCTCAGAGCATTCTGGGTAATCTGAGGCCAGGAGCCTGTGGAGCCTCTGCAGCTGCTGTTTGACATAATCCAGGACCTGCTCCTCCAGACGCTGAAACACAGAGAACACAGAGGAGCAGGTCAGGCCCTGGGATCCACTCTGCAGGTGGAATCTCCTCTAGATGTTTCTGACCATGTGACGCTTTTGGTACAAACCTTGAAAACAGAGTCCAGGTCACAGTCTCCTCTGGGGCCCTCTGCGCTCTCCTCTCTGTGGGACAAACAAACCAATGATACAACATTACACTCTGTCCACTGCAGAACATCAGAGCCAAAAACCCTCGACAGGTGCGACAGGTGCAGAGTAAAAAATACACTGATAAAAACGTCTTTAAAGAAACAGGATTTGGAGAAGTTTCTTGAGGGACTTACTCTGAATCTGGTCGTGGTTCTTTAAACGCTGGAGGTAGATTTTTGGAGTGGTCACTCTTTAAGGACAGGTGGCTCTGTCTGGACCTGGAAACATCAGCTCAGTCACAGAATAGACGACAGAAGGTTCTAACCATCCAGTCCATGCACCAGAGCTTCTCAAACTGTTTCTGCTGCGATCCCTTTTGGGGATTGTTCACGGCCCCCACAGCCTCCACAGATTATAAACTGATCAAATAAAACACATGCACTTTTACTATAAATGCCCAAATTAACCTAAAATACACCACAATAATGAGAGTTTCATATAAATTACATTCATTTGTAGTAAAAGTGTCACTGTCTCTCCTCCACTCTCTCTCTCTTATGGTTATAGGAACTCTGAACTGCACATGAGAAGGTTCTGGGGTCTTACTCTGAATCTGGTCCTGGTTCTTTAAACGCTGGAGGTGGATTTATAGAGCGGTCACTCTTTAAGGACAGATTGGTGGGTCTGGACCTGTAAAACACAGTCACAGCTGTTCTTAAACCTGCTGCTGCTTCACTGAACTGTAACTGTCTAAAGTGTGAACAGTCACACTCACCGTGGATCAGTGCTGCCCCCTGGAGGCGGCTCCTTCACAGAGTCACTCATCATGGACCTGAGGAAAAGCACAGGAAACAGTGACTGAGACTGAGCTCACTTTACTCACACTAAAGTTTCCTTTATTCATGGGAAACACAGTGGTCACATATAGAAATAAGTCATTTAAATACAATGTAAAGTGCCTTTAATCTGGCTTTTTGTGTCACATTAAATGTATTTTATGAGTCAGAAAGTTTGATGTGATAAAGCTGCTCTCTAGAGTAACAGAGACTCATTTGTGAATAAAAGACTTGTTTGACCTCATCAATAATCATCAAATCTAGAATAAATTGACTCTGATGGAGATCATTCTGTCTCAATGGATTTAAATGCTCTAATATATTTGGAGAGGCTTTTAGAAAAATGATCAAACTGAACAAGAGACGTCCATAAGAATAACCCAGACTGTGGCATTAGTCCAGGATAAAGCTCAGTTTGTCTCTGTTAAACTTCCGCGTTACAAAAGCTCTTTAAAGCTCTTTAAAGCTCTTTAAAGCTCTTTAAAGCTCTTCCGGTGAGGGACTTTCTCAGGGTTGATGGGGGGCAGAGTGAGGCTGGCGGTATGATTTTCAGCCAGGTAGGAAATGCGAAGGCGCGGCTTGCGGGGGTTGGTGATCTGCGTGTGAGCCCGTCGGTGGCTTTGTCTGCTATAGCTCCGTGGAAGTTTGTCCCGGCTCCTGTTGATGTTAGCTTGCATGGCAAGCTTAGAGGAGTCGCTGGGAGGGCACCGCAGTTTGCCGTTCAAGCGCTCATCGATAAGCACTCAGGTGATGTGTTTATTTATACCGACGGGTCTAGGGATCCTGAGAGTGGGCGTACTGGCGCCGCTTATTTTGTGCCTGACCTGGGGCTAGCGGTCAAGAAGAGGTTGACAGATCGCCTTTCTGTTTTCACGTCGGAACTTATAGCGATACGGTTGGCGTTGGAATGGGCGGAATCTGCTTTGCAGTGTTGCGGCATTGTGGTGGCCTCTGACAGCCTTTCTGCATTGCAAAGCATTAAATCTGGGAAATCGGATTGCAGACAGGATGTGTTGAATGGCATCTTCTGTCTGATGCTCTCCCTGTCCAGGAAGGATGTGAGGGTTTCCTTCATTTGGGTCCCTGCGCATGTGGGGGTGGATGGTAACGAAATGGCTGATGCACTGGCTAAACGTTCCCTTCGGCGGCCATCAATTGATGTGGCGGTTGAGTTAAGCAAATCTGAAATCAAGCCTGTTATCAAGAGTCATGTGGTCGGCCTTTGGCAGGAATTTTGGAGCCACTGTGTTACTGGACGGCATCTCTATCACATACAGGGTAGTGTGGGTCCTTGCGGGTCTATGGGCAGGAACGCGTGGGAGGAAAGGGCCTTCGCCCGCATGAGGATTGGCCATACTGGACTCAATTGGTCACTGAGGAGGATAGGCAAACATCCGACCGGTCTGTGTGGTCACTGTCGGGTGCCAGAGACTGTCGAGCATGTGCTGATTTGCTGTGAGGCTTATGATAGGGAAAGGGCCGGGTTGGCCTTGTGGTTTCGGAATAATGGGCGGGAGTTCAATCTGCGGAACGTTCTGGCGATCCAGTCACAGGGTTTGTGTCAGGCTGTGGTTACTTACTTATGTAGCACAGGGCTGGGTAAACGTTTATAGAGGTGGGGGGTGTTGGAGACTGAGCCGAGGATGAGGAGCAAGAGGATGTTCTAACGCGCTTGGACTTCATGGGCCTAGAAACGCCAAAGTGATGGAAGAAGGACTTCTAAAGGATAAAACGACAAAGACGTCCCGTGACCTCATGGGCTTTGTAAAACAACAAAGACGTCCCATGATCTCATGGGCTTTGTACTTCCAAAGCACCGAACGTCAAAGAGGGCGAGGAAGGTGAAGAAGAGTCTCCCTGGAATAAAGCCGGTTGGTCTCTGACACAACAACTATTCTAGTCACAAAAACACATCATGACCTCATGGGCTTTGTAACGCCAAAGCGATGGGAGGAGTACTTTTACGGACTACGACAGAGTCTGAGGACTACGAAACGTCTGAGGAATAAAGTCTGGCGGTAATGCAACACTCGGATGCCAACCGCCATAAAACAACAACAACAACAACAACAACATTTGTGTTTTAGAACATGAGATCTGTCGAGTCTCAGTTTGTTCACTCACATTTCTGTTACTTTCACTTTCCTGCAAAAACACGCACACGACTAAAACTGGATTAAGAAATATAAAAGAGGCTGTGAATTAAAGTCACTCACGTTGTGTCGCTTCTTGGTCTCACTTCTCAGTCCGAGGAGGTTTTTCTGCTTCTTAAAACTTCATAAATGTCTCTAAAATGTCAAATCAAAGCTGAGCAGAATCTGCGTCACAGTCATCACCATTTGAGGAAATAAAGTGGCACAAATAGTGGCTCCAAACTGGTCAAACTGGTGGATCCAGTCTCTCTCTCCCTCAGTGAACTCTGACAGAAGCAGATTCTTATTTTACATTCTGTTCACTATAAACCTCAACATTGCTCTAAAGCGGCTCAGTAACAGTGACAGTAAGACATGATTTCAGGATTTGAAGAGTTTTATTTCACTGTAATGAGCAGCACATTGTCATTTACATGTTTCTGTGTTGGAAAAGTGACATTTTAGAACCAACTGACTTTTTCAAACAATCACAGCCAAGTGCAGCGACGTGGGCGGGGCTAGGGGGTGGGTGCATACGGGACTTTTCCTAGCACTGGCGCCTCATTTACAGTGCGTCATACCGGGGGCCAGTGCGTCTTATGAGTCAGAAAGTTTGATGTGATAAAGCTGCTCTCTAGAGTAACAGAGACTCATTGTGAACAAAAGACTTGTTTGACCTCATCAATAATCATCAAATCTAGAATAAATTGACTCTGATGGAGATCATTCTGTCTCAATGGATTTAAACGCTCTAATATATTTGGAGAGGCTTTTAGAAAAATGATCAAACTGAACAAGAGACGTCCATAAGAATAACCCAGACTGTGGCATTAGTCCAGGATAAAGCTCAGTTTGTCTCTGTTAAACTTCCACGTTACAAAAGCTCTTTAAAGCTCTTTAAAGCTCTTTAAAGCTCTTACATTTGTGTTTTAGAACATGAGATCTGTCGAGTCTCAGTTTGTTCACTCACATTTCTGTTACTTTTCTTCTTCTTCTTCTTCTTCTTCTTCTTCTTCTTCTTCTTCTTCTTCTTCTTCTTCTTCTTCTTCTTCTTCTTCTTCTTCTTCTTCTTTTATGGCGGTTGGCAAACATGTAAAACGTGCATTAGCGCCACCATCTGGAACTATTGCTTCTTTGTGCTTCGTATTCAGTGTGATTTCAGATGTAAGGTGCACCCTACAGACCCTACTCCACCCTAACGTCCCCTTCACCCACTGTTCTAGACCAAACCCTCCCGTGTGGTCCTCTCCACTTCCTCCCGCTCACGTCCCCAACACATCAAAGTCTTTTCGCAGCATCCAATATCACCTTGACCCGTTCAGATGGATCTTGCAGCTCCACAGAAATGTTCACAATCTCAACCGCCATAAAAGCTGTGAAACTCTGCTTCTCGGTCATAAGAAATGGTGGATCAGGCTGTGCTTCATTTGGCTTTGTCTCCGTTTGTTTTGTCTCCTTTTGTTTTGTCTCCGTTTGTTTTGTCTCTGTTTGGTTTGTCTCTGTTTGTTTTGTCTCCGTTTGTTTTGTCTCCGTTTGGTTTGTCTCCATTTGTTTTGTATCCGTTTGTTTTGTCTTCGTTTGTTTTGTCTCTGTTTGCTTCTTTACAGTTTTAACAGCTTCTGCATAAGAAACCCGATTCTCCATTCTCACCTTGATAACTACCTCTTCCCTTTTCTGTCTCGGGCCCTCTCGAGCTCCAGTCCGAGGCCCCCAGAGCAATGCAGACATTTGGGGTCCATGTCTTCACTCAGACACTGTCCACTCTTACACTCAGACCCCCCACAGCTTCCACATGTCCACACTCCCTTACACTCAGCAGCTACACGTCCACACTCCCTTACACGCAGCGGCTACACGTCCACACTCCCTTACACGCAGCGGCTACACGTCCACACTCCCTTACACGCAGCGGCTACACGTCCACACTCCCTTACACACAGCGGCTACACGTCCACACTCCCTTACACGCAGCGGCTACACGTCCACACTCCCTTACACGCAGCGGCTACACGTCCACACTCCCTTACACACAGAGGCTACACGTCCACACTCCCTTACACGCAGCGGCTACACGTCCACACTCCCTTACACGCAGCGGCTTCAAGTTCACACTCCCTTACACGCAGCGGCTACACGTTCACACTCCCTTACACGCAGCGGCTACACGTTCACACTCCCTTACACACAGCGGCTACACGTCCACACTCCCTTACACACAACACTCAAAAAGGAACAAAAAACATCATTTTCCAGAGCTTTATCCCGTTGTTTCTTACAAACACAATGACCACCATGACACGTTTGGTAACTCGAACAGCTTTCAGCCGGCCTAGCTTCTCCGCAACAAACTTCGCAACAACACGGGGATCCTTAAATATGCCGTCGTATATCGTCACGGCAACCATGCCAACTGTAAACGACTCCTCGTGCTCATTTGAATCACTGTCTTTTTTCCTTTTCTTTCTCACTTCTCTAGTTTCATCTTGCGTTTCACTTTCTCTCTCTCTTAGTGACTCCGAGCTGGACGGCTCTGGCTGCGTGGCTCTCACGTCCCCCAATGGCGACCCTCGCTCCTCTTGGGGTTTTAAGGCGGTTGGCAAACTTCAAAAGTGCATTACCGCCACCTACTGTTGAGAATGTGATAGTTCTAAGTGTTCATTCTAACAAAGAGTGAGCAAGAAAAGCAGAACAAAACCATGTACGTCGTTCTTTAAATCCTCTGATCAGTTCTGGTCGCTAAAGCTCTCCTTATGGTGTTGTTTAGATCTTCCCCAGTGTCATCGCCTTTAGGACTCTTTTAGCAGCTCCAAGGACCAGGTCCATTCTGTCCCACTTCTTATTTAGGCCGACTGAGCAATTAAGGATCTTTGTAATGAACGCCAAGAAACACTTTTTCTCCAGTTTGATCAATTCATCCTTTCTTCTTTCCCCGTTCACACCATGTCTCCTCATGATGTCTCCTCATGATGTCTCCTCATGATGTCTCCTCATGATGTCTCCTCACACCATCTCCTCAATGTCTCCTCATGATGTCTCCTCATGATGTCTCCTCATGATGTCTCCTCATGATGTCTCTTCATGATGTCTCCTCATGATGTCTCCTCATGATGTCTCCTCACACCATGTCTCCTCATGATGTCTCCTCATGATGTCTCCTCATGATGTCTCCTCATGATGTCTCCTCACACCATCTCCTCATGATGTCTCCTCATGATGTCTCCTCACACCATCTCTCCTCATGATGTCTCCTCATGATGTCTCCTCACACCATCTCTCCTCATGATGTCTCCTCATGATGTCTCCTCATGATGTCTCCTCACACCATGTCTCCTCATGATGTCTCCTCATGATGTCTCCTCACACCATGTCTCCTCATGCTGTCTCCTCACACCATTTCTCCTCAAGATGTCTCCTCACACCATGTCTCCTCATGATGTCTCCTCACACCATGTCTCCTCATGATGTCTCCTGACACCATGTCTCCTCATGATGTCTCCTCACACCATGTCTCCTAATGATGTCTCCTCATGATGTCTCCTCACACCATGTCTCCTCACACCATGTCTCCTCACACCATGTCTCCTCAGACCATGTCTCCTCAGACAATGTCTCCTCACACCATGTCTCCTCAGACCACGTCTCCTCACACCATGTCTCCTCACGATGTCTCCTCAAAATGTCTCCTCACACCATGTCACCTCACACCATGTCTCCTCATGATGTCTCCTCACACCATGTCTCCTCACGATGTCCCTCACAATGTCTCCTCACACCATGTCACCTCACACCATGTCTCCTCATGATGTCTCCTCACACCATGTCTCCTCACACCATGTCTCCTAACGATGTCTCCTCATGATGTCTCCTCACACCATGTCTTCTCACACCATGTCTCCTAAGAGACCCCAGGGAGGGGAGTTAGGTAAACATTCCCCATGTTCTTATCTCTAAGGAAAATACCAACAGTTGTAAAAGACAAGTGCCTTGATGACCAATGAGAATGTGACCCGCCTATTATGCCTAAATCAATAATGTGAAATAAAACCACCTGCAAGATAGAAAACGCTGTGAGACGGAGGAGGGCCATCGCGCTGTGACAGCAGCGTGATGGCCGGCCGGCAGTTTCGCCCTTGCAAGCCACACAAAGTCTGACGTTTCTGTGTCGTTCTATATTCTAAGTTGAATTATGTTCTCTGTGTGTTAAGGAATAGCATTGGTTTATGTGTAATTTCTTGACACTCACGATGTCTCCTCACATGATGTGTCCTCACAATGTCTCCTCACGCGAAGTCTCCTCACACCATGTCTCCTCACACCATGTCTCCTCACACCATGTCTCCTCACGGTGTCTCCTCACACCATGTCTCCTCTTGATGTCTTCTCACACCATGTCTCCTCACACCATGTCTCCTCACACGAAGTCTCCTCACACCATGTCTCCTCACACCATGTCTCCTCGTGATGTCTCCTCACACCATGTCTCCTCACATGACGTCTCCTCACGGTGTCTCCTCACACAAAGTCTCCTCACACCATGTCTCCTCTTGATGTCTTCTCACACCATGTCTCCTCACACCATGTCTCCTCGTGATGTCTTCTCACACCATGTCTCCTCACACCATATCTCCTCACACCATGTCTCCTCACACCATGTCTCCTCACACCATGTCTCCTCTTGATGTCTTCTCACACCATGTCTCCTCACACCATGTCTTCTCGTGATGTCTCCTCACACCATGTCTCCTCACACGTTGTCTTGAACCACTTCACAGCTTCAGAATATGATATTTTACTTTCTTTCATCAGATTATCAATCTGGTCTTGCAGTTTTCTTTTTGGATTCAGCAGTGGATTCAGTCTAAAGGGATTTATTTGAGACATTTATCCATGAATGATATTTTGTTTGGCATTTTTACCAACGACAGTCTTATTGACAATGGTCTTCATATTATTAGCAAAACATTACATTTATAAATGTGGGTTATTTAAGTCCATCCCAAACTTTATTCACTGGAGAAATGAGTTCAAAATCTTCTATAAATCGCTCTCATTTGTCAAGTCCAAAAGTGCTTCTAAACTTAACTCATTTCGGGATAATTTGGATTGGAGTCTTAAGTTTTGTCCTGTACATTTATTTTGAGCTGACACATGGCCAGTTTTTTTAATTTAGTTTTTATTTTACAATTTAGTTTTATTTTGTTTATTTATTTTAATTATTTTAATTATTTTATTTATTTTATTTATTTTATTTATTTTATTTATTTTATTTATTTTATTTATTTTATTTATTTTATTTATTTTATTTATTTTATTGTGATTGAACTTATATGTTTTACATGTTGTATTTTTACAGTGCCTGTTTTGTTTTTAATTTGTTGATTCCATAAGAAACAATAATAATTAACAATAAAATTCAACTTCCTGGTTGTAATTGATGACATCATACGGGGATATTACCATAGCAACCACTGGGTGACGAATACAAATATATGAGAGCACTTTTATTCAGTTGAATTAATGTTTTAGAGCACTGGTTCCCAAACTTTTGGACTTAGGGCCACATTGGGTTCTAAAATTTGGCCGAGGGGCGGGGCCAGGAAAATATGGTGTGTTTGTGTGAACTAATGAATTACTATAAATTACACACAAGATTTGACCTGTAACTTGTAACAAAACAAACAAATGCAAGGCTCAAAGTACAAATTGTTTTCCAAATGCATTAAATAATGATTATTTTAATTACATTTCAGTTGAATAAACACAGCAGGAAAACTGACCTTGTATTTCAGTGGGAACAGTGTCGTTGATCTCCCTGTTTTGCCTCAAAGTCTGGTGTAAGTTTTGTTGTGGCAATTCTCAGGATGGATCCTTTGGTGTTGGTCAGTGAAGCTGGATCTGTGACGTTTGTTCATGTTCATGACACTGAATGTCTCACATATGTGGCGGCGCAGCCTAAATGCCGGAACATGTCGGCATCGGTGAAACTGAAATAAACCCCAAAAAAGATTTTTTTTTTCAAATGTGTGATTTTCGTTTTTTTGCAGAATGTGCTAGTTGAAGTTATGAATAAGCCCCTGTGTGCTTCAGATAACACTATTGGTTGTCTTAAACGTATACATTAAGCTGTTAAAAATGTGGAGTTTTCGGGTCTTTTTCCTGCTCTCCTGGGGGGCGTCACCTTTTTCTAGCCAACTTGTTGTTTACATTTTCCACCAATCAACTGTGATCCGCATGGCAGCTGCGTGCTCCGTGCTCATTACTCCAGACCGTCTGCAGAGCACAGTCTTCAGAGCTTACATTTCCTGGACTACATTGCAACGGAACTGTTTACTCAGGTACACTTTTACTTTACTACTAAATTATTGCTTTAACGCTGTGTTTTAAGGCAGTCTCGTGATCACTTTAGAATCTTACTTGTCTGCTCCGGTGGAGCTAATGCTAAGCTAACATGTTGCTTCAGTGCACTCTGCAATACGGGCTTAATGTGACTACTTGCTGTTATCACCATGTTATCGGGTTATTTTTCGGCGTGGGTTGACCCGTGGGTTGTGTGGGTCGTGCTTTGTGTCTGTTTTATGGTGCTAAACCGGCTGTTAGCCCCACAGCCCGGAGCTAAACGCAGCTATTCGGAGCTAAGTTGTAAGCTAAACTTTGCTATGTTATCGGGTTATTTTTCGGCGTGGGAAGAGAAAAAAACGACAACTCCCGATACCACTTCTGGTCACGTGGCTTACGTACGTTGCACGTCACGCACGCACTGCGTCACTCGAACCAAACACACGCTTGCCTGGCCATTATCAGCTTCCTGTGTGTCTCTCTGTGCACGGTGTTGGGAGAGACAACAGGGCGGCTGAACCAGGTAAGCTTTGCGACTAAAACACCCGCTTTTAATCACTTTAATGTGCGCCGGTTTTAAACTCGAGTGTATGTTTATGTTTTGGTGTGCTGTTCTGCAAGTGTTTTGCTTTTACGAGCAGTGTTATCTCAAGTGAGCTAGCTAGCCCCGCTAGCCGAGGGCAGATGTCCCAATATCTCCGCGTTTTGCATCTTAAATACACCGTTAACGTCACAATGTGAACTGTTATCTGTGAAGCGTGTTATTCCCATATTACTGTTAACCCTAATCCTTTTTTTCCCCTTTTCAGAATTGGCAAAGACACCCTGACTGACATGACCTGTCTCTACGTGAAGTCTGCTAAGGAGCGTGGTAAGTGTAAAACATTATTTTGGTGATTTTCATGTTTTAATGATTAGAGTATAATTAACCATAAGCAACATCTGTTTTTCAGGTGAGCCTGCAGTTTGTAAATCAAGCTTCAGATCACTGTGGAAACAGCTTCTCCCACACATCAGAAGCTGCAGGCCACGCACAGATCTCTACAACAGAATCTAATGTGCTGTCTTTGGACCCTCACCGCCAGCAAGCAAAGACATCAGGATGCATTACAGCTTTGACTTTGCAAAGCAGGTACTAATAATAGTGCAAATGCAGAATAGCAATTATAGAGACATACGTCTTAATCAAATGTCATATGTATTAATCTAATATCCTTTCTCTCTCTCTCTCTCTTGGTCTACTACAGATACACTTTATATTGAAACTCTCACATTGTGTTAAAAAAAAAAAAGTTAATGAGTGTTTTATGTGAAATAGTTAGCCATTTCTTAAATGTCCTGTTATTTGTTTACAGCTTTGATGCCAAGAGACCAGGTGTGGTGCTTGCGGAAAGTCACTGTGAAGCAGAACCAGTGGCATCTGTTTATAAGAGTTCTTCTATTAAGAGTGTTTTTTAAACTTCCTATAAGTTATCTGTCCTTTACCCCTGTATCTACTGCGTTGTAACATTAAAGGCTATCTTATCTTATCTTTTGTTGTTTGTGTTGCACTGAATCACCTGTGAATTGTTCATCGACAAATGCAATGAACCCTATTCTGATTCTGATTCTGATTCTTTGATTCTATTCAGGGCCTTTTGTAATCCAAGTATTTCCATTTTAATATAGTAACTTCTAATTCTGATTCAAGTCCAGTTACCATCAATAACACTCCTCTTGAGTCTTCAGTGACAGCTGTAGGGGGAAGATGGTGTCAGTGTGACAGGGGGGAGGGCTTATCTCAATGAGATGCAAATGAGCCCCCCTGTGACTCTGGGCTCACTCCGGTGAGAAACTTTGGAAGCCGTTTTCTCAGTGAATGGGTTTGAGAGTTGTATACATTCAAATGACCACAACTTACTCAAATATTATCAGATCTACATGAGTGAGACATCATTGGAAAGCTTTGAATTCACACTTTCAGAATCTGTGAATAACTCAAAATGTCTCCGGGTAGACATGTACGTGCTTTATCCACGGTCAGACACATATGTAGGTCGAGCCAAACAAGACCAGCATCTTCTGAACGTCCTCCGGAGGTTTTGTTTCCTTCAGTGAAGCATAAAAGTCGTTAAGTTTAAGTTTAAGAGAGTTGGACCGTTTTTTTAATAGCATTTCTTCTACCCATAAATGATCTAGTAGTAACAGCATGGAATGATTAATATCCATAAATAAAAAATCTTAATAAATGTCACCAGAATATGTAAACATTTTGACTGCACTTCTGTCCTTCTCACGTCTCCAGTGGTTGGACACTTTGTCCAGGTTGATGCTGCGTTTGCTTCTTGCTTTGACTTTATGCTCATCAACTGCTCCAAAATGTGCCACTTCATGACCATTTCTGGATGATATTATTCATAAACTAACAGTCATACCTGTCATAAACCGCAGGTGCCCACGTTGTAACATGAGATATTTACACATAAATAAACGCAGTAGTGATGCGTCTTTTAAACCGGGGGTCTCGTGGCGCCGCTGTCCCGGACCCACTGTCCGTGGTGCACCCGCTGTCCGCAGCTTTAGTCCTGCTTTAGACCCGCTTTAGAACAAATCACAGCTGTCTCTAGTGTCCCTTCTGTCCTAGATGACTCTGTGTGAGCTGATTTACCTGCGTCTTCACTTCTGGATCAGTGGCGGCTCGCCCATAGGGGGCGCTGGGGCGCCACCCCACCTGACCTGACTGCCTGTTTTTATTTTATTTTTTAAATAATCTCTCATTTTGAAAAAATAACCTGTGTTAATTAGATGCTATTGATGATTTTGCTTTATGGGTTTAGAACTCTCCAGTATTATATTTACATTCACTTTCAAGTTCCACGTTTAAAACGTGAACGTTTATCATGTTTGGTGTAGGAGCCAATAGGCTGTCTTGTCGGGGCGCTTGTTTCGATTAGCCCCATTGTGCTGTATTTAAGCCAATGGCTCCCCTGTTGCTAGGCAAAAAAGAATACACATCTGCCAATCATTGTCGAGGAATTTGATGGGTTTGGGGCGCTGAAGACTAGCGCCCCCAAAGTACCAAGATGCACCGCGGCAGCTGCTTGTTTACAGATGTTTTCATTCCAGCAGCGAAGTGTGTAAAATGGCGACGTCGGATGAATTTGCCGCAAATTCAGTCAAATCCTTACATCTGCTTCACTTTGAAGAAGAACTTTTGAGGAAAAGCTCATTGTAAAACAACTGGGACCTGACAAGCCAGAAGTGAACATAACCCAACAGACGAGAGAAAAGGGGAAAACATACACCAGAACCTTTTCCCGAGATTGTGCGTGTGATAGTTGGACTCTGTCTTCATGGCAGGATCACCCAGAGGTTCACTCACAGTATACATCAGGCTATCATTTTTTTTGTGGTGATGAAATTGTGATATTTATAGGAAGTTCTAGTATTGTGCTCAGCCATGTGGATTCATGATGTCATTGTTTACATAGAGTAGATTGAAGGATAACTGAACAAAACTCTACTCCCGCTTGGCTCACGGTGCAATACTACATGCCGTTTCATTATATTTGGTAGGATGAAGGACACATTAGTTGTGAAGACAATCACCGAGTTTGAAAGGTATTAGTCCGTTAATAGCGGAGTGAAAGCCGATTAAACAAAGTGATGCCGGCTAGCGAGCTAGTTAGCTAGTTTTAATGTGAGCATACTAGTTTTAACGTTCGATTTTTTTGTTTGGGATGACACACTGTTGTGTTAAATTAGTAGTTATGTGTGGTTTTAGCAAACCGTGCCGTGCTTTTTACGATTACCGTAATTAACAGCCACATCGCGCAACAGATTTTCTCGTGCGGGCCTCCCCCTGGGATGACAAATAGGTGGAGAAGTATGCCTAAAATGCACCAGAATGCATGAAATCACATCTACGAAATTCTAAATTTTAAATAGCCCCACCTAAAAAGAATTCACCAGCCGCCACTGATCAGGATGATCTGCTCCTGAGCTCGTTACATTGTGACATGAGATATTTACACAGAAATATGGTCCAGATAATGATGCACATGTGTCTTTTGACTCGTGAGTCAGGTCTGGCCAAGAAAGTCTCATTTACACAATAGTGACACGCCAGTGTCTATTAAACGTGCCCTCGGTCCGCGCTGCCGGACTAATAAGACTAATTTCTCAGTGAATATGATTCTGATTGTAATAAAACACACAGCATTTTGAAACTAAAACAATGGTTGAACATACCAAATGGCATTGCTTATTAAAAGAGGATCTTTTAATAAAGCTTAGGCCTTCTAGTTTCTGCAGTTGGGCACATGAACACTGTCAGGGCTTCAGAACTTACACTACAGAAGCCCAAATAAAAACAAAACATCCTTTTTTTTAGTCTCGCCTGAATATTGTCAATTTGTAATGGTCCTGAGCAAGACATACTTCATTGTGTGCTTATGCTGTTCACTGTACATGCTGTTTATCTTGTTGACAACAACTGTGTAAAGTTTCAGATCTCTAGGAACAGGCATTTTGGTGCTGTTGACCTTTTTGTATCAAAAAGTATATTCGGAGTGATCCAAATATGTGCCAACTGTACCAAACTGTTTTATTACAATTTAAGCTCCTCTATGATCATAAAACATACATTTTGTATGTACAACATGTTTTGTAGGCCACTAATACCTATTATAACTGCTAAAAACAATGTATGTGAAAATGTGTAAATATGAGTTTACCCTTGAATTTCCCATATAAAGGTGAAAAAAAAAATATATATATATATATAATATTTAGATTTTATTTTTGTATCTGTATAGTAATACAAACATCTAACAAAATGCGCGTCCAAAAGGCTAATAAAATCAGAAAACATGATGCGTAAAATGTAATCGCCTCCTGCCGAAAAATCTAGGCTCTGACAGCCTTTATGCACGTGAATAGGGACAATTCACCCTGGAGAGACAAAGAGACCACGAGAATGGACTGTTGAGCAAGCTTTATTCGCGAGTTATTTGGCGCTCAGACTCCGGCGGAAGACGTTGCAATCATGGGCACGCCATGATCTATTTGTATTAGATGTCTCCCCCCGGAGCCTGGAGACTGGTGGTGGTAGATGTGAAGAGGAGGTAGAGGATGAGGGGAATTCAGAGGAGGAGCAGGGGAGGCGGTGGGTCGCAGTACGGTTTGAGCGGCCGAGCCATCTGCCTGAGGGCTTAAATGTGACCGCCTGGTGCTGATTGGAGCGGGGAGGAGTGACTTGAGAGCGTTGATTGGGGATGAGGAGCAGGTGCGAGGGCCATGATGCAGACGCCCCCTGACCTTTCACCCTCCTTCTTTGGCCAGGAAAAACTGCCTAACCTCTTTGGGATAAGCGCAGAAACCTGGGAGAGTCCATGGTGAAGTGAGGGATCTGACTCTCACAGACGGACAGGCGGGCGCCCGCTTGAGTGCGATGATGGCGCTGGGGAGAGGGGTCCTTCCATGGTGGCCTTGACGTAGATGGATGGAGTTAGGTCTTCCAGGCTGAATTTACGCAGGCTTCATTTCTGTGTGAGGTACCCCTAAGTCCCACCCCGCATTCTAAAGCTATTCTTATTGGCTAGACTAATATGTCAATCAAAGTCTTCTACGTCACCATTAGCATTAGCTATGTGGCTAAAAACAAAGATGGATGAGCGCGTTGGAAGCGGCACATTTTTTTTCCGGAGGCTGTAAAAAACAAACCCATGGACAGAAAATTCGTGGATGGTCTCATTCTGTAGCTAACAGTCTGAAGAAAAGATCGGTGCCAAACACCATCTTATAAGTGTTGGATATTTAATCTATCCTATGCGAGTTCATGCATCAAGGAGAGATACGACCAGGAATCAGGAAGTTAAAGTATTAGTAGTATAAAGAAGTAAAAGTGTTTTTTCCCTGACCAGTACAATTCTAGAGCAGATCTGGGTTCTGGTCCCTTCGCAGGCCAAACCAAGAACAAACGCATTTCCTCAGAAACCCAGTATAACAGACACAGATACATGAATATGCAAATGTCGGTTGATCTGTCGTTTCTTCTTCGAGCCACACCTCCTGCACTGCTTCTGTAAGACACAAGATTCATACTGCCCACGCTGTCTGCTCAGCACAGTATTTTTACACCGACTCCATTTTGTAAAATGCCGTATAATGCCGCCATTTCAGGTTTCCCCAGTTGACTCTGTCCAGATTATGTTTTCTGAGGCTTCCCTTTAGCATAGTTTAATAAATGATTATTCTTTATAAGTCAAACAGGTCATTTGTTATGGACGGAGAAATGCGCCGGATGAGCCGGACGAAAAGTATGTAGGTAGTTTACTTGACAATATCTCGAAATCGGATAACTTCAGGAAAAATACAAGTGGATATTGTTTTTCTATGATTCCTTACGGACAGACTGAGCACAAGAATGTACAGATTGAAAGCCGTTTCGTCCGTCATAAACAGCAAATAGACATGTTTTTGTAAAAGTTGAGACTTTCTCACAAACTATTGGCAATTGTTTATTGGGGCAAATTATTCAATGTAAATCAATGACATATTCGTTTTGTTGAGAAAATAACCTTTAAAATGATGTATAATTTGCTGGTATTGACCACGGAAATAAAAGTGATGATGTAAGAGAACTTTTGTAATTTTTCAAATGCACGCCGGCGCGCAGGTGGATGGTAAACAGGTTAATATAACTTGGACAGGCTTGGCGGGCCGGATTGAAAGGCCCAACGGGCCGGATGTGGCCCGCGGGCCGTAGTTTGGGGACCACTGTTTTAGAGGCTCAAAAAAAGTAGTTACTTTTGTGTAAATTCTTCATAAACTTTGGATGGAGCGAGTGTCCCTGGTGTGATGTCACTTCTTGTATGAGTGTCCCTGGTGTGATGTCACTTCCTGTCATTTTCTACAGACTTTTCCACTTTTCTCCACAAACAGCCGCGCGATTTATCATTTATATTCACAACAGGTACAAATACAACAAATAAAGTCACAATTACAACTTTGATGATTGAACTTTAATTTGTTTTTATGACTTTATCATTAACCTGAGCGTTATCCAAACGCTCAGGTTCTGCCATAATGTGAAAAACATCTTGAACACAAATACTTTACATTTTAGGTCATGAATCCTTCTTTTGTGGACGTGACATGAACAGAACAATGACCACAGTTTGTGTCACCGTGACATCACAACATTGTACAATCTCTAGAGTTTAAACTGTGTCTGTGTGAGGAAGAGCGCCCCCTGTGTCTGTGAGAGGAAGAGCGCCCCCTGTGTCTGTGAGAGGAAGAGCGCCCCCTGTGTCTGTGAGAGGAAGAGCGCCCCCTGTGTGTGTGAGAGGAAGAGCGCCCCCTGTGTCTGTGAGAGGAAGAGCGCCCCCTGTGTCTGTGAGAGGAAGAGCGCCCCCTGTGTCAGTGAGAGGAAGAGCGCCCCCTGTGTCTGTGAGAGGAAGAGCGCCCTCTGTGTCTGTGAGAGGAAGAGCGCCCTCTGTGTCTGTGAGAGGAAGAGCGCCCTCTGTGTCTGTGTGAGGAAGAGCGCCCCCTGTGTCTGTGAGAGGAAGAGCGCCCCCTGTGTCTGTGAGAGGAAGAGCGCCCCCTGTGTCTGTGAGAGGAAGAGCGCCCCCTGTGTGTGTGAGAGGAAGAGCGCCCCCTGTGTCTGTGAGAGGAAGAGCGCCCCCTGTGTCTCTGAGAGGAAGAGCGCCCTCTGTGTCTGTGAGAGGAAGAGCGCCCCCTGTGTACACTTTAATACACTAATGCATACTTTATACATAAATCTGATCAAGTTTTATTTGGTTAAAATGTGTTTAAAACTTTCTGATGTGAAACATATAATTATTTGTTTCGTCGAACACTAAAATAATCTCAGTTGCAGCTCGACAAAATAATATGAATAATAAAATGCTCATTAAAGTTAAATGTTTGTTCTAAATGTGTTTATGTTTGTGGTGAGACCAGACGAACAGGAGCACATGAAGCTCAAAGTGAAGTGTCCTCCAGGGGGCGCTGTGTCCTCGGCTCCACCAGAGACACTGACGTGTTTGACCTCCACAGTCCAAACCCAGGAAACAGAGGCTCAGTGAAGGAGGAGCTGAAGGTGTGGAGGTGGGACAGTTCTCCATCAGAGAGGACGTCATAGAAGGACAGAGCTCCAGCCTCAGAGTCCAGGGACACGCCCACTCTGGAGGTGTGTCCAGCTCTTCTCAAACTTGACTTAAACTCTTTCTTATTGTGAATAAAAGAATATTCTCCTTCCTGGATCTTCAGACTCCAGGACTGATCATTGAGTCCAAACCCACACTCACCACTCCATCCTCTTCGTCTGATTCCTCTGTAACTCACTGCTACATCAACGTCCTCCTCACACTCCACCTCCCAGTAACAGCGCCCCCTCAGGCCGGAGGAGGCCAGGACCTGAGGACAGTGTGTGAATCTGTCCTCATGATGTGGAACTAGTCGTGACTCACAGAGTCTCACAGTCCGTTTGTCCTCAGACAGATGGAGTCTTCTGTTTGCAGTGTTTGGATCCAGAGTGAACTCACAATAATCTGAAACACAAAGTCACATTTAAAATGTGATGATTTAAACAGGTTGGTGAGAGTAAATGTGAAGTGAAAGTGCTGTTTCTTCTCAAAGGTAAATCAATGATAATGAGGTGTTGGAGGCTCAGCTCATGTGTGATCAGCTTCAACATGTTTAGTTTGGCTCAAAACCTCATCAGTGTTTTGAATTGGGACGTCCCCATTCAGTTTGTGTGGCTCCAGATCCAATACTGATCTTTAATGTTTGTTCTTTACGATACCGATCCGATACCGATCTGATCTTCTTCTATTTCATGTTTTTGAGCCTTAGTTTAGTCTGATCTTGTGCCTTTATAAAACATGAAGAACACAAAGCTGAATTTGGCTCCAGTTTAATTCCATGACGACAGTTTAAATATGAATAATGCAGAATAGTGTTTTAAAGTGGTCCACAGCTTCAGAGCGTTACACTCACTGTGACTGTTCTGTTATGCATTAATGTTGTGTTTTTAGTTTAAAAGTGCATATTTTGATCTATGCTTTAATTTCATTCCATTTGTTTTCTTATGCCGCCATCTAGTGGACACTTTAAATGTCGCAGGTAGAGCACATGTTTAAAACAAAACTTTATTTAACCGGAAGTAACAGCGAGCCATGAAGGCACCAGTTACGGCCGCACGCAGTTTTGGCTGCTTTTGGAGATCGCAGATTTCTTTATTTTGAGGTTGCATTGCCGGTATGTAATGTTGTACGCGTGCACAACAGCTGCATTTATGCTATTTTCTATAAGCCAGTGTTCAGTATTGAATTTGACTGTTTCATCTCTGCAATATGTTAATTACACGCTAACCACGTAGCCATCATTATTGCGTCATCTACTTTGTATACATATATGTGGATTTGTTTATTATTTATATGTATTGTAATGGACATGTTTTGATTTTAAATATGTCTATTTTCAGTTTTACCTTTTCAAATATCATTAAACCTGCTAAAAGACAACGTGTCTGCAGAGTCTTTGATGTGAGAGAGGAGTTAAACCGGCTAAACAGCACAGTGAAACGGCAGCATCCAGGCAGAAGATTCTGCGGTCATCCCCCTGCGACAAGAGTGAATCTACGCTGACCACTACTACGCCTCAAGCAGCAAGGCATTCAGCAGTGTTCCATCAATCGTCACTTTGTCAACGCAACTATGGCCGACAAAGCTCCATCCACCAAGGCTTCATCGTCGGACAGCACGCCATGCAACGCAACATCCGCCAAGGCTCCATCCAACAAGTCTGTATTCTATAAAACCCGGTCTGAAGCTGGATCAACAGGGTCTGCAGCTGCCAAGGCAAGAGCAAAAGCTGAGGCAGCAAAGGCCCGTCTCAACTTTGCAGAAAAAGAGATGAGTTTGAAATTAGAAAAAGCTAAACTCGAAGCATCTATTGAGCTATTACAGCAGGAAAAAGATTTAGCCTCAGCCATAGCAGAAGCAGAGGCATTAGAGGCAGCCGCTGCTTCACAGTTAGACGCTCAAAGCCATCCAACTCGGTACGAAAAAGCCGAGCGCACAGAACAGTATGTCAAGGACCAAGCCACACTTATGAACAAGGGTGAAGGTGGCACTTTTGAACCATTACAAAACAATGATGCACAAATGCAACTCAAGCAGGAGCACATTAGCAATGCGTTGTTACAACCTAGAGGAGATGATAACAACAACTATCTAACTCCACATGCTTCTTTTCCAAATGGCAACTATTCCCAGTATGTTCCAGCTAGTGCCTTTTCCCATCCTTTTAAACCTGGCAATACCAACTGGACCCACAAGGTGTCAGCACCAACACATTTCAATCCTCCCCAAGAGAGGGATAGTAATGCAACTGACTTCATCAGGTAGGAAATAGTTGCAACAGGACTTCTCCAGTTTAATGATAAGCCCCAAAACTTTAGAGCGTGGAAGCGCTCTTTCAACAGTGCTATCAGAGGGTTGGACTTGACAGCTAGTGAGGAAATGGACTTGATGTTAAAATGGCTTGGCAAAGAATCCGCTGAACATGTGGAGCAAATCAGAGCCATACACATAAACAATCCTGAAGCAGGTCTTGAGATGATTTGGGATAGACTTGAACAATGTTACGGCTCAGCTGAGGCGATTGAAGATGCCCTTTTCAAAAGAGTAGATTCATTTCCAAAAATCACATCTAAAGACTATGTGAAACTTAGAAAGTTCAGCGACCTACTAATGGAAATCGAGAGTGCTAAAGCTGAAGGAGACCTTGTTGGCCTCTCATATCTAGACACAGCCAGAGGTGTAAATCCTATCATCCAAAAGCTTCCTTTTAACTTACAGGAAAGATGGATAACAGTTGGAACAACATACAAACGTCAAAACTGTGTCACTTATCCACCATTCAGGGTTTTTGTGAACTTTGTCGCTCAAGAGGCCAATGCTAGGAATGACCCTAGCTTTCAGTTCAGCTCATACACAGATGCTGCTCCCAAACCAGACAAACCCCCTTGGAAAGCAAACAGACAAAAAGAAATATCAGTGCACAAAACTGATGTAGGCATGGGCTTCAATCCAGATTTACAAACCCATGCATACAAAAAAACAGACAGTGAGAAACTCTGTCCACTTCACAAAAAGGCTCATCCTTTAACAAAATGTAGAACCTTTCGCATGAAACCTCTTGACGAGAGAAAAACATTTATAAAAGAAAACAATATTTGCTTCAGATTCTGCGCCTCATCCAAGCATATAGCCAAAGACTGTAAAGTCAGACTCCAGTGTTCCGAGTGTGGCAATGAAAAACATTGTGCTGCACTTCACCCTGGCCTAGCCCCATGGCAGACAGAACCAGAGCTAAACTCAGAGCCGGCATCAGAGCACGGCGGGGAGCCAGATAACGCACGGCCTGAGGAGATAATGACAAAATGTACTCAGGTTTGTGGTGAGAATGAGGCAGGTAGATCATGCTCTAAAATTTGTCTCGTAAAAGTTTACCCTGCAGGCTGTCCAGACAAAGCAGTACCACTCTACGCCATTCATGATGAACAGAGTAACAGATCATTAGTCCGCCCAGAGTTTTTTGAGTTGTTTAATGACTGTGGTCCTAGTTCTCCCTATTCACTTAGAACATGTGCAGGTGTTAAAGAGGCTATGGGTAGGAGAGCTACTGGTTACATAGTGGAAGCTTTAGATGGCACAGTCCAAATCCCACTGCTTAGCCTCATTGAATGCAAAAACATCCCAAATGACAGATGTGAGATTCCTACTCCAAGTGCGGCCATGCATCACGCCCACCTCAAACCTGTAGCTCATCTTATCCCTGACTTGGACTCTAACGCTCATATACTAATGCTCCTCGGACGGGACGTAGTACGAGTACACAAAGTCCGCAAACAGATAAGTGGCCCTCACAATGCACCCTATGCGCAAAAACTTGACCTGGGATGGGTCATAGTAGGAAACGTGTGTTTAGGTGATGTCCACAAAACCTTGGCAGTAAACACTCTTTTCACCAAAGCCACTGAGAAAGGTCGTCCCACAGTGTTTGAGCCATGCCCAAATGTATACCATGTTAAAGAAAAGCATTGTGACATCCAAATTCCTTTCAGTGTCAGCACTCAGCTCGGTGACAGCACCACATGTGAACCCGACCACTTAGGATGTAATTTGTTCAAACAAACCAAACTTGACAATTACATTGCGCCCTCCATTCAGGACAAGGCATTTCTAAAAACAATGGAGGAAGGACTTACAAAGGACAAAAATGGTACTTGGACAGCGCCTTTGCCATTCAAATCTCAACGTCAGAAACTACCAAACAACAGGCCGCAAGCACTGAAACGCTTAATGTCACTTGTCCGCAATTTTGAAAGAAAGGAAGAAATGAAAGAGCATTTCATAAACTTTATGGACAAAGTATTTCAAAATGGACATGCAGAAATAGCTCCTCCTTTGGAAGATGAAGAAGAATGTTGGTATTTGCCACTATTTGGCGTTTATCACCCAAGGAAGCCCAAACAGATTAGGGTAGTCTTTGATAGCAGTGCCAAACATGAAGGCGTGTCTTTGAATGACATGTTGTTAACAGGGCCAGACCTTAACAACTCACTACTTGGAGTCCTCATGCGCTTCAGGAAAGATGCTGTTGCGTTTACCGCAGACATTGAGCAAATGTTTTATTGCTTCAACGTTCGTATGGAGGAGAGGAACTACTTGCGTTTTTTGTGGTTCCGTGACAATGACCTTTCCAAAGACATTACAGAATACCGAATGACTGTTCACGTTTTCGGGAACAGCCCTTCTCCAGCGGTTGCCATGTATGGCTTGCATCAGTCCGTTCTGCGCTGTGGATGTGATCCAGATGTTCAGCAGTTTGTCACACGGGACTTCTACGTAGATGATGGACTTAAATCTTTGCCTACTGTTGAAAAAGCTGTGTCTCTTTTGCAAAGAACACGAGACACACTTTCAAAATCAAACCTGAGACTGCACAAAATTGCAACCAATAGAAAAGAAGTCTTGGAAGCTTTCCCGTCCCAAGACCATGCTAAAGACCTAAAAGATTTAGACTTTGAAGCCGATTCTGTCCCCAGTCAACGTAGTCTCGGCCTTCTTTGGGACATAAAAAAAGACTGTTTCACCTTCAATACTTCAGATGAGATGAAATCCTTCACTAGGCAAGGTGTTTTATCAACAATTAACAGCCTTTACGATCCTTTAGGCTTTGTAGCGCCAGTTACTATACAGGGAAAGTGGATTCTAAGGGAACTCACTGTTGAGAACGGAGACTGGGATGCACCATTGCCTTCAGAAATGCAAGAAACTTGGACATTCTGGAAAAACTCACTCAAAGAATTGTCAAAGCTGTCGATTCCCAGAGTGTACACAGACATTTCACCTTCTACTGCTGTAAAGAAAGAACTGTGCATCTTCTCAGATGCGTCTACTAAGGCCATTGCAGCAGTAGCCTATCTTAGAGTCACAGACGCAGTAGGAAACTGCCAAGTGGGCTTTGTGATGGGTAAAGCAAAGCTAGCTCCACGCCCTGATCAGACCATCCCAAGATTAGAGCTTTGCGCCGCTGTGTTAGCAGTAGATCTTGCAGACCTAATCTCAGATGAACTAGACATTGAACTAGATAACTGCACATTTTACACGGACAGTAAAGTCGTTTTAGGTTATATCTATAACGAGACACGTAGATTCTATGTCTATGTTAGTAACCGTGTAAACAGACTCCACCGTTCTTCTCAGCCCAGTCAGTGGTTTTACATACCCAGCAGTCAGAACCCCGCAGACCACGCCACTCGTTCTGTTCCTGCTTACCAACTACCCCTAAGTAACTGGCTCACTGGCCCAGACATTCTGGTGCAAAATCAGGGCATTCCCACGGACACATATGACCTCGTTGAGCCCAGCACTGACTCAGAAGTCAGACCACAGGTATCCACTCTCAAAACCACTACCTGTTCCAATCAACTCGGCTCTCAGAGATTCACAAAGTTTTCGTCTTGGAAATCACTTACCCGTGCACTCGCTCGTTTACTGCACATCATCCACAATTTCAGTTTAGCTTCACGCAAACCTAAACAGTGCAATGGCTGGCACTACTGCGAAACAGGACTCACTGTTGCTGAGTTTAATCAAGCGCAAGATGTTGTGATTCAAGCAATGCAGCAGGATGTGTACGCCGACAAAATCAAGTGTTTACAAAACCAAGAAAAACTTCCCAAAACCAGCCCTTTAAAGAACTTAGACCCTTTCTTGGATGAAAATGGACTCTTGCGAGTAGGTGGTCGCTTGGTTAACTCAAAACTGAATCAAAACGAAAAGACCCCTCTCATTGTTCCTGGTCGCCATCACGTGGCAGCTCTTCTCATAAGACACTACCACGAACAAACTCATCATCAAGGTCGTCTGTTCACTGAAGGAGCTGTTCGTGCTGCAGGTTGGTGGGTTGTTGGAGGCAAAAGGAAGGTTAGTACAATAATCTTTAACTGCACAACTTGCAAAAGACTTCGTGCTCCGCTAAGCACACAGAAAATGTCTAACCTCCCTCCAGACCGCCTTTCTACAGATCCCCCATTCACAAATGTGGGCATTGATGTGTTTGGTCCATGGTTTGTGTCTTCAAAAAGAACCAGAGGACATGTTATTCAAAACAAAAGATGGGCTGTAATTTTCACATGCTTAAGCATAAGAGCGGTTCACATCGAAGTGATTGAGTCACTTGATACATCAAGTTTCATTAATGCACTCAGACGGTTTCTAGCTGTTAGAGGACCTGTCAAAACCATTCGGTCGGATAGAGGTACAAACTTCGTCAGTGCATGCAAAGAACTTAAAATCCCTTCAAACATGGACAAAGCTGTACTAACCTACTTGAAAGAACAGGGATGTACATGTACTTTTAATCCACCACACGCTTCTCACTTTGGCGGATCGTGGGAACGGATGATCGGTCTTGCTCGGAGAATATTGGACACAATGTTTTTCCAGCTCAAAAACACTAAACTGACTCATGATGTTCTGGTCACCTTTATGTCAGAGGTGTCAGCTATCATAAACGCTAGGCCAATTGTTCCTGTTTCAGTTGACCCTAGCGACCCATTTATTCTTACTCCAGCAACTTTGCTTACTCAAAAATCGGCCCAACTTCAAGCGCCAGTGGGCAACTTTTCAGTGGCGGACCTCTATAAGCATCAGTGGCGGCAGGTCCAGCACCTGTCAAACACCTTCTGGGACAAATGGAGGAAAGAATTCTTACCTACACTCCAGCCACGCCGTAAATGGCAATCTGAACAACCAAATGTAACACCTGGGAGTACGGTTGTGCTCAAGGACAATCAAATACCCAGAAACCAATGGCCTCTTGGACTCATTACTCAAGTGTTTCCTTCTAAAGATGGCAAAGTCCGTACAGTAGAGGTTAAAGTTGCCAAATCAGATGGTTCTAAGGTTTTTACGCGACCAATCTCTGAAATTGTTGTATTAGTGCCTTCCTAAGTGTATAGTGGCATGTAATCACGCCAGACGGGGAGTGTTCTGTTATGCATTAATGTTGTGTTTTTAGTTTAAAAGTGCATATTTTGATCTATGCTTTAATTTCATTGCATTTGTTTTCTTATGCCGCCATCTAGTGGACACTTTAAATGTCGCAGGTAGAGCACATGTTTAAAACAAAATTTTATTTAACCGGAAGTAACAGCGAGCCATGAAGGCACCAGGCACGGCCGCACGCAGTTTTGGCTGCTTTTGGAGATCGCAGATTTCTTTATTTTGAGGTTGCATTGCCGGTATGTAATGTTGTACGCGTGCACAACAGCTGCATTTATGCTATTTTCTATAAGCCAGTGTTCAGTATTGAATTTGACTGTTTCATCTCTGCAATATGTTAATTACACGCTAACCACGTAGCCATCAATATTGCGTCATCTAGTCTACTTTGTATACATATATGTGGATTAGTTTATTATTTATATGTATTGTAATGGACATGTTTTGATTTTAAATATGTCTATTTTCAGTTTTACCTTTTCGAATATCATTAAACCTGCTAAAAGACAACGTGTCTGCAGAGTCTTTGATGTGAGAGAGGAGTTAAACCGGCTAAACAGCACAGTGACAGACACATTTATGGATTGATGCAGGTCAAATGAGACGTGCATTTATATATTTGTGAATAAATCATTAGTGGACGACCTAAACTGTGCTTTCTTCACCTGTGAATGTGGATGTTTTTGACACAGACGTTACACATTCTGCTTTGGAATCTCTCAAAATCCACATTTATTCAAAGACTTGGACCAACAGACAGATGTTTTACATCAATTCTCATTTATAAAGATGAAGGTTGAAATGACATGATTGACAGTTTCTTTAAAAGTGGGCGGGGTGTTCAGGGGAGATGTCCGTGGACACAGTGTGGATATTTGCTCCAACTAAAAGACTCTTTAGGCCCTTTTTACTTTAGTTTTAGACTTGTTTTAGACAGGAGCTTCAAGGCACACGCATTTCCCGAGTCCTCACGGAGCGAGACGAGCCGGTCGTGACACACGGCTGTAAAAACACAAGATTCTATCAAGTCAAAGTACAGCACATTTACTATGTTGTGGAGACACCAGATTGTTGAACTTTAGCCTTCTTCTTTCACCAATAAGTGACTTTTGACTCCTTTGACTCGTCTACTGCCTCTTAAGTCTCTCACACACATGGATTGTAGAAGAACTATCAAAATACACAACTTTATTGATTTAGGATCAGATTTATATTTATATCTGGGGTGGTCAACATCCAGAAACACTGCCCCCAGTGGTCACCACAGGAACTCTGAATGTGACACAAAGATCAAACTCTCACAAGCAAAACTACAGATTTAACAAGAACATGTCAATCATGTCAAGTCATTTCAACGTTCAAGTTTATAAATGAGATTTATGTGAAAAATAAAATAAAACTAATTCACATTTATTACCTTCTGATTTATTTGTAGTGATTTTTCACTAGAACTACGAGTCTCAATAACAAAACTCTGCTGAATATTGCTGAGAGTGAATATCATTTATAATGAAAAGTGATCAGATCATATTTGATTATTACAAAGAGTTATTAGTGATATTAGTGTGATTCTTCCCACTATTTATTTATTCTGCCCTAAAGCTGTTTGGACCTTTTAATTCATATTAAATGATATATTAATATATAGTTCTAAATGTTAATATGTCAAACGCAGCTTAATTCTGTCTCTGACATAAACATATCAGTGTTTATTTGTGTCTGATACAATATGTCTTTGTGTCTTACATTCAATTAAAAAAGTCAAAGGTCCAAACGTGAGACTGCGTCATATTAAATAATGATTGAGACACTTCAATATCTCTTTGTAAAATGAATCCATTATTATTTGTAGAAAGGAACAAAAACAAGTCAAACACATTTCTTACATTAATACAAGACATGTCTTCTGAGTGCGCCATCTAGTGGTGAAATCAGCCACATTCAAAAGTGTCTCTTATTTATTTCTTCTTTATTTTCAGCTTTAATTGACATAAAAACAGAATAAATAGTAATAAACGTGTGGTTTTGAAGAGAAAAAGAGCATAGCAGGAAGTACCATCACATTAGTCCTGTTCTCAGGTCTCTGCACTGCCCCCTGTGGCTCAGAGAAGAGACTTGAAAACAGCACTACTTGTGTAACAGTCTCTCCATGGCCTAGCACTAAAGTACATCTCGGACATGTTGGTGCCATATGAACCACCTGGGACTCTAAGGACCTCAGGGACCGGCCTCCTGCTGGTGCCAGAGCCAAGACCAGACACGGAGAATCTGCGTTCCAGGTCTATGGGGCAAAGGTCTGGAATAGCCTCCCCGAAGTCGTGAGACAGGCCCCGCCTCGGCTGTGTTTAAATCCAAACTAAAAACTGTTTTGTTTAGCCGCGCCTATGACTGATTTGACCTGCTTTTTAATATTTTAAATACTACATTATTTTTATTCTTTACTTTACTCTAATGTACATTGTTTTACATTTGTATAAACTGCATTGTGTTTTTACCTCATTACTTGTTTTAAATTGTGTTTTAAACACTGTAAAGCACTTTGAATTGCAGTTGTATGAATTGTGCTTTATAAATAAATTTGATTTGATTTGATTTGATAGATCATGTGACGTCTGCAGAGCTGAGCCGATGGTGCCCAGGCACATTGTACTCACAGCTCCTCAGTGTTTCTGCTGCTCTGGACTTCAGCCTTAACATTAGCAGTGACCGCTGCGTGTGGACCACGTGAGGACCATATTCACTTGTATGGAGCCCATCTAGTCACAAGTTCTGATCCCATACTCAAACATACATGTGTCTGTGTGACGGGGGAAAGGGTGGAGTCTGTGGGAGCTGTGGTGGAGGAGGACCAGGGCATCAGGAGTAACACCAAACACCTCTGTATGAAACAATGTGGGCTCAGGAGTAACCGCAGCAACAGCCTCCTCTCACTGACACCAAGAACACAACCTTTGAAGACATCGTTTGTCCCGTCTGCTGTGTCCAGGGCTCAAGCGACATGAACTAATAATCTCTCACTGAGGTCCAGAGGTCACTAATAATCTCTCACTGAGGTCCAGAGGTCACTAATAAACTCTCACTGAGG
This sequence comes from Eucyclogobius newberryi, assembly GCF_026437365.1. Lineage (NCBI taxonomy): Eukaryota > Metazoa > Chordata > Actinopteri > Gobiiformes > Gobiidae > Eucyclogobius > Eucyclogobius newberryi. The sequence goes on from NW_027316167.1 coordinate 39,069,789, forward strand.
TCCAGAGGTCACTAATAATCTCTCACTGAGGTCCAGAGGTCACTAATAAACTCTCACTGAGGTCCAGAGGTCACTAATAAACTCTCACTGAGGTCCAGAGGTCACTAATAATCTCTCACTGAGGTCCAGAGGTCACTAATAAACTCTCACTGAGGTCCAGAGGTCACTAATAAACTCTCACTGAGGTCCAGAGGTCACTAATAAACTCTCACTGAGGTCCAGAGGTCACTAATAAACTCTCACTGAGGTCCAGAGGTCACTAATAATCTCTCACTGAGGTCCAGAGGTCACTAATAAACTCTCACTGAGGTCCAGAGGTCACTAATAATCTCTCACTGAGGTCCAGAGGTCACTAATAGGTCCGGTTACAGAACTTTCTCCAGACTGAGGCTGATCTGTTTGTTTCAGGTCGTTAGCAGCTGGCTAATGCTAGTGGCTATGCTAATCAAGTGGCTCGGGGGTTGGACTTTCCTCAGAAAACGCGTCACCTTGTGCTAACCTGGCAGGTCATAGAGGAAACATTTCTTGTTGAGTTTACTGCTGCACATCTGGTGAGCAGAATGTGAGTGTTTCTTACATCAAACCAGTGCTGCACCTTTTCAATGAAGAGCTGTTAAAACCAGGACGACCTCACAAAGCACATCAAGAAGACGCTCACTGCATATTTGAATGACAAATGTAGTGACGACTCCACTGACAATGTACTAAACATGGTTTAGAACCAAGTATATACAGGAAGCTGACGTGGAAGCAGTGAAGACCACGACTGTTGAGCAAATGGCACTGACTGAACCAACACAAGCAAAGAAAGAAGCAGAGACGACACTTCAGCTTCAACACCAGCAAAAAACATGTGTTCCTCAAACTCCAGCCTCAGGACAAACTGAACACCAGCAGCAGCAGCAGAACAGTGACACCAGCAGCAGCAGCAGCAGCAGAACAGTGACACCAGCAGCATCAGCAGAACAGTGACACCAGCAGCAGCAGAAGAACAGTGACACCAGCAGCAGAACAGTGACCTCACGGCTCCAGCTGTGGACAGTCAAACGGATTCTTTCCAAAGGTGGCACAGCCAAACCTCCCCCAGAGTGAGCCGCCTCTTCAAGAGCTGCTTCCAGAGACAAGCTCCTCATCAGAGCCACAGAGCTGCTCCTCATCAGAGCCACAGAGCTGCTCTTCATCAGAGCCACAGAGCTGCTCCTCATCAGAGCCACAGAGCTGCTCTTCACCCTGAGGCACTCACTGACTAGTCTTTATACAACTCTACAAATGTCAAGAGTTTGTTGCACTTTTTATTTACTGTATTTTATAAGTTTGCAATATTTATTTGTCACTGTTGAAAGTGTTTACTTGATGGTGAGTGTGATGTTACTATAGTATTTAACATTTATATCTCATATTTGTTCAGACTTAATGTTGTTTCTTGAGATTTGTTCAAAAGTTTACGATTAAAATGCAGATTTAATTTTGCACTATTTTGTGGAACATCAGCCAAGTCTTCTCAGAGCAGAAGAAGTCCCTCTAGTGGTGAAATGCGGTAAAAATGTTATAGTATATTGATTTGGATATTAAAAAATACATTTTTATTTCTTATAATTAACAAAATAAATATAAACTCATTGTCTTGATTCATGTATAATATAAAGTCCTCGTAAAGAAGACTTGACTTTAATAAAGTCAACTTGATGTCTGTGGTGTATTATATAAAGTCTACATCGAGTAGACTCGGTCCGATCGGGACAATAATTACAACATATAATTCTTGTCGCTGCGTCGTTAGCGCTCACGATGCACTTATCGCTCCAGCTAACATTATAGTGCTGTACTTCCCCTCGCCTCTAGAGGCGCTGTGTGCAGAATCACCCAAAGAAATGACAGTCACATGAAAGCAAACATGAGCAGGACTTCACACTGTCGGACTATCTTCTTGTGCATTTACCCCTTGACTACAGATGCCACAAACTGCAGCACAAACAGACGGCAAAGTGTGAGCGGCGGCCGAGGCCTCGGAGCAGGACAATATGTTTCCAAATCCAATTCATGACGACAGGCGAGTACGAGGACCAAAGCTCAGGATAAAGAAGACGCTATCATAAATCTGTGTTATAATAATAAGGTATTATCATATTTACCTGTGAGATTAGGAGAATAAAGATAAATGTAAAGATCGCCCTAGTTCAAATGTCAAGTTGGACAGTTCCTCCAGTGATACAGTTTCACTCTGATGTTTGTGGAAGTTGCTGCTTGTCAAACCTCTAAATGTGTCGATAAGTTGAAATAAAAACATCAGATCTACAGCTGTAAGTCTTCTACATGTGAAGTTGTACCAAATAAAATACTACTCACATTTTCTAGGACCTGGAACCATCCAGCGCTTTCCAGAAGGATCCAACCTGGAAAACACAAGTCTAGTTTAGACTAGAACCTGGACCAACCCCTGAACCAGGACCCACACCTGACAGACTGTAGGGGGCAGTGTGGTCTCACCTGACAGACTGTAGGGGGCAGTGTGGTCTCACCTGACAGACTGTAGGGGGCAGTGTGGTCTCACCTGACAGACTGTAGGGGGCAGTGTGGTCTCACCTGACAGACTGTAGGGGGCAGTGTGGTCTCACCTGACAGACTGTAGGGGGCAGTGTGGTCTCACCTGACAGACTGTAGGGGGCAGTGTGGTCTCACCTGACAGACTGTAGGGGGCAGTGTGGATCGTCCCGTAGAGCGGTCAGTCTCTCTGCTGAGGGTCCTGGATGGTTGTAGCTCAGGTCTAACTCTCTTAAATGGGAGTGGGTGGAGCTAAGAGCTGAGGCCAGAGTAGCCACGCCCCTTTCTGAGACCAGACATCCAGACAGCCTAAAGACACACAGCATTACACTCATGTACACTCATCTACTGAAAGTGTTTTTCAGACTTCCTATAAGTGATCTGTTCTTCTGTATCTACCTCTGTATCTACCTGCGTTGCACCAATGAAATTTCCCCATTTGGGACAATAAAGGAATATCTTATCTTATCTTATGTGGAAACTAGGGGCAGAGTGCATGATGGGAGTGTCTCACCTGAGAGTTTCCAGTCTGCAGGGGGCGCTCTTCAGTCCATCACACAGCAGCTCCACTCCTGAGTCCTGGAGGTCATTTAGACTCAGGTCCAGGTGTGTGAGGCTGGAGGAGCTGAGGACTGAGGCCAGAGGACCACAGCTGAGAGACGACAGGCCACAAGTCCTCAATCTGTGGAAAATAAATTGTTATTTATTCTGCCCAAAAACAGTAAATATTAGTATTGCAGTACAGTTGTCCCTCGCTATAACATGCTTCACATTTCACCACCTTGCTGTTTTTACAAATTTGTTAGTGTTTTTTTTCTTTGTTTTTTTACAGCTCATTGTTTCCTGCATTCTGATTGGCTAAGGGACTGTAGACTATTGTCAATCTTGTACAGTAGCTACAGAATGCGCACAGCTTGCCAAATGTATCGCTGGCAGTGTGACTGAAATGCTCTTTGTAAGTTTTCTCCATTTAATGCCAGCAATGGCTGGTTTGAGAAATTTAAGAAACGCTTTGGACTTAAAGGAATTATAGATGATTTTTGGCGCGCAATCTGAGTCTCATTTCCTCGTGGCGTGGACAGCCGAGTAGTTCTCCACATGTCAATCATTCCCTGCGTGCTACTACACACCTACAGCCTCGTTCCCAGAATAGCAGCAGATTTCCCTGGCTGCACATGTGTGGTTGATATGCCGGAGTGTGTTTAGCGAGTTCCTTCATTTACAGTAGAAAATGACCTCAGAGAAAGACTGTGTTCGAGCTCAGAAGAGATGGAAATCTGTATCTGACGAGAGATGATGCGATCCGTCGCGCTAATAAACAAACACACATGTAGCAGTGAAGCTGTAGGTGCTTACGCACAAGGTTTGATGGGAAGCGGAAAACAACAGGAGGGTGGGGGGTGAGTGTGGTGAGTGTGCGCATGCTTATTTTTAAAAAATGGACTGACAGACGCTTTAGTTCTCAAATCGGCGAAAAATCCTCTATTATTCCTTTAAATCCTCATCTGCGGATACCGCTGAAGCAAACGACAAACGACAAATTAAAAGTGATCATCGAGGAAGAGAGAACACGGCTTTTGCAACCTTAAAACATTTATAATAATTGTTAAAACAAATAATGCTGACTCCTTTACAGATTTTGCCTGGTGGGGGTTATTTTTTTAGAACGTAACTATTAATAATCGAGGGACAACTGTATTACCCAAACTTACTCCTAAAAAATAACTTTAAATGCAAATCAAGGTGAATAGAATGGAAATGTCAATAGACTAATAGACAAACCAACTGGAAGAGCAAAGTGAAGCTGATCTAACCTGAGAGTGTCCAGTCTGCAGGGGGCGCTCTTCAGTCCATCACACAGCAGCTTCACTCCTGAGTCCTGGAGGTCATTTAGACTCAGGTCCAGGTGTGTGAGACTGGAGGAGCTGAGGACTGAGGCCAGAGGACCACAGCTGAGAGATGACAGGCCACAAGTCCTCAATCTGTGGAAAATAAATTGTTATTTATTCTGCCCAAAAACAGTAAATATTAGTATTGCAGTACAGTTGTCCCTCGCTATAACAAGCTTCACATTTCACCACCTTGCTGTTTTTACAGATTTTTTAGTGTTTTTTTTTCTTTGTTTTTTTACAGCTCATTGTTTCCTGCATTCTGATTGGCTAAGGGACTGTAGACTATTGTCAATCTTGTACAGTAGCTACAGAATGCGCACAGCTTGCCAAATGTATCGCTGGCAGTGTGACTGAAATGCTGTTTGTAAGTTTTCTCCATTTAATGCCAGCAATGGCTGGTTTGAGAAATTTAAGAAACGCTTTGGATTTAAAGGAATTATAGATGATTTTTGGCGCGCAATCTGAGTCTCATTTCCTCGTGGCGTGGACAGCCGAGTAGTTCTCCATATGTCAATAATTCCCTGCGTGCTACTGCACACCTACAGGCTCGTTCCCAGGATAGCAGCACATTTCCCTGGCTGCACATGTGTGGTGGATATGCCGGAGTGTGTTTAGCGAGTTCCTTCATTTACAGTAGAAAATGACCTCAGAGAAAGACTGTGTTCGAGCTCAGAAGAGATGGAAATCTGTATCTGACGAGAGATGATGCAATCCATCGCGCTAATAAACAAACACACATGTAGCAGTGAAGCTGTAGGTGCTTACGCACAAGGTTTGATGGGAAGCGGAAAACAACAGGAGGGTGGGGGGTGAGTGTGGTGAGTGTGCGCATGCTTATTTTTAAAAAATGGAAAGACAGACGCTTGAGTTCTCAAATCGGCGAAGAATCCTCTATTATTCCTTTAAATCCTCATCTGCGGATACCGCTGAAGCAAACGACAAACGACAAATTAAAAGTGATCATCGAGGAAGAGCGAACACAGCTTTTGCAACCTTAAAACATTTATAATAATTGTTAAAACAAATAATGATGACTACTTTATTGATTTTGCCTGGTGGGGGTTATTTTTTTAGAACGTAACTATTAATAATCGAGGGACAACTGTATTACCCAAACTTACTCATAAAAAATAACTTTAAATGCAAATCAAGGTGAATAGAATGGAAATGTCAATAGACTAATAGACAATCCAACTGGAAGTACAAAGTGAAGCTGATCTAACCTGAGAGTGTCCAGTCTGCAGGGGGCGCTCTTCAGTCCATCACACAGCAGCTCCACTCCTGAGTCCTGGAGGTCATTTAGACTCAGGTCCAGGTGTGTAAGGCTGGAGGAGCTGAGGACTGAGGCCAGAGGACCACAGATGCTGTTTGTCAGGTTACAGCCGGACAGACTGAGGACAGAGAGGGATATTAGAGCACACTCACAGCTGATCGTGAACAAAGTGTCGACTGTGAGGTCCGTTTGGCTGATATCAGTCTGATCTGTGCTTCTGTGACGCCGCTGGAGGAAGTGAACAAAAGCACATGAGAGTCTTATGTACGTCTTTCTTTTAAAAGGGACTAACAGACACTTGAGTTCTCAAATCGGCGAAAAATCCTCTATTATTCCTTTAAAATTGTTCCTCTGCACGGAGAGGCCGCGTCTGTGGACACCACTGAAGCGGACGCGTATGTGAACAACAAATTCAAAGTGATCATCGTGGAAGAGAGAACACAGCTTTTGCAACCTTAAAACATTTCTAATAAGGCCACAGTTATTTTATTACTTGGTTTACGGATCCCCCGCACTTAAATTATTGATTTCTACGATATAAATAGAATACATTATTAGATTTTTTTTTTTTTATAAAAGTATTGCCGACAACGCAGAATAGCTTCAAATGAACTATACAAAGCGGTATTAAGTCAAAAGATAAGAGCGCGTGAAGCAATTTTTCGTCAAAATCCTGCTGGAGTCTGTGACGGAGCCGCTCCGTCCCTGCGCGCGGTCCTAGAAGAGCATGTGAAGACACGTCTGCTACGTGCAGCGCAAACTTTATATCGCAAATACACATTTTAAACCCGTTTACCACATTTTCTCCAGCGCGTTTTGCCGTGACTAAGGCTGCACACTTGAAGCGTGAGTTCTACCAATGCCAAAATCCGTAAACCACGTAATAAAAAAACTGCGGCCTAGTTGTTAAAACAAATAATGATGACTTTTTCACAGATGTTGCCTTGTGGGGGTTATTTTCAGAACATAACTCCTGTGATAATGGAGGGACCACTGTGTCAGTGTAATCCCTCATTCATCCAGGAGTGTTCCATTGTAGAAAAATATTCAGTTGTTGTCATCTAGACTCTGTTTTTTGAAACTCTCATCCAAGAATAACGCCCAGGGCATCCGGTGTAATCAGTTACACAGTGAGAAAAGAAAGTGTGAGTCAGGGACAATAGCGGCTGATAGTTCATTAGCTTGATAGCTGTTTTGTTTGTTTAGCTGCGCATATGACTGAAAGGATTTTTATTTGCACTCTTCTCTTTTATGTGATTTCATTAGTTTAGACAATCAGTTGGACTGATTTAAAAAGGAGTTGGACTCCGAAAACACGTTACCCTTTGTGGCTAGGTGTTTTTTGTTTAGTTAATTTTATCGTATTTCTGTTTCTGTGATTTCTTTGTGATTTTAATGCATTTTTCCTGCTGTGAAGAACTTTGAATTGCCTTGTGTATGAAATGTGCTCTATAAATAAACTTGCCTTGCCTTCATTAAATGACAGTAAGTAAACAAAGAGAGGGTTACTTTCTGTTGATTCCAATAACAATCTTTCATTAGGAGGTGCCGCCCGGTGGGCAGGGCCTACCCAGAGGAGGATAAATGTCCTGAGTTCCCGCTCCTGATTCACAGATTGAGAATGACTCTTGGATGAGTCAAAACGGTTTTATTTTGGCCCACCACCACCCCCCCTCTTTACAATTTTACAAATATACAAATCTTCCTACCTCAACCACATGACACAGATAGACGAGTGAGACGTGAAGACAGACATAAACAGACAGACAGTGGGACAGGACGATGACTGTCTGTGGTCATGATCGGGATGAAATGTCTGTGGTCATGATGGGGTTATGGGAAAGGGCTTTGGTGACATGCTATGTTTGGGTGTTGCTAATGTGTGTGTCTGTGTTTAGAATTGTAAATTAGGGGGTAAAGGAAAAAAAACAAAAAAGTAAATCAATAAATAGTTAGTTAATTTATTCAAATAATTTGTTAATGGGGGCCAGGAATGGGGGGATGTATTATGTTTTTGTTGGGTTTAGAAATGATAGAAAAGGGGAGCAGGTGTTTTCAAAGCTAACATTAGCTTCTCGCTATGTGCATGATGCTTTTCTATTGTAATATATTCAGTAATTATGTTTTTCCAGTGGTTGATATAGCATAATTTCTTGGAGGACGACTTTCTTAGCGACGGTTGGAGAGATGAGCAAGTTTTTTTTTTAAGTGTTGCGTAAGTGTAGGCTTTCAGAGTTTAATTGATGGTTATAAATTGACAGAAGTTTGATTTTTTTGGTTGATTGTGAGTGGAAGGGGAGGTCTGCTATAGTGATATTTATACATTGGTTTTGCTCTAGTTCCAGCCATGGGTAGTTGTGCTTTTGTATGTTGATCCATGATTTGAATAGGTATCGTAACTGATTTGCCAGGAAGTAGTGATGGAAGTTTGGTGCCTCAAGCCCGCCATGTGATTTTTTATTTTGCAGTGTTGAGAGTGATATTCTGTTTTTTTTATTTTTCAATTATAATTATGTAGTTAATGAATTGAGAGTTTTGAACCAATTGTCTGTGGAAGCAGTGGGGATCATCGAGAAGAGGTAGTTAATCTGAGGGAGAGTTTTCATTTTGACAGCAGCGATTCTTTCATTGAGTGTGAGTGGGTGTTTTGACCAGCGTTAGAAATCATCTTCAATTTTCCTGAGGAGGGGGGTATAGTTGAGGCTGAAAAGCTCTGACAGCCTGGGGGAAATATGAATCCCTGGATATTGGATGTTTCCGGTTTGAAAGTGGGGGGAGTTGTGGATATTGATCAAATTATTGACATGTCTGTGTCCTATTTATCATGCGTCACGACGATCTTGCTGCATATGGATCACAATGAACTATTCTGTGTATTTGAACTATTCTGTGTATTTTCTGATTATCTGTGGACTAGTCTAAACAATCTTAAAGCGGACGTCATAGCGAAGGTCAGGCCATTTTTATCAGACCCAAGCAACAGCTTTATAAAACATGGTTAAATCTTGTGAAGAGTCGAATCTCAGCTGCAAGACAAACAACATGCTGCTGTTTTGCCTGTTTTTCCCTGTTTTCATCAAATAAAGAACTTGAGAACGATCCTCGCCTCTCGCAGTCTGTATAGACTAAACTTTGACAGAATGTCCTGAACTCCAGAATCCCATGCATTATTGGAGAGGGGTAGTGCCATTGATTTGTTCCAGTTGATAGTGTAATGTGAGACATGAGAAAATCTATTGATAATATTGAATGTTTCTGTAAGTGACACCTGTGGGTTCTGTATGTAAAGTAAGAGGTCATCTGCATATAAACCGATTTTGTGTTGTTCGTTTGCTGGATTACTTTGATTATACTGTTTTGTCGTATTGCTGCTGCCAGAGGTTCAATGAAAATGGCAAAGAGGAAGGCGAGAGAGGGCATCCCTGTCTGCTGTCTGGGGCAAACTCTGTGAAGTGATTCCGTTAGTGGTAATTGTGGCACGTGGTGATGTGTACAATGTTTTAACCCATTGGATGAACTACTCTCCGAAGCCAAACTGTGGAGAGTGTTGAATAAAAATGACCAATTTACCTTATCAAAAGCTTTTTCTGTATCAAGTGAAATTATAATGGTTTTCTGTTGTGTTTCTTGTGACATGTTGAATAGGTTGAACAGTCTGCGGACATCATCTGTGGCGTGTCTATTTTTGATGAAAGCTGTCTGATCTGGATGAAGAATTATGGGAGTGACTGTTTCTGTTCTGGTGGCTAGTGCTTTAGTGATGATTTTTAAGTCAGTGTTCAATAGTGAGAGAGGTCGGTAGCTAGAGGGATGAGATGGATCTTTGTTTGGTTTTAACAGTAAAGTCATGGCTGCTGTGTTCATATGTGGTGGAAGAGGTTCTAATTTCTAGTTACTCTGTTGAATAGTAGTGCTAATATGTCCCTTAAAGTGTCTGTAGAATTCAGCTCGGCTGTTTTGTGTTGGAGTAGATTTGCCAAATATTCACTATTTACTTTATTGCTGTATTGAAAATAAATTATATTTCAGTTGTTGAATTTGGAATTGTGTTTTTTCTGTATAATATCGTTAAGTTGTGTTCTGAGTTTTTTTTAATTCTTTTTCTTTTGTGATGCCGCTGGAAGAAGTGGATCAAAGAAGATCAGAGTCATATATAAGTCCGTGACACTACGGGGCAGAGTGAGGCTGGCGGTATGATTTTCAGCCAGGTAGGAAATGCGAAGGCGCGGCTTGCGGGGGTTGGTGATCTGCGTGTGAGCCCGTCGGTGGCTTTGTCTGCTATAGCTCCGTGGAAGTTTGTCCCGGCTCCTGTTGATGTTAGCTTGCATGGCAAGCTTAGAGGAGTCGCTGGGAGGGCACCGCAGTTTGCCGTTCAAGCGCTCATCGATAAGCACTCAGGTGATGTGTTTATTTATACCGACGGGTCTAGGGATCCTGAGAGTGGGCGTACTGGCGCCGCTTATTTTGTGCCTGACCTGGGGCTGGCGGTCAAGAAGAGGTTGACAGATCGCCTTTCTGTTTTCACGTCGGAACTCATAGCGATACGGTTGGCATTGGAATGGGCGGAATCTGCTTGCAGTGTTGCGGCATTGTGGTGGCCTCTGACAGCCTTTCTGCATTGCAAAGCATTAAATCTGGGAAATCGGATTGCAGACAGGATGTGTTGAATGGCATCTTCTGTCTGATGCTCTCCCTGTCCAGGAAGGATGTGAGGGTTTCCTTCATTTGGGTCCCTGCGCATGTGGGGGTGGATGGTAACGAAATGGCTGATGCACTGGCTAAACGTTCCCTTAGGCGGCCATCAATTGATGTGGCGGTTGAGTTAAGCAAATCTGAAATCAAGCCCGTTATCAAGAGTCATGTGGTCGGCCTTTGGCAGGAATTTTGGAGCCACTGTGTTACTGGACGGCATCTCTATCACATACAAGGTAGTGTGGGTCCTTGCGGGTCTATGGGCAGGAACGCGTGGGAGGAAAGGGCCTTCGCCCGCATGAGGATTGGCCATACTGGACTCAATTGGTCACTGAGTAGGATAGGCAAACACCCGACCGGTCTGTGTGGTCACTGTCGGGTGCCAGAGACTGTCGAGCATGTGCTGATTTGCTGTGAGGCTTATGATAGAGAAAGGGCCGGGTTGGCCTTGTGGTTTCGGAATAATGGGCGGGAGTTCAATCTGCGGAACGTTCTGGCGATTCAGTCACAGGGTTTGTGTCAGGCTGTGGTTGCTTACTTATGTAGCACAGGGCTGGGTAAACGTTTATAGAGGTGGGGGGTGTTGGAGACTGAGCCGAGGATGAGGAGCAAGAGGATGTTCTAACGCGCTTGGACTTCATGGGCCTAGAAACGCCAAAGTGATGGAAGAAGGACTTCTAAAGGATAAAACGACAAAGACGTCCCATGACCTCATGGGCTTTGTAAAACAACAAAGACGTCCCATGATCTCATGGGCTTTGTACTTCCAAAGCACCGAATGTCAAAGAGGGCGAGGAAGGTGAAGAAGAGTCTCCCTGGAATAAAGCCGGTTGGTCTCTGACACAACAACTATTCTAGTCACAAAAACACATCATGACCTCATGGGCTTTGTAACGCCAAAGCAATGGGAGGAGTACTTTTACGGACTACGACAGAGTCTGAGGACTACGAAACGTCTGAGGAATAAAGTCTGGCGGTAATGCAACACTCGGATGCCAACCGCCATAAAACAACAACAACAACAACAACAACTACGAAACGTCTGAGGAATAAGGTCTGGCGGTAATGCAACACTCGGATGCCAACCGCCATAAAACAACAACAACAACAACAAGCTTAAGCCCTTTGTTCGGTGTCAGTTCAGTCTGTTCACCCTTTACACTGCGGACTCTGAAAAGACTCTGAATACAACGCACGCCTTGGTCCGTATGACGAAGAAGAGGAGGAGGAGAGAACCGCCAGTCGGTGGCGATATGGACAGCGGGGAGGACTCTCCTGGAGACACTGGTGCCCTGCAGCGTGGGGCGCCCTCTTGCTCGTCTATGTCGGGAGACTCTGACAGGGAGGAGCAGGGCGGGGGGGCTGCAGATATCGGGGATGTGGGTTCAGAGTGTAAGGTGTTCATAAAGCTTGCACAGGATAATGCGTCCTTTAAGGAGTGGGATCCAATGGCGTTGACAAAGAGCGTAGCGGCAGCTGTAGGAGCGGTCAAGCATACGAGTGTCCTTAGGGATGGCTCGCTGCTGGTCGTGTGCAAGGAAGAGGCTCAGCAAAGGAAGGCGATTGGAGCTAAATGTCTGGGTGGGAAGGACATTCTTGTGTCTGATGCTGTGAGGAGCACGGTCAGAGGAGTCATTGTAGGCGTCCCTACGACGACGTCTGTGGATGGAGTGAAGGTGAATTTGACTGGAGCTAAGGTGGTGGATGCTAGACGGTTTAAGGTGACCCGGTGTGGGGTAAGGTGCGACAGCCTGTCGATAATGTTAAGATTTGAAGGTAAGAGCCTGCCTCGTGAGGTGTTCTTTGGGTGCATGCGCTATGGCGTTAGAACATATGTTCCACCGCCCCTTCGTTGCTTTAAGTGCCAGCGCTTTGGGCATATTGCAGCGGTCTGTAGAGGGAAGCAAAGATGTGGTAAATATGCAGGAGATCACGAGTATGGGAAGTGTGATGTAGGAGCAAAACTGAAGTGCTGTAACTGTGGGGAAGAACATAGCTCTGCCTACGGGGGATGCAAGTTTAGCAAAAGAGCTGCTGAGGTGCAGAAAATGAAGGTCTCTCAAGGTATTTCCTATGCGTATGCAGTCAAGAAAGTTTCAAGTAACGAGGTTAGAGTAAATACAGAGAGGAGCCGGCGCTGCTCACAGCCAGAGCGAAGTGAGGGAAGCCAGCGTGGCTCCCAAGAAGTGTGAAAGTTTCAAGTGTGGAGGTCCCAAGTGTGCAGATTCCAGAATTAATGAGAATACCTTGGTTGTGGATAGAGAGGATTTTGTACTCTTTATGGTGGACGTTATAAACTGTGCTGCTCAGACTCAAAGCAGAACTGAAAGGATCAGAATCATTGCTAAAGCTGCTGGGAGATTCCTTGGAACAAAAGAGCTTGATTGGGCAGATATAGAAAACAGGCTAAAGGCGCTGAATGGGAGTCGGAGGGATGGGGGTCTACTTTTGGGGACTCAGAGTTATCAAAGTTAAGAAATAAGGGTGGGGGTGGTCTCCTGTCTTCGCCCAGTCTCGTAGATGCATGGCTACCAAGCAGTTGCATCAGTGGAAATATCAAAGCCTATAGAATAAAGCCTAAAGAATAAAGCCTAAAGAATAAAGCCTAAAGAATAAAGCTGTACGGCGGAAGCACCGAACGTCAAAGAAGGAGAGGAAGATGAAGAAGAGTCAGCCCTGGAATAAAGCCGTTTGGACTCTGAAAGATACCAAGCAACGACATCAGTGGAAGTATCAAAGCCTAAAGATTGAAGCCTAAAGCTGTGCGGCAGAAGCGCCGAACATTAAAGAATGAGACTCTGAAAGATGAGGTCGAAAGAATTAAATCTGGCGGTAATGTAACACTTGGATGCCAACTGCCATAAAACAACAACAACAACAAAATCAACTTTAGATGAAGAAGAGTCTCCCTGGAATAAAGCCGGTTGGACTCTAAAGGATACAACAACAACAAAGACATCTCATGACCTCATGGGCTTTGTAACACCAAAGCAATGGAAGAAGGACTACGACAAAGTCTGAGGAATAAAGTCTGGCGGTAATGCAACACTCGGATGACAACAACATCATCAACAACAACTTTAGAAAATGATATGGACTCGAGGACATGTTTATGTACCAGTGTCTTCACGATTTAGCTGCTTTTGTTGGACACATAACCCTGGAATGTTCTGCAAATTGGATTTAAGCTACACTTTATTGTCCTTTTAGGGAAATGTGCCTCTGCATTTGACCATTCTTCAGTGTCTCTGGTTGAACTTGTCAGGAGCAGTGAAGACTCATCTCCAGATCTGGAGCTGGTCTTGGTCAGGACCTAGAGCTGGTCCATATGACCAAAAGTAAATATTTCTCTCCTCACAGGGGAACAGAAGACTCGAAACGTGACTTTAGCAGAGACAACGTTGGTGTGAACTCACAAGGTACTTCTAATAATGTAGTAAAAGGTCAGTAAATATGTGCTTGGTTTTAGTGGAAATGTGATAAAAGTTGTAATTTATAGTGATCATGAGAGGAACAGCGCAGATGACCTTGATTTGACGATTAAGTTATTTTTCAAATCAACACAGGGACAAATGTGTTAATACAAAAGCCTGGGATCTAAATCTTCTTGCAGTGAGTCGAGAGTGCTAACCACTCTGCCACAGGGTAGTTTGTACTCACATGGCTTTGGTGGAGGCCTTGACGACCGGCAGCAGATTCAGCAGAGCCTTCTCTGAGGGACAGTATTTCCTCAGGTCAAACTCCTCCAGGTCTGAGTCTGTGGACAATAAGATAAAGGCCAAAGCTGACCACTGAGCAGGAGACAGTTCATCTGCCTTCAGGCGTCCTTCTCTGAGGGTGTTTTGGATGTCCTGCACCAGACTGGGATCGTTCAGCTCGTTCAGACAGTGGAACAGGTTCAGGCTTCTCTCTGTAGACAGACCCTCATCATTGAGCTTCTGTTTGAGGTATTTTACTGTCTCTTGATTGGTGTGAGAGCGACTTCCTGTGTGAGTCAGCAGACACTTCAGCAGCCTCTGAATGGTCTGAGAGCCACTTCCTGTGTGAGTCAGCAGACCCTGCAGCAGACTCTGATTGGTCGGCAGAGACAGCCCCAAGAGGAAGCGCAGGAACAGGTCCAGGTGTCCGTTTGGACTTTGTAAGGCCTGGTCCACAGAAGACCTGTAGAAGGCTTTTTTAGAGGAGTCTGATGGTGAAAACAGGTTCTCTCCAGAGCTGAAGAAGGTCTGATGGACGTGAAGAGCAGCCAGAAACTCCTGCACACTCAGATGGATGAAGCAGAAGACCTTGTCCTGGTACAGGCCTGGCTCCTCTCTAAAGACCTGTGTGAACACTCCAGAGTACACTGAGGCCTCTGAAGCGTCCAGCCCACACTTGCTCAGGTCACTCTCGTAGAAGATCAGGTTTCCTTCCTGCAGCTGCTCAAAGGCCACTTTTCCCAGAGACTGCACCATCTCCCTGGTCTCTGGAGTCCAGGGAAGGTCTGCCCCTGATCCCTGGTGATACTTGATGTTCTTTACTTTGGCCTGCACTACCAGGAAGTGGACGTACATCTGTGTGAGAGTCCGGGGCAGCTCTGATCTCTCTGTTTGTTCCAGAAGCTTCTGTATAACTGTGGAGAGGATCCAGCAGAAGACTGGGATGTGGCACATGATGTGGAGGCTGCGGGTGCTCTTAATGTGGGAGAGAACGAGTGTGAGCTTTTGCTCATCTCTGAACCTGTTCCTGAAGTACTCCTCCTTCTGCAGGTCGGCGAACCCTCGCACCTCTGTCACCATGGAGACGCACTCAGCAGGGATCTGATTGGACGCCGCGGGGCGCGTGGTTATCCAGAGGCGAGCGGATGGAAGCAGGCTCCCCCTGATGAGGTTTACCAGCAGCACGTCCACTGAGACGGACTCTCTGGGTTCGCTCAGGACCCGGGTTCGGCTGAAGTCCAGAGGAAGTCTGCATTCGTCCAGACCGTCAAAGATGAAGAGCACCTGGAGCTGTTGGTAGCAGAGAGCTTTGGATGGACTGAAGAAGTGGTGCAGCAGCTCCACCAGGCTGAACGGTTTGTCTCTGAGCACATTGAGCTCTCTGAAAGTGAACGGGAACAGCAGGTCAAGCTCCTTGTTGGTCCTGCCTTCAGCCCAGTCCAGACTGAACTTCTGAGTCAGCATTGTTTTCCCAACGCCGGCCACACCCTTCGTAAGCACGACTCTGATTGGTCCCTTTGTCTGTCCTCTCATTGGTTCTTCTCTGATTGGGAGTTTAAACATGTCTTCGCACTTGATGGCGGTCTCTGCAGAGGCCGGTTTCCTGGACTTGGTCTCGATGTGTCTGACCTCATGTTGCTCTGTGACCTCTCCCTCTGTGATGTACAGCTCTGTGAAGATCTGCTTCAGTTCAGAGGAGTTTCCTTCTTTAGCGATGCCCTCACACACACGGCTGAATTTCTGTACCAGACAAGTCTTCACTTCTCTCTGAACCTTAGAACACAGACCTCCTGTAAAAACATAAATCTGCATCAGACGTGTAACTGGACACACTGGGTTCAGTTAGAGCAGAGAGAGCTCTGGAGATTTTCTGAAATTAAACTCACTGTTAAGGTCCCCGTCCTCCCTGTTGTGTGTTTGACTGTAAATGTTCCCTTCCCAACATGGTTGTAATGGGGAACATGTAGGTTTCCTGTTTCTACTTCCTGTTTCCTCTGGTTGATGGGCCAATCCACATTCTTAACCTGCAGCCCCTCCCAGTATTAAAGGACACGTGTTGCAGCTGCTCAAGGCCATTTGTCTTTTCGTTTATCAGGGCTGTGGTGTAAGTGCCTGACTTTGTGTTTTGAAACATTTGTAGTTTGTTTGTTTATTATGTGTCTCCTTTTAAGTTGTCACCAGTGGCGGCTCGCCCATAGGGGGCGCCGCCCCCCCCTGACCTTTTTATTTTATTTTATTTTTTAAATAATTTCTCATTTTGAAAAAATAACTATGCTATTGATGATTTTGCTTTATAAGATAAGATAAGATAAGATAAGATATTCCTTTATTGTCCCACATGGGGAAATTTCATTTATGGATTTAGAACTATCCAGAATTATATTTACATTCACTTTCAAGTTCCAAGTTTAAAACGTGAACGTTTATCATTATTGGTGTAGGAGCCAATAGGCTGTCTTGCCGGGCAACAACACGGACCTGACAAGCCAGAAGTGAACATAACCCAACAGACGAGAGAAAAGGGGAAAACATACACCAGAACCTTTTCCCGAGATTGGTTCGATCGAAAGCCATGGCTAACTAGCTGTGGGGATGTCAATGCCATCTTTTGTTTTCCTTGCCTGTTGTTTAAAACAAGTGTGTGTGATAGTTCGACTCTGTCTTCATCGCAGGGATCACCCAGATGTTCACTCACAGCATACACCATCAGCATACACCATTTTTTCTGTGGTGATGAAATTGTGATATTTATAGGAAGTTCTAGTATTGTGCTCAGCCATGTGGATTCATGATGTGATTGTTTAGGCTACATAGAGTAGGTTGAAGGATAACCGAACAAAACTCTACTCCCGCTTGGCTCACGGGTGCAATACTACATGCCGTTTCATTATATTTGGTAGAATGAAGGACACATTAGTTGTGAAGACAATCACCGAGTTTGAAAGGTATTAGTCTGTTAATAGCGGAGTGAAAGCCGATTAAACAAAGTGATGCCGGCTAGCGAGCTAATTAGCTAGGTTTAATGTGAGCACACTAGTTTTAACGGAGCGCTATGCTATTGCATGGCTGATTCGATTTTTTGTTTGGGATGACACACTGTTGTGGTAAATTAGTAGTTATGTGTGGTTTTAGCAAACCGTGCCGTGCTTTTTACGATTACCGTAATTAACAACCACATCGCGCAACAGATTTTCTTGTGCGGGCCACATTACTATTGCCTCCGAAAATGCGGGCCACTTTACCGCGGTCGCTCTGGGGGGTAATCTCCCGCTTTACTACGCGCTATCTCCCCCCTGGGATGACAAATAGGTTGAGAAGTATGCCTTTCCTGCACCAGAATGCAGGAAATCACGTTTACGAAATTCAAAATTTTAAATAGCCCCACCTAAAAAACATGTCACCAGCCACCACTGGTTGTCACTTTGAGTCTGTTCATGGGCTTTTGTTTTGTTTGGCCTGTGTGACTCGTACGTTTTAGAGACACTTGACTTGTTTTCTTAGTCATGTATGTGTTTGTTCATTTACCTTTGCGTTCCTGTTCAGTGAACATTACAACTTTATTTCACCATTGAACGTTGTAGAAAAATATTCCGTTTTAGTCATCTGGATTCTTTTTAAAACAATACGTTTCGACTCTCATCCAAGAGTCATTCTCAATCTTCAAATCAAGACCGGGAAATCAGATATTTACTTTGTGTAGGCCCTGCCCACCGAGCGGGACCTCCTGATGAAAACATGTTATTGGTTTCAACAGAAACTTAAACTGTTTTCCATCAAACTAGCCTCTTTGTTTACTACCAGTCCTTAAAAGGCTACAAGCCTCTTATTGTCCCTGACTCACACTCTCTCTCCTCCCTGTGAAACTGATTAGCATCAGAATGCTCTGGGCGTCGACCTTTCCAGGGATTCAAAATTACATTATAAACAACAGGAAGGTTGATTCTTAACCCCCCATTTTTATTTAATAGTCTTTCTTTTTTTTTTAAACAGAATGCCTCTTTAACTCTTTCAAACCATCTTTTGTCCTGCTCAGTCTTCTTCTCACTGTCTTTGATAGAGTGGTTAGAGGCTTTAAGATGCAGATGCACGGCGCTCTGTGGTTCTGAACTCCAGTGTCCGACGTGCTGATAAAGCCTCTTGTGCAGTGGCTCTTTAGTCTCACAATTTGGCTCTTTAGTCTCACTATGTGGCTCTTTAGTCTCACTATGTGGCGCTCTTTAGTCTCACTATGTGGCTGTCTGTAGTCTCACTATGTGGCGCTCTTTAGTCTCACTATGTGCCTCTTTAGTCTCACTATGTGGCTCTTTAGTCTCACTATGTGGCTCTTTAGTCTCACTATGTGGCGCTTTTTAGTCTCACTATGTGGCTCTCTTTAGTCTCACTATGTGGCTCTTTAGTCTCACTATGTGGCGCTCTTTAGTCTCACTATGTGGCGCTCTTTAGTCTCACTATGTGGCGCTCTTTAGTCTCACTATGTGGTGCTCTTTAGTCTCACTATGTGGCTCTTTAGTCTCACTATGTGGCTTTTTAGTCTCACTATGTGGCTCTTTAGTCTCACTATGTGGCTCTCTTTAGTCTCACTATGTGGCTCTCTTTAGTCTCACTATGTGGCGCTCTTTAGTCTCACTATGTGGCTCTTTAGTCTCACTATGTGGCTCTCTTTAGTCTCACTATGTGGCGCTCTTTAGTTTCACTATGTGGCTCTTTAGTCTCACTATGTGGCTCTTTAGTCTCACTATGTGGCTTTTTAGTCTCACTATGTGGCTCTCTTTAGTCTCACTATGTGGCTCTCTTTAGTCTCACTATGTGGCGCTCTTTAGTCTCACTATGTGGCGCTCTTTAGTCTCACTATGTGGCTCTTTAGTCTCACTATGTGGCTCTTTAGTCTCACTATGTGGCGCTCTTGAGTCTCACTATGTGGCTCTCTTTAGTCTCACTATGTGGCTCTTTAGTCTCACTATGTGGCTCTTTAGTCTCACTATGTGGCGCTCTTTAGTCTCACTATGTGGCTCTTTAGTCTCACTATGTGGCTCTTTAGTCTCACTATGTGGCTTTTTAGTCTCACTATGTGGCTCTTTAGTCTCACTATGTGGCTCTTTAGTCTCACTATGTGGCGCTCTTTAGTCTCACTATGTGGCGCTCTTTAGTCTCACTATGTGGCTCTCTTTAGTCTCACTATGTGGCGCTCTTTAGTCTCACTATGTGGCTCTCTTTAGTCTCACTATGTGGCTCTTTAGTCTCACTATGTGGCTCTTTAGTCTCACTATGTGGCTCTTTAGTCTCACTATGTGTCTCTTTAGTCTCACTATGTGGCTCTTTAGTGCCACTATGTGGCTCTCTTTAGTCTCACTATGTGGCTCTTTAGTCTCACTAAGATAAGATATTCCTTTATTATCCCACATGGGGAAATTTCATTGGTGCAACGCAGGTAGATACAGAGGTAGATACAGAAGAACAGATCACTTATAGGAAGTCTGAAAAACACTTTCAGTAGAAGATCTCCTATAAATAAATTAAAACTCCCATGGACAAATAAATAAATACATAAGTACCATTGAATGTGATCACGACAGTAATTGCACATGAATATGTGTCACGACAGCACATAGATTGCACAGGAATTTCACAGTAATTGCACATGAATCACAACAGTAATTGCACATATGACAGAATTGCACATCAGTATTAGGTTAGGTCAGTATTGCGAGTGTTCAGGACTAACAGTGTTTGTTATAAAGTCTGACAGCAGCAGGAAGGAAAGACCTGCGAAACCTTTCCTTCACACAGCGAGGGTGGATCAGTCTCTCACTGAAGCTGCTCTCCAGAGCGGACAGAGTGTCCTGCAGGGGGTGACACTCATGGTCCAGCATAGATGTGAATCTAGCCAGGACCCTTCTGTCCCCCACCTCCTGCATCGAGTCCAGAGCACAGCCCAGGATGGAGCTGGACTTCTTGATGACTTTGTCCAGTCTCTTCCTCTCCCTCTCTGTGATGCTGCTGCTCCAGCAGGCCACACCGTACAGGAGGGCTGATGCCACCACAGAGTTGTAGAAGGTCTTCAGGAGTGGCCCTGTCACTCCAAAGACTAGAGTCTCCTCAGGAGGTAGAGCCGACTCTGGCTCTTCCTGTACAGTGTGTCTGTGTTATGAGTCCAGTCCAGTTTGTGGTTCAGATGAACACCCAGGTACTTGTATGAGTCACTCTCTCAATGTCCCGTTCCTGGATGTTCACTGGTGAGGGGGCAGTGAGGTGGCGTCTGCGGAAATCCACCACCATCTCCTTGGTCTTCCCCGCGTTGATGAGGAGGTGGTTCCGCTGACACCAGTCCACAAAGTCCTGCGCCAGTCCTCTGTACTCCGCTTCATCGTCGTCCGTGATGAGTCCGATGATGGCAGAGTCATCAGAGAACTTCTGCAGGACACAGCTGTCCGTGTCATGTCTGAAGTCTGCAGTGTAAAGGGTGAAGAGAAAGGGCGTGAAGACAGTGCCCTGGGGCGCCCCCACAAAGCAGGTCCGAGTGTCAGACACAGTTCCGTGCTCTCACAAACTGGGGTCGGTCTGTGAGGTAGTCCAGGATCCACTCTGCCAGGTCATACTCCACACCAGCCGTCTCCAGCTTGTCCCTCAGGAGCAGCGGCTGGATGGTGTTGAAGGCGCTGGAGGCGCTGGAGAGATCGAAGAACAGGATCCTCACAGAACTGCCAGGCTTTTCCAGGTGAGAGAGAGAGCGGTGCAGCAGGGAGATGACGGCGTCCTCCACTCCGATGCCAGACCGATATGCAAACTGAAGCGGGTCCATGGCTGAGCTCACGGTGGAGCAGAGGTGGTCCAGGATCAGCCGCTCCAATGTCTTCATCAGGTGGGACGTGAGAGCCACTGGCCTGAAGCTGTTGAGGTCTTTGGGGCGCGGTGTCTTAGGCACAGGTACCAGACAGGAGGTCTTCCAGACCTGTGGTACCACCCTCAGCTTCAGGCTCATGTTGAAGATATGCTCCATAACTCCACACAGTTCATCTGCGCAGGACTTAAGGAGCCTGGGGCTGATGCCGTCAGGTCCTGCTGCCTTCCTCACTTTAATCCTCTTCAGCTCACTCCTCACCTGTGCTGCTGTGACAGTCAGTGGTTGGCAGGGGGACCGTGTGCTAGGGGGATGGGTGAGTCCAGGCGAAGTGGGGAGCTGATGGTCCGGGGCAGATAAGCGAAGAGGAACAGATGCAGGGCATTGTCCAGCTGTGGAAGACGGAGCATGCAGCTGTGCAGGGGGAGGGGCGGGTGACCGAGTGAGCATTTAAATCATTCACCCACTGTAGATCCCCCTCTGTCTGGGCAGGGGGGATTTTGAAGCCCGAGATGGTTTTCAGGCTCCTCCATACTCCCTGAATGTTCTTTTGCTGGAGCTGCTCCTCCATCCTCCTCTTGTAGCCGGCCTCAGCTTGCCTGATCTTCCTCCTCAGCTCCTTCTGCACAGTCCACAGCTCCTCCTTGTTCCCTGACCTGAAGGCTCTCTTCTTCTCCTTCAGCAGAGTCTTCAGTTCACGGTTAATTCATGGCTTGTTGTTTGGAAAACACTGCACCGTCCGGGAGGGAACAATGTTCTCAAAACAGAAGTTGATGTAGTCCGTGATGCACTCTGTGATGGTGTTGATGTCCTCCCCATGTGGGTCATAAAGCTCAGTCCAGACAGTGGTGCTGAAGCAGTCCCTCAGAGCCTCCTCGCTCTCAGCAGACCACATCCTCACCTCACGGGACACCACAGGCTGCCTGCGCACGATGGGTTCATACACAGGCCTCAGATGTACAAGGTTGTGGTTCTATGTGGCTCTTTAGTCTCACTATGTGGCTCTTTAGTCTCACTATGTGGCGCTCTTTAGTCTCACTATGTGGCTCTTTAGTCTCACTATGTGGCTCTTTAGTCTCACTATGTGGCTCTTTAGTCTCACTATGTGGCTCTCTTTAGTCTCACTATGTGGCTCTCTTTAGTCTCACTATGTGGCTCTTTAGTCTCACTATGTGGCTCTTTAGTCTCACTATGTGGCTCTCTTTAGTCTCACTATGTGGCTCTTTAGTCTCACTATGTGGCTCTTTAGTCTCACTATGTGGCTCTCTTTAGTCTCACTATGTGACTCTTTAGTCTCACTATGTGGCTCTTTAGTCTCACTATGTGGCTCTTTAGTCTCACTATGTGGCTCTCTTTAGTCTCACTATGTGGCTCTCTTTAGTCTCACTATGTGGCTCTTTAGTCTCACTATATGGATCTCTTTAGTCTTACTATGTGGCTCTTTAGTCTCACTATGTGGCACTTTAGTTTCACTATGTGGCTCTTTAGTCTCTCACTATGTGGCTCTTTAGTCTCACTATGTGGCTCTTTAGTCTCACTATGTGGCTCTTTAGTCTCACTATGTGGCTCTTTAGTCTCACTATGTGGCCCTCTTTAGTCTCACTATGTGGCTCTTTAGTCTCACTATGTGGCTCTTTAGTCTCACTATGTGGCTCTTTAGTCTCACTATGTGGCTCTTTAGTCTCACTATGTGGCTCTCTTTAGTCTTTAGTCTCACTATATGGATCTCTTTAGTCTCACTATGTGGCTCTTTAGTCTCACTTTGTGGCACTTTAGTTTCACTATGTGGCTCTTTAGTCTCACTATGTGGCTCTTTAGTCTCACTATGTGGCTCTTTAGTCTCACTATGTGGCCCTCTTTAGTCTCACTATGTGGCTCTTTAGTCTCACTATGTGGCTCTTTAGTCTCACTATGTGGCTTTTTAGTCTCACTATGTGGCTCTTTAGTCTCACTATGTGGCTCTTTAGTCTCACTATGTGGCTCTTTAGTCTCACTATGTGGCGCTCTTTAGTCTCACTATGTGGCGCTCTTTAGTCTCACTATGTGGCTCTCTTTAGTCTCACTATGTGGCGCTCTTTAGTCTCACTATGTGGCTCTCTTTAGTCTCACTATGTGGCTCTTTAGTCTCACTATGTGGCTCTTTAGTCTCACTATGTGGCGCTCTTTAGTCTCACTATGTGGCGCTCTTTAGTCTCACTATGTGGCTCTTTAGTCTCACTATGTGGCTCTTTAGTCTCACTATGTGGCTTTTTAGTCTCACTATGTGGCTCTTTAGTCTCACTATGTGGCTCTTTAGTCTCACTATGTGGCGCTCTTTAGTGTCACTATGTGGCTCTTTAGTCTCACTATGTGGCTCTTTAGTCTCACTATGTGGCTTTTTAGTCTCACTATGTGTCTCTTTAGTCTCACTATGTGGCTCTTTAGTGCCACTATGTGGCTCTCTTTAGTCTCACTATGTGGCTCTTTAGTCTCACTAAGATAAGATATTCCTTTATTATCCCACATGGGGAAATTTCATTGGTGCAACGCAGGTAGATACAGAGGTAGATACAGAAGAACAGATCACTTATAGGAAGTCTGAAAAACACTTTCAGTAGAAGATCTCCTATAAATAAATTAAAACTCCCATGGACAAATAAATAAATAAATACATAAGTACCATTGAATGTGATCACGACAGTAATTGCACATGAATATGTGTCACGACAGCACATAGATTGCACAGGAATTTCACAGTAATTGCACATGAATCACAACAGTAATTGCACATATGACAGAATTGCACATCAGTATTAGGTTAGGTCAGTATTGCGAGTGTTCAGGACTAACTGTGTTTGTTATAAAGTCTGACAGCAGCAGGAAGGAAAGACCTGCGAAACCTTTCCTTCACACAGCGAGGGTGGATCAGTCTCTTACTGAAGCTGCTCTCCAGAGCGGACAGAGTGTCCTGCAGGGGGTGACACTCATGGTCCAGCATAGATGTGAATCTAGCCAGGACCCTTCTGTCCCCCACCTCCTGCACCGAGTCCAGAGCACAGCCCAGGATGGAGCTGGACTTCTTGATGACTTTGTCCAGTCTCTTCCTCTCCCTCTCTGTGATGCTGCTGCTCCAGCAGGCCACACCGTACAGGAGGGCTGATGCCACCACAGAGTCGTAGAAGGTCTTCAGGAGTGGCCCTGTCACTCCAAAAGACTTGAGTCTCCTCAGGAGGTAGAGCCGACTCTGGCTCTTCCTGTACAGTGTGTCTGTGTTATGAGTCCAGTCCAGTTTGTGGTTCAGATGAACACCCAGGTACTTGTATGAGTCACTCTCTCAATGTCCCGTTCCTGGATGTTCACTGGTGAGGGGGCAGTGAGGTGGCGTCTGCGGAAATCCACCACCATCTCCTTGGTCTTCCCCGCGTTGATGAGGAGGTGGTTCCGCTGACACCAGTCCACAAAGTCCTGCGCCAGTCCTCTGTACTCCGCTTCATCGTCGTCCGTGATGAGTCCGATGATGGCAGAGTCATCAGAGAACTTCTGCAGGACACAGCTGTCCGTGTCATGTCTGAAGTCTGCAGTGTAAAGGGTGAAGAGAAAGGGCGTGAAGACAGTGCCCTGGGGCGCCCCCACAAAGCAGGTCCGAGTGTCAGACACAGTTCCGTGCTCTCACAAACTGGGGTCGGTCTGTGAGGTAGTCCAGGATCCACTCTGCCAGGTCATACTCCACACCAGCCGTCTCCAGCTTGTCCCTCAGGAGCAGCGGCTGGATGGTGTTGAAGGCGCTGGAGGCGCTGGAGAGATCGAAGAACAGGATCCTCACAGAACTGCCAGGCTTTTCCAGGTGAGAGAGAGAGCGGTGCAGCAGGGAGATGACGGCGTCCTCCACTCCGATGCCAGACCGATATGCAAACTGAAGCGGGTCCATGGCTGAGCTCACGGTGGAGCGGAGGTGGTCCAGGATCAGCCGCTCCAATGTCTTCATCAGGTGGGACGTGAGAGCCACTGGCCTGAAGCTGTTGAGGTCTTTGGGGCGCGGTGTCTTAGGCACAGGTACCAGACAGGAGGTCTTCCAGACCTGTGGTACCACCCTCAGCTTCAGGCTCATGTTGAAGACATGCTCCATAACTCCACACAGTTCATCTGCGCAGGACTTAAGGAGCCTGGGGCTGATGCCGTCAGGTCCTGCTGCCTTCCTCACTTTAATCCTCTTCAGCTCACTCCTCACCTGTGCTGCTGTGACAGTCAGTGGTTGGCAGGGGGACCGTGTGCTAGGGGGATGGGTGAGTCCAGGCGAAGTGGGGAGCTGATGGTCCGGGGCAGATAAGCGAAGAGGAACAGATGCAGGGCATTGTCCAGCTGTGGAAGAGGGAGCATGCAGCTGTGCAGGGAGAGGGGCGGGTGACCGAGTGAGCATTTAAATCATTCACCCACTGTAGATCCCCCTCTGTCTGGGCAGGGGGGATTTTGAAGCCCGAGATGGTTTTCAGGCTCCTCCACACTCCCTGAATGTTCTTTTGCTGGAGCTGCTCCTCCATCCTCCTCTTGTAGCCGGCCTCAGCTTGCCTGATCTTCCTCCTCAGCTCCTTCTGCACAGTCCTCAGCTCCTCCTTGTTCCCTGACCTGAAGGCTCTCTTCTTCTCCTTCAGCAGAGTCTTCAGTTCACGGTTAATTCATGGCTTGTTGTTTGGAAAACACTGCACCGTCCGGGAGGGAACAATGTTCTCAAAACAGAAGTTGATGTAGTCCGTGATGCACTCTGTGATGGTGTTGATGTCCTCCCCATGTGGGTCATAAAGCTCAGTCCAGACAGTGGTGCTGAAGCAGTCCCTCAGAGCCTCCTCGCTCTCAGCAGACCACATCCTCACCTCACGGGACACCACAGGCTGCCTGCGCACGATGGGTTCATACACAGGCCTCAGATGTACAAGGTTGTGGTTCTATGTGGCTCTTTAGTCTCACTATGTGGCTCTTTAGTCTCACTATGTGGCGCTCTTTAGTCTCACTATGTGGCTCTTTAGTCTAACTATGTGGCTCTTTAGTCTCACTATGTGGCTCTTTAGTCTCACTATGTGGCTCTTTAGTCTCACTATGTGGCTCTTTAGTCTCACTATGTGGCCCTCTTTAGTCTCACTATGTGGCTCTTTAGTCTCACTTTGTGGCACTTTAGTTTCACTATGTGGCTCTTTAGTCTCACTATGTGGCTCTTTAGTCTCACTATGTGGCTCTTTAGTCTCACTATGTGGCCCTCTTTAGTCTCACTATGTGGCTCTTTAGTCTCACTATGTGGCTCTTTAGTCTCACTATGTGGCTTTTTAGTCTCACTATGTGGCTCTCTTTAGTCTCACTATGTGGCTCTCTTTAGTCTCACTATGTGGCTCTTTAGTCTCACTATTTGGCTCTCTTTAGTCTCACTATGTGGCTCTCTTTAGTCTCACTATGTGGCTCTCTTTAGTCTCACTATGTGGCTCTTTAGTCTCACTATATGGATCTCTTTAGTCTTACTATGTGGCTCTTTAGTCTCACTATGTGGCACGTTAGTCTCACTATGTGGCTCTTTAGTCTCACTATGTGGCTCTTTAGTCTCACTATGTGGCTCTTTAGTCTCACTATGTGGCTCTTTAGTCTCACTATGTGGCTCTTTAGTCTCACTATGTGGCTCTTTAGTCTCACTATGTGGCCCTCTTTAGTCTCACTATGTGGCTCTTTAGTCTCACTATGTGGCTCTTTAGTCTCACTATGTGGCTCTTTAGTCTCACTATGTGGCTCTTTAGTCTCACTATGTGGCTCTCTTTAGTCTTTAGTCTCACTATATGGATCTCTTTAGTCTCACTATGTGGCTCTTTAGTCTCACTATGTGGCACTTTAGTTTCACTATGTGGCTCTTTAGTCTCACTATGTGGCTCTTTAGTCTCACTATGTGGCTCTTTAGTCTCACTATGTGGCCCTCTTTAGTCTCACTATGTGGCTCTTTAGTCTCACTATGTGGCTCTTTAGTCTCACTATGTGGCTTTTCAGTCTCACTATGTGGCTCTCTTTAGTCTCACTATGTGGCTCTTTAGTCTCACTATGTGACTCTTTAGTCTCACTATGTGGCTCTTTAGTCTCACTATGTGGCTCTTTAGTCTCACTATGTGGCTCTTTAGTCTCACTATGTGGCTCTCTTTAGTCTCACTATGTGGCTCTTTAGTCTCACTATATGGATCTCTTTAGTCTCACTATGTGGCTCTTTAGTCTCACTATGTGGCTCTTTAGTCTCACTATGTGGCTCTTTAGTCTCACTATGTGGCTCTTTAGTCTCACTATGTGGCTCTCTTTAGTCTCACTATGTGGCTCTCTTTAGTCTCACTATGTGGCTCTTTAGTCTCACTATGTGGCTCTTTAGTCTCACTATGTGGCTCTCTTTAGTCTCACTATGTGGCTCTTTAGTCTCACTATGTGGCTCTTTAGTCTCACTATGTGGCTCTTTAGTCTCACTATGTGGCTCTCTTTAGTCTCACTGTGTGGCTCTTTAGTCTCACTATGTGGCTCTTTAGTCTCACTATGTGGCTCTCTTTAGTCTCACTATGTGGCACTTTGGTTTCACTATGTGGCTCTTTAGTCTCACTATGTGGCTCTTTAGTCTCACTATGTGGCCCTCTTTAGTCTCACTATGTGGCCCTCTTTAGTCTCACTATGTGGCTCTTTAGTCTCACTATGTGGCTCTTTAGTCTCACTATGTGGCTCTTTAGTCTCACTATGTGGCTCTTTAGTCTCACTATGTGGCTCTTTAGTCTCACTATGTGGCCCTCTTTAGTCTCACTATGTGGCTCTTTAGTCTCACCATGTGGCTCTTTAGTCTCACTATGTGGCTCTTTAGTCTCACTATGTGGCTTTTTAGTCTCACTATGTGGCTCTCTTTAGTCTCACTATGTGGCTCTTTAGTCTCACTATGTGGCTCTTTAGTCTCACTATGTGGCTCTTTAGTCTCACTATGTGGCTCTCTTTACTCTCACTATGTGGCTTTTTAGTCTCACTATGTGGCTCTCTTTACTCTCACTATGTGGCTCTTTAGTCTCACTATGTGGCTCTTTAGTCTCACTATGTGGCTCTTTAGTCTCACTATGTGGCTCTTTAGTCTCACTATGTGGCTCTCTTTAGTCTCACTATGTGGCTCTCTTTAGTCTCACTATGTGGCTCTCTTTAGTCTCACTATGTGGCTCTTTAGTCTCACTATGTGGCTCTTTAGTCTCACTATGTGGCTCTTTAGTCTCACTATGTGGCTCTTTAGTCTCACTATGTGGCTCTCTTTACTCTCACTATGTGGCTCTTTAGTCTCACTATGTGGCTCTCTTTAGTCTCACAATGTGGCTCTCTTTAGTCTCACAATGTGGCTCTCTTTAGTCTCACTATGTGGCTCTCTTTAGTCTCACTATGTGGCTCTCTTTAGTCTCACTATGTGGCTCTTTAGTCTCACTATGTGGCTCTTTAGTCTCACTATGTGGCTCTCTTTAGTCTCACTATGTGGCTCTTTAGTCTCACTATGTGGCGCTCTTTAGTCTCACTATGTGGCACTTTAGTCTCACTATGTGGCTCTTTAGTCTCACTATGTGGCTCTCTTTAGCCTCACTATGTGGCTCTTTAGTCTCACTATGTGGCTCTTTAGTCTCACTATGTGGCACTTTAGTTTCACTATGTGGCTCTTTAGTCTCACTATGTGGCTCTCTTTAGTCTCACTATGTGGCTCTTTAGTCTCACTATGTGGCTCTTTAGTCTCACTATGTGGCTCTCTTTAGTCTCACTATGTGGCACTTTAGTCTCACTATGTGGCTCTTTAGTCTCACTATGTGGCTCTCTTTAGCCTCACTATGTGGCTCTTTAGTCTCACTATGTGGCTCTTTAGTCTCACTATGTGGCTCTTTAGTCTCACTATGTGGCTCTTTAGTCTCACTATGTGGCCCTCTTTAGTCTCACAATGTGGCTCTCTTTAGTCTCACAATGTGGCTCTCTTTAGTCTCACTATGTGGCTCTCTTTAGTCTCACTATGTGGCTCTCTTTAGTCTCACTATGTGGCTCTTTAGTCTCACTTTGTGGCTCTTTAGTCTCACTATGTGGCTCTATAGGCTCACTATGTGGCTCTATAGTCTCACTATGTGGCTCTTTAGTCTCACTATGTGGCTCTTTAGTCTCACTATGTGGCTCTTTAGTCTCACTATGTGGCTCTCTTTACTCTCACTATGTGGCTTTTTAGTCTCACTATGTGGCTCTCTTTACTCTCACTATGTGGCTCTTTAGTCTCACTATGTGGCTCTTTAGTCTCACTATGTGGCTCTTTAGTCTCACTATGTGGCTCTTTAGTCTCACTATGTGGCTCTCTTTAGTCTCACTATGTGGCTCTCTTTAGTCTCACTATGTGGCTCTCTTTAGTCTCACTATGTGGCTCTTTAGTCTCACTATGTGGCTCTTTAGTCTCACTATGTGGCTCTTTAGTCTCACTATGTGGCTCTTTAGTCTCACTATGTGGCTCTCTTTACTCTCACTATGTGGCTCTTTAGTCTCACTATGTGGCTCTCTTTAGTCTCACAATGTGGCTCTCTTTAGTCTCACAATGTGGCTCTCTTTAGTCTCACTATGTGGCTCTCTTTAGTCTCACTATGTGGCTCTCTTTAGTCTCACTATGTGGCTCTTTAGTCTCACTATGTGGCTCTTTAGTCTCACTATGTGGCTCTCTTTAGTCTCACTATGTGGCTCTTTAGTCTCACTATGTGGCGCTCTTTAGTCTCACTATGTGGCACTTTAGTCTCACTATGTGGCTCTTTAGTCTCACTATGTGGCTCTCTTTAGCCTCACTATGTGGCTCTTTAGTCTCACTATGTGGCTCTTTAGTCTCACTATGTGGCACTTTAGTTTCACTATGTGGCTCTTTAGTCTCACTATGTGGCTCTCTTTAGTCTCACTATGTGGCTCTTTAGTCTCACTATGTGGCTCTTTAGTCTCACTATGTGGCTCTCTTTAGTCTCACTATGTGGCACTTTAGTCTCACTATGTGGCTCTTTAGTCTCACTATGTGGCTCTCTTTAGCCTCACTATGTGGCTCTTTAGTCTCACTATGTGGCTCTTTAGTCTCACTATGTGGCTCTTTAGTCTCACTATGTGGCTCTTTAGTCTCACTATGTGGCCCTCTTTAGTCTCACAATGTGGCTCTCTTTAGTCTCACAATGTGGCTCTCTTTAGTCTCACTATGTGGCTCTCTTTAGTCTCACTATGTGGCTCTCTTTAGTCTCACTATGTGGCTCTTTAGTCTCACTATGTGGCTCTTTAGTCTCACTATGTGGCTCTCTTTAGTCTCACTATGTGGCTCTTTAGTCTCACTATGTGGCTCTTTAGTCTCACTATGTGGCTCTTTAGTCTCACTATGTGGCTCTTTAGTCTCACTATGTGGCGCTCTTTAGTCTCACTATGTGGCTCTTTAGTCTCACTATGTGGCTCTTTAGTCTCACTATGTGGCTCTTTAGTCTCACTATGTGGCTCTTTAGTCCCACTATGTGGCGCTCTTTAGTCTCACTATGTGGCGCTCTTTAGTCTCACTTTGTGGCTCTTTAGTCTCACTATGTGGCTCTATAGGCTCACTATGTGGCTCTATAGTCTCACTATTTGGCTCTTTAGTCTCACTATGTGGCTCTTTAGTCTCATGTAGGGGAATGGAGATGGACATTCCACGGCCAGATAACAGAAAATCTCTCTTTGAACATTGGGGGGTTTTCGTTCTCCCTCTCTCCCTCACCGCAGGAGCCGCTGTGACTTTTTGTGATATTAGACCTTCTCCCCACAGTCTTACAGGAGGACGCCCCGATGAAAACTATGTTTTATGTGATTATGCCATGAATGTTTGTCTGAATCAACTCCATACACCGCATGTTTCACCTTGTGTTACGTATTTTTCCACTGTTAAGGTTTTATATTCCCAATGTTTTAACTCGAGCGCCCATCACAGGTGAAAGAAGATGTAAAATGTATCTACCTCAAGAAATAATGTGCACAAACTGCCAAAAGTGTTTAACGTGTAAATGTTAAAACAGGGTTCAATGTTTTTGCCATTATTATTTACGTTACTCGAGTTTTATTTTCTCGGCCAGGAAGTTTTCGCTGTAGCGCCCGCCCCTTTCGCTCCCAGCATGCCCTGCGGGCCAGGTATCAAAAGGACGCTCCAAGCTAGAAACTCTTCTCTTCTCTTCTCTCTTGGAAGCCGTCTCCACGGACGAGCCTTTCACTTTTCCTTTGTCTCAACAAAATCCGTCCGTCACGTGGTCGACAAGGCCATGCCAGCCCTGGACTCTGAAACCACCTGAAACCACCTGGAACTACCTGGAACTAAGCTTAAGCGCTAAACCGGACAGAGACTTTCTTTGCTACTTCGTTTCTTTTCCTTTTTGAAGTAATCTACGCCGTTTACGTGGATCAGCGCTACGTTCTCATCTGAGTAAAGGCCGCGTGAGGAGCTAACACACCGCTAAAGCGTTCTACCGCTAAGGAACTCTCGGATATCGCCTCCGTTGCCAAGGACCTCACAGCCGCCGCTGCCTTCCTCGCTCCACGGCCAGCACACAGCTCCACGGCCAGCACACAGCTCCACGGCCAGCACACAGCTCCACGGCCAGCACACAGCTCCACGGCCAGCACACAGCTCCACGGCCGCCGCCCGCTTCACGAACCTTCGCCGCCACACCGCTCCACGCGACGCCTCGCTACGGACCTCGTCACGGACCTCGTCCGCGGACAAGGACCAGTCGGACCGAGTCTCTACAGAACCGTAAGCCGAGTTCAGAGTGCGGTTCCTTTTGTGGCGTGATTTGGGTAGAGCTCAGCTGTTCCTCCTCCCTTTAGCTTCTCACTTTCCCTCTTTTTGATATAGATTAGCATAGACACGTTTGGTTATCAAAGGCAAAACCCTGGTTTAACATTATCTGCATGAAATCTGCTGTTAAATCTGATATAACACCTGTGATTTACCTGTGTGCATTTCTGCTCCGGTGCCCTTTTTGATTACCCTTTTGATAAATAAACTACACGAAAGAGTTATTGACTATTGTTTGTTTGAATAGACTATGTGTAAGTCCCTGAATCGTGAAACACCCTTCAGACCTTTTTAACGAGCGCGATTAAGGACCGTATCTTAGCTCTTTGGGTTTAACCCTGGTGCCCCGTCTTGTCTCGTTTTTGCTAAGAAATCTCCCTTAATCATAAACTGAATACATGTAGTTTGAGACCCTACACTCACTATGTGGCTCTTTAGTCTCACTATGTGGCGCTCTTTAGTCTCACTATGTGGCTCTTTAGTCTTACTATGTGGCTCTTTAGTCTCACTATGTGGCTCTTTAGTCTCACTATGTGGCAATCTTCACAATTTTCTTTCACTGCATTGGACAGAATAAACTACATTTCTCTGTTTTTGTGTTGCATCTTATCCTTAGGATGAACCAATTTTTGTCTTAAAGTTTTGCCTGGTTTAAAATAAACAGGGATTTCATGTTGTCTACAAATTCTTGGCATATGTGTATTCTTCGTTGTTACTTGTGGTGCAAATAAAGTTATAATGGGTTAGGGTTAGCATAATGAAATGTTGAGTGTGATATTTGGATCTTGTATGTTTTTAATAGTTTGGGTGAAAACAAAGGCAAATTTCCCCATCAAAGGACAATTCAGTTTCTCTATTCCTATTAC
Source organism: Eucyclogobius newberryi (assembly GCF_026437365.1). Classification (NCBI taxonomy): domain Eukaryota; kingdom Metazoa; phylum Chordata; class Actinopteri; order Gobiiformes; family Gobiidae; genus Eucyclogobius; species Eucyclogobius newberryi. The sequence continues at coordinate 39,102,402 of NW_027316167.1, forward strand.
AACAGAAGAGAGGTGCATTTGGAGCTCCGCTCCTCTCGTCACCTGACTGTCCAACACACAGAGGGTCCTGATGTCTCTGGTGGACAGTTCGGCTGCTCCGCCGGGACAAAACCTAATATCTAAAGGAATCACAGCTTGTTTGTCTCACGACACGTGCTGCTTTCAGGTGAGTCAAGTCCACGCTCTGAGGGATTATAGACACTTCAAACACCACAGGGACTAGAATAGTGTTTGATTTAGGTTAGCTCCACTTTAAAGGAGCTTTAAGGGGCTGCCACACACTGTTGTAGCTGGACCCAAGACCCTCACACCTTCACAGAGTTCTTAAGCCACGTTTGGACTGGCCCTGGCCCCTCAGACCGGTTTGGAGTGCTTTAGAACTGTTAGTGCTTTGTAACGTCCGTATTAGATGTTACACAAATATAACAAATACAACATCAAATCTAAAACCTGAATTATACCTTTTAAAATACATTTACAGGGCTCGAAATAGCAAATGAGCTAAAAGCCAAGTGTAAAAGCTCACTCTCAGTACTTAGGTGTTCAGCCCCCAAAATGTAGTGTTTGACTTCTCTCAAAGCCTCTACGCCGCGTTTGAACCTCTCTTTATGTCGTGCTTTGGCTTTGGATCATGTCAGACGCTTTATGACCTGGAAATATCAGATCGTGGCTCTTGACAAAGCGAGACCATAAACAGGAAACAGCTGTTGCTAACGTGCTTTGCTAGCTTTGTGTTGCTAAGGCTCAACATAGTCGTTAGCATCAGTGGAAACGTGGCTTTACTGTTCTGCAGACGCTGGACCAGCTGCTCCTGGTCCATCCTCCTCAGGAAGTCCAGGGTGATGTTCAGAACCGCCTCTCTGCTCGGCTCCTCCTCCTCACTCTCAGAGCATTCTGGGTAATCTGAGGCCAGGAGCCTGTGGAGCCTCTGCAGCTGCTGTTTGACATAATCCAGGACCTGCTCCTCCAGACGCTGAAACACAGAGAACACAGAGGAGCAGGTCAGGCCCTGGGATCCACTCTGCAGGTGGAATCTCCTCTAGATGTTTCTGACCATGTGACGCTTTTGGTACAAACCTTGAAAACAGAGTCCAGGTCACAGTCTCCTCTGGGGCCCTCTGCGCTCTCCTCTCTGTGGGACAAACAAACCAATGATACAACATTACACTCTGTCCACTGCAGAACATCAGAGCCAACAAACCCTCGACAGGAGCGACAGGAGCGACAGGAGCAGAATGAAAAATCCACTGATAAAAACGTCTTTAAAGAAACAGGATTTGGAGACGGTTCTTGAGGGACTTACTCTGAATCTGGTCCTGGTTCTTTAAACTCTGGAGGTTCACGTCTGGAGCGGTCACTCTTTAAGGACAGGTGGCCCTGTCTGGACCTGGAAACATCAGCTCAGTCACAGAATAAACAGCAGAAGGTTTTAATCATCCAGTCCATACACCAGAGCTTCTCAAACTGTTTCTGCTGCGATCCCTTTTGGGGATTGTTCACGCCCCCCACAGCCTCCAGAGATTATAAACTGATCAAATAAAACACATGCACTTTTACTATAAATGCCTAAATTAACCTAAAATACACAACAATAATGAGAGTTTGGTATAAATTACATTAATTTGTAGTAAAAGTGTCACTGTCTCTCCTCCACTCTCTCTCTCTTATGGTTATAGGAACTCTGAACTGCACATGAGAAGGTTCTGGGGTCTTACTCTGAATCTGGTCCTGGTTCTTTAAACGCTGGAGGTAGACGTCTGGAGCGGTCACTCTTTAAGGACAGATTGGTGGGTCTGGACCTGTAAAACACAGTCACAGCTGTTCTTAAACCTGCTGCTGCTTCACCGAACTGTAACTGTCTAAAGTGTGAACAGTCAGACTCACCGTGGATCAGTGCTGCCCCCTGGAGGCGGCTCCTTCACAGAGTCACTCATCATGGACCTGAGGAAAAGCACAGGAAACAGTGACTGAGACTGAGCTCACTTTACTCACACTAAAGTTTCCTTTATTCATGGGAAACACAGTGGTCACATATAGAATTAAGTCATTTAAATACAATGTAAAGTGCCTTTAATCTGGCTTTTTGTGTCACATTAAATGTACTTTAGGAGTCAGAAAGTTTGATGTGATAAAGCTGCTCTCTAGAGTAACAGAGACTCATTTGTGAATAAAAGACTTGTTTGACCTCATCAATAATCATCAAATCTAGAATAAATTGACTCTGATGGAGATCATTCCGTCTCAATGGATTCAAACGCTCTAATATATTTGGAGAGGCTTTTAGAGAAATGATCAAACTGAACAAGAGACGTCCATAAGAATAACCCAGACTGTGGCATTAGTTGTTGTTGTTGTTGTTGTTGTTGTTTTATGGCGGTTGGCATCCGAGTGTTGCATTACCGCCAGACTTTATTCCTTAGACTTTGTCGTAGTCCTAAAAGTTCCTCTTCCAGTGCCCTGACTTCCAGTGCTTTGACAAAGCCCAAGAGGTCATGAGATGCCTTTGTTATTGTATCCTATAGATGTTGTTGTTGTTGTTGTTGTTGTTGTTGTTTTATGGCAGTTGGCATCCAATTGTTGCATTACCGCCAGACTTTATTCCTCAGACTTTCCAGGATAAAGCTCAGTTTGTCTCTGTTAAACTTCCGCGTTACAAAAGCACTTAAAAGCTCTTTAAAGCTCTTTAAAGCTCTTTAAAGCTCTTTAAAGCTCTTACATTTGTGTTTTAGAACACAAGATCTAACCGCCATAAAACAACAACAACAACAACAACAACAACAACACCAGAAGATGTTGTTGTTGTTGTTGTTGTTGTTTTATGGCGGTTGGCATCCGAGTGTTGCATTACCGCCAGACTTTATTCCTCAGACGTTTCGTAGTCCTCAGACTCTGTCGTAGTCCGTAAAAGTACTCCTCCCATTGCTTTGGTTGTTGTTGTTGTTGTTGTTGTTGTTGTTGTTGTTTTATGGCGGTTGGCATCCGAGTGTTGCATTACCGCCAGACTTTATTCCTCAGACGTTTCGTAGTCCTCAGACTCTGTCGTAGTCCGTAAAAGTACTCCTCCCATTGCTTTAGACCATGAGGTCATGATATGTCTTTGTGACTAGAATAGTTGTTGTGAAGATACACGCTATGGAAGAAGGACTTCTAAAGGATAAAACGACAAAGACGTCCCATGACCTCATGGGCTTTGTAAAACAACAAAGATGTCCCATGATCTCATGGGCTTTGTACTTCCAAAGCACCGAGAACAACACAACAACGAACAATACCTCGTGCACTTGGATGCCAACTGCCGAACAACAACAACAACACAACAACGAACAATACCTCGTGCACTTGGATGCCAACTGCCATAAAAAACTACAACGACAACAGTTTGGATATTACGACAACATAGAGGAACGCCTCGGTCCGTATGATGGGGAAGAAGAAGAGGAAGCGTGACCTGGTCGGTGACGATATGAACAGCGGGGAGGACTCCCCTGGAGCCACTGATCCTGTGCAGCGTAGGGCGTCTTCTTGCTCGTCTATGGAGGGCTCTCTCAGTGAGGAGCAGGGCGGGGGGGTTGCAGATGTCGGGGATGTGAGTTCAGAGTGTAAGGTGTTCATAAAGCTCGCGCAGGATAATGCGTCCTTTAAGGGGTGGGATCCGATGGCGTTGACAAGGAGCCTGACTGTAGCTGTGGGAGTGGTCAAGCATGCGAGTGTCCTTAGGGATGGCTCGCTGCTGGTTGTGTGCAAGGACGTGGCTCAGCAAAGGAAGGCGATTGAAGCTAAGTGTCTGGGGGGGAAGGACATTCTTGTGTCTGATGCTGTAAGAGGCACGGTCAGGGGAGTTATAGTAGGCGTCCCTACGACGACATCTGTGGATGACATAAAGGAGAATTTGACTGGAGCTAAGGTGGTGGATGCTAGGCGGTTGAAGATGACCCGGGATGGGGTAAGGTGTGACAGCCTGTCGATAATGATTAGATTTGAAGGTGGGATCCTGCCTCGTGTGGTGTGCGTTGGGTACATGCGCTATGGCGTACGCCCATATGTTCTGCCGCCCCTGCGTTGCTTCAAGTGCCAGCGCTTTGGGCATATTGCAGCGGTCTGTAGAGGGAAGCAGAAGTGTGGTAAATGTGCAGGAGACCACGAGTATGGGAAGTGTGACGACGGAGCAAAACTCAAGTGCTGTAACTGTGGGGGAGAGCATAGCTCTGCCTACGGGGGATGCGTGTTCAGCAAGAGGGCTGCGGAGGTGCAAAAAGTTAGAGCCTCTCAAGGCATATCCTACGCGGATGCGGTCAAGAAGGTGTCTGGTAGTCAGGTGACGGTGGATGCAGTGGGGGCTGCCAGTGCTGCTGGTGTCCTAGGCGACAGGGGAGGGGGCAGCGTTGCCCGCAGCCAGGGGGAGGTCCCCACTGGGATGCCCGTGAGTGTGGCTTCCACGGGCAGAGGCCCTGTGGGTGCGGAGGATGTACTGGTTGTGAAGAGGAAAGATTTCTTCCTCTTTATAGTGGAAGTGATTAACTGTACTGGGCAAACCAAGAAGAGATCCGAAAAGACTAAGATCATCGCTAAGGCTGCAGGGAAGTACTTTGGAGCTGGGGGCCCCGAGTGGACGGAGATAGAGGATGCGCTGCGGGAGGGCGCCCTGCCCCATTCTGGCAGTGGGAGTGGGGGGGCTCCCGATGCGCCGTCAGGTTCCGGGGGCTCATAATGGCGGTGGTTGTCTTGCAATGGAATGCGCGTAGTCTTCGTGCTAATGGCCAGGAATTTAAGCATTTTGTCTCTACCTTGTTGAACAAGCCTCACGTTATGTGCGTGCAGGAGACTTGGTTACGACCTAGGTGGGGTTTTGGGATACAAGGGTATGTGTGTGTTAGGAATGATAGGGAGCAGGGTAGAGGCGGAGGTGTGGCTGTGTTTGTCCGAGATGACCTAAATTACGTTGTTGTCAGTGTGAGTAAAGCGCCGGAGGCCCTGGCGGTGAGGGTCTGGCTGGGTGGTGAAGCTGTTACTGTGGTTAACCTTTATAATCCGTGTGGTGAGTTAACGCTAGAGTCCTTACATAGTATCGGTAAGGATGTTCGGGGAAAGGCCGTGTGGTGTGGGGATTTTAATGCGCATAGCGCTTTGTGGGGCGGTAGTGGTACCGATAGGTATGGGCAGGTGGTAGAGGGTTTTATCAATCAAAGGGAGTTGGTTTGTCTGAATGATGGGGGTGGGACCCGCTATGATATGGGGACCGGTGCGGAAAGTGCAATAGATCTTACACTTGTGTCCAAGGAGTTAGCTGGTGTTTGTAGTTGGGAGGTTCTTGGTAATCTTTCTTTTGGTAGCGATCACTATCTAGTCCGCACCGTGATTGGCTTTGGGAGCTGTGTGGTCAGGGGGACGAGGATCCAGAGGTGGCAGTTGGCAAGGGCGAACTGGGGGGCTTTCCTGAGGAAAGCTGATGATGGTTCTAGGGTTCTGCAGGAAGGAGGATTGACTCAGGTGGATGATCTCAATAGTGCAATTGTCTCGCTCATCACGCAGTCAGCGGTAGGCACGATTCCTAAGAGTGGTGGTAGTGGACATAGGAAGCGGGTGCCGTGGTGGACTGAAGCATGTGGTCATGCTGTTAGGGCGAGAAATGCGGCGTTTCGCCGGCTAAGGGTTGCCCACACTGAGGGTGCCCTCATTGACTACAAGAGGGCCCGCGCTGTTGTGCGGAAAACTGTGAGAACGGCCAAGAGTGCCTATTGGAGGCGGTATTGTTCCAAAATTGGGAGAGAAACGCGTCTCGGGGATGTTTGGGGGATGATTAAGCGGATGCATGGGGTTGAGCGCCGTCGTGGGACCCCGGTCCTAATACTGAATGGTGTTGAAGCAGTCAGCGACGTTGACAAAGCTGAACTGTTGGCCAGCACCTTTGTGTCGGTGCACAGCTCTGACAATCTCTCACCTGCGGAAAGGCACTACAGGGAGAGTACTTTGGCCCAGAATTCTGAGCTGATTGGGCACCAGCCTTCGACTCATGATGACCTTGACCTTCCGTTTAGTTTGTTTGAGCTAAGGAGAGCACTTTCTAAGGCGAAACAGACAGCCCCGGGTAAAGATGAGGTGTGCTATGACATGCTCTCTCATTTGACTGATGACACGCTTGGGCTAGTCCTGGGTCTTTTCAACCGTGTTTGGGATTCAGGTTGTGTTCCATCTGCGTGGAAACAGTCTACGGTGGTGCCGGTTCTGAAGCCGGGTAGGCCAGCGTCTGACCCTTCAAGTTATAGGCCGATTGCCTTGACGTCGCAGCTCGGGAAAACGATGGAGCGCATGGTTACCGAGCGGTTGGATTACTTCTTGGAGAGTCAGGGTTTGCTTCCCGCGCACCAGAGTGGTTTCCGTAGGGGCAGGAACACCATGGATTCCGTGTTGTGTTTGGAATCTGATATCCAGCTGGCCAGGGCTCAGAAAGAAAAGGTTATTGCGGTGCTCTTTGATGTGGAGAAGGCGTACGATATGGTTTGGAAGGATGGGCTCCTCATTAAGCTGCGGAAGTGTGGTGTGAAGGGTAAACTGTTTAACTGGGTCCGGAGCTTTCTGTCTGGCCGGCGTATCCAAACCAGAGTGGGCGCTGCTTACTCTGGGGTCTATGGGGTGGAGAATGGGATCCCGCAGGGGAGTGTGTGTAGCCCTATCTTGTTCAATGTTATGATTAAGGACATCTTTGACAACGTGGATGGGTCTGTTGGGAGGAGCCTTTATGCTGACGATGGCGCTCTATGGGTGAGAGGGAGGAATCTCCGGTTTTACGAGGCGAAACTGCAAAGGGCAATACAGCAGGTGGAGCAGTGGACCCTGAAGTGGGGGTTTAAACTGTCCGTACGGAAGTCTCAAGTGATCTGTTTCTTCAATGGACATAGGGACGTCTCCCTTCGACTGCATGGGCAGGTGCTCGAACAGGTCAGGGAGGTGAGGTTCTTGGGGGTCACCTTTGACGAGAGGCTTAGTTGGCGTCGGCACATTGATGAGGTCAGTGGTAAATGCAAAAGGGTGAATAACTTGCTTCGTTGTCTATCCGGCCAGGACTGGGGGGCCAGCAGAAGGTCGCTCCTGGGTATTTATCGGGCCGTCATGAGGGCGGCTATTGATTATGGCTGTATAGCCTACATGTCTGCGGCTGAGACTAACTTAGGGAAGCTTGATGTGGAGCAAGCCCAGGCCTTGCGCATCTGCTGTAGGGCTTTTGGGACCTCCCCTGTCTCGGCGCTGCAGGTTGAGTTGGGGGAATTGCCGTTGCGGCTCCGGGGGCTGGAACTTCTGTTGGCTTGCTGGGTGAATGTGCAAGGTCATGCGGGCTCTCACCCGGTGAGGGACTTTCTCAGGGTTGATGGGGGGCAGAGTGAGGCTGGCGGTGTGGTTTTCGGCCAGGTGGGAGATGCGAAGGCGCGGCTTGCGGGGGTTGGTGATCTGCGTGTGAGCCCGTCGGTGGCTTTGTCTGCTGTGGCTCCGTGGAAGTTTGTCCCGGCTCCTGTTGATGTTGGCTTGCATGGCAGGCTTGGAGGGGTCGCTGGGAGGGCACCGCGGTTTGCCGTTCAAGCGCTCATCGATGGGCACTCGGGTGATGTGTTTGTTTGTGCCGACGGGTCTGGGGATCCTGAGAGTGGGCGTGCTGGCGCCGCTTGTTTTGTGCCTGACCTGGGGCTGGCGGTCGGGAAGAGGTTGACAGATCGCCTTTCTGTTTTCACGTCGGAACTTGTAGCGATGCGGTTGGCGTTGGAATGGGCGGAATCTGCTTTGCGGTGTTGCGGCATTGTGGTGGCCTCTGACAGCCTTTCTGCATTGCAGGGCATTAGATCTGGGAGATCGGATTGCGGACAGGATGTGTTGAGTGGCGTCTTCTGTCTGGTGCTCTCCCTGTCCAGGAAGGATGTGGGGGTTTCCTTCGTTTGGGTCCCTGCGCATGTGGGGGTGGATGGTGGCGAAATGGCTGATGCACTGGCTGAACGTTCCCTTCGGCGGCCATCAATTGATGTGGCGGTTGAGTTGGGCAGATCTGAAATCGGGCCTGTTGTCAAGAGTCATGTGGTCGGCCTTTGGCGGGAGTTTTGGAGCCACTGTGTTGCTGGACGGCATCTCTATCGCATACAGGGTGGTGTGGGTCCTTGCGGGTCTATGGGCGGGAACGCGTGGGAGGAGGGGGCCTTCGCCCGCATGAGGATTGGCCATACTGGACTCAATTGGTCACTGGGTAGGATGGGCAGGCATCCGACCGGTCTGTGTGGTCGCTGTCGGGTGCCAGAGACTGTCGAGCATGTGCTGATTTGCTGTGGGGCTTATGATGGGGAAAGGGCCGGGTTGGCCTTGTGGTTTCGGAATGGTGGGCGGGAGTTCAGTCTGCGGAGCGTTCTGGCGATCCAGTCACGGGGTTTGTGTCAGGCTGTGGTTGCTTGCTTATGTGGCACAGGGCTGGGTGGACGTTTGTGGAGGTGGGGGGTGTTGGAGACTGAGCCGAGGATGAGGAGCAAGAGGATGTTCTAACGCGCTTGGACTTCATGGGCCTAGAAACGCCAAAGTGATGGAAGAAGGACTTCTAAGGGATAAAACGACAAAGACGTCCCATGACCTCATGGGCTTTGTAAAACAACAAAGACGTCCCATGATCTCATGGGCTTTGTGCTTCCGGGGCGCCGAACGTCAAGGAGGGCGAGGAGGGTGGGGAGGAGTCTCCCTGGAGTGGAGCCGAGTTCATTCTTTCCGCTTTGATCCCATGGGCTTTGAAAACAATGACACATAAACACAGTGGTACAAGTATATATGTCATATGAATGGGTTCCAAGTGTGGAGCTCATGGGCTTTGTACTTCCCAAAGCACCGACCGTCAAAGAGGGCGAGGAAGGTGAAGAAGAGTCTCCCTGGAATAAAGCCGGTTGGTCTCTGACACAACAACTATTCTAGTCACAAAAACACATCATGACCTCATGGGCTTTGTAACGCCAAAGCAATGGGAGGAGTACTTTTACGGACTACGACAGAGTCTGAGGACTACGAAACGTCTGAGGAATAAAGTCTGGCGGTAATGCAACACTCGGATGCCAACCGCCATAAAACAACAACAACAACAACAACAACCGAACGTCAAAGAGGGCGAGGAAGGTGAAGAAGAGTCTCCCTGGAATAAAGCCGGTTGGTCTCTGACACAACAACTGTTCTAGTCACAAAAACACATCATGACCTCATGGGCTTTGTAACGCCAAAGCAATGGGAGGAGTACTTTTACGGACTACGACAGAGTCTGAGGACTACGAAACGTCTGAGGAATAAAGTCTGGCGGTAATGCAACACTCGGATGCCAACCGCCATAAAACAACAACAACAACAACAACAACGCTGACGGTGGATTATTGAGCATTGTTTGGATATTATGCAACATAAAGGAACGCCTCGGTCCGTATGACGAGAAAGAGGAAGAGGATGAGTGACCTGGTCGGTGACGATATGAACAGCGGGGAGGACTCCCCTGGAGCCACTGGTCCTGTGCAGCGTAGGGCGTCCTCTTGCTCGTCTATTGAGGACTCTCTCAGTGAGGAGCAGGGTGGGGGGGTTACAGATATCGGGGATGTGAGTTCAGCGTGTAAGGTGTTCATAAAGCTCGCGCAGGATAATGCCTGACTGTAGCTGTGGGAGTGGTCAAGCATGCGAGTGTCCTTAGGGATGGCTCGCTGCTGGTCGTGTGCAAGGACGTGGCTCAGCAAAGGAAGGCGACATTCTTGTCTGATGCTGTAAGAGGCACGGTCAGGGGAGTTATCGTAGGCGTCCCTACGACGACATCTGTGGATGACATAAAGGAGAATTTGACTGGAGCTAAGGTGGTGCATGCTAGGCGGTTGAAGGTGACCCGGGATGGGGTAAGGTGTGACAGCCTGTCGATAATGATTAGATTTGAAGGTGAGATCCTGCCTCGTGTGGTGTGCGTTGGGTACATGCGCTATGGCGTACGCCCATATGTTCCGCCGCCCCTGCGTTGCTTCAAGTACCAGCGCTTTGGGCATATTGCAGCGGTCTGTAGAGGGAAGCAGAGGTGTGGTAAATGTGCGGGAGACCACGAGTATGGGAAGTGTGACGAAGGAGCAAAACTCAAGTGCTGTAACTGTGGGGGAGAGCATAGCTCTGCCTAGGGGGGATGCGTGTTCAGCAAGAGGGCTGCTGAGGTGCAAAAAGTTAGAGCCTCTCAAGGCATATCCTACGCGGATGCGGTCAAGAAGGTGTCTGGTAGTCAGGTGAAGGTGGATGCAGTGCGGGCTGCCAGTGCTGCTGGTGACCTAGGCGACAGGGGAGGGGGCAGCGTTGCCCGCGGCCAGGGGGAGGTCCCCACTGGGATCTTGCTAAGGGTTACCCACACTGAGGGTGCCCTCATTGACTACAAGAGGACCCGCGCTGTTGTGCGGAAAACTGTAAGAACGGCCAAGAGTGCCTGTTGGAGGGGGTATTGTTCCAAAATTGGGAGAGAAACGCGTCTCGGGGATGTTTGGGGGATGATTAAGCGGATGCATGGAGTTGAGCGCCGTCACGGGACCCCGGTCCTAATACAGAATGGTGTTGAAGCAGTCAGCGACGTTGACAAAGCTGAACTGTTGGCCAGCACCTTTGTGTCGGTGCACAGCTCTGACAATCTCTCACCTGCAGAAAGGCACTATAGGGAGAGTACTTTGGCCCAGAATTCTGAGCTGATTGGGCACCAGCCTTCGACTCAAGATGACCTTGACCTTCCGTTTAGTTTGTTTGAGCTAAGGAGAGCACTTTCTAAGGCGAAACAGACAGCCCCGGGTAAAGATGAGGTGTGCTATGACATGCTCTCTCATTTGACTGATGACACGCTTGGGCTAGTCCTGGGTCTTTTCAACCGTGTTTGGGATTCAGGTTGTGTTCCATCTGCGTGGAAACAGTCTATGGTGGTGCCGGTTCTGAAGCCGGGTAGGCCAGCGTCTGACCCTTCAAGTTATAGGCCGATTGCCTTGACGTCGCAGCTCGGGAAAACGATGGAGCGCATGGTTACCGAGCGGTTGGATTACTTCTTGGAGAGTCAGGGTTTGCTTCCCGCGCACCAGAGTGGTTTCCATAGGGGCAGGAACACCATGGATTCCGTGTTGTGTTTGGAATCTGATATCCAGCTGGCCAGGGCTCAGAAAGAAAAGGTTATTGCGGTGCTCTTTGATGTGGAGAAGGCGTACGATATGGTTTGGAAGGATGGGCTCCTCATTAAGCTGCGGAAGTGTGGTGTGAAGGGTAAACTGTTTAACTGGGTCCGGAGCTTTCTGTCTGGCCGGCGTATTCAAACCAGAGTGGGCGCTGCTTACTCTGGGGTCTATGAGGTAGAGAATGGGATCCCGCAGGGGAGTGTGTGTGTATCTTGTTCAATGTTATGATTAAGGACATCTTTGACGACGTGGATGGGTCTGTTGGGAGGAGCCTTAATGCTGATGATGGCGCTCTATGGGTGAGAGGGAGGAATCTCCGGTTTTACGAGACGAAACTACAAAGGGCAATACAGCAGGTGGAGCAGTGGACCCTGAAGTGGGGGTTTAAACTGTCCGTACGGAAGTCTCAAGTCATCTGTTTCTTCAATGGGCATAGGGACGTCTCCCTTCGACTGCATGGGCAGGTACTCGAACAGGTCAGGGAGGTGAGGTTCTTGGGGGTCACCTTTGACGAGAGGCTTAGTTGGCGTCAGCACATTGATGAGGTCAGTGGTAAATGCAAAAGGGTGAATAACTTGCTTCGTTGTCTATCCGGCCAGGACTGGGGGGCCAGCAGAAGGTCGCTCCTGGGTATTTATCGGGCCATCATGAGGGCGGCTATTGATTATGGCTGTATAGCCTACATGTCTGCGGCTGAGACTAACTTAAAGAAGCTTGATGTGGAGCAAGCCCAGGCCTTGTGCATCTGCTGTAGGGCTTTTAGGACCTCCCCTGTCTCGGCGCTGCAGGTTGAGTTGGGGGAATTGCCGTTACGGCTCCGGAGGCTAGAACTTCTGTTGGCTTACTGGGTGAATGTGCAAGGTCATACGAGCTCTCACCCGGTGAGGGACTTTCTCAGGGTTGATGGGGGGCAGAATGAGGCTGGCAGTATGGTTTTTAGCCAGGTAGGAAATGCGAAGGCGCGGCTTGCGGGGGTTGGTGATCTGCGTGTGAGCCCGTCGGTGGCTTTGTCTGCTATAGCTCCGTGGAAGTTTGTCCCGGCTCCTGTTGATGTTAGCTTGCATGGCAAGCTTAGAGGAGTCGCTGGGAGGGCACCGCAGTTTGCCGTTCAAGCGGTCATCGATAGGCACTCAGGTGATGTGTTTATTTATACCGACGGGTCTAGGGATCCTGAGAGTGGGCGTACTGGCGCTGCTTATTTTGTGCCTGACCTGGGGCTGGCGGTCAAGAAGAGGTTGACAGATCGCCTTTCTGTTTTCACGTCGGAACTCATAGCGATACGGTTGGCATTGGAATGGGCGGAATCTGCTTTGCAGTGTTGCGGCATTGTGGTGGCCTCTGACAGCCTTTCTGCATTGCAAAGCATTACATCTGGGAAATCGGATTGCAGACAGGATGTGTTGAATGGCATCTTCTGTCTGATGCTCTCCCTGTCCAGGAAGGATGTGAGGGTTTCCTTCATTTGGGTCCCTGCGCATGTGGGGGTGGATGGTAACGAAATGGCTGATACACTGGCTAAACGTTCCCTTAGGCGGCCATCAATTGATGTGGCGGTTGAGTTAAGCAAATCTGAAATCAAGCCCGTTATCAAGAGTCATGTGGTCGGCCTTTGGCAGGAATTTTGGAGCCACTGTGTTACTGGACGGCATCTCTATCACATACAGGGTAGTGTGGGTCCTTGCAGGTCTATGGGCAGGAACGCGTGGGAGGAAAGGGCCTTCGCCCGCATGAGGATTGGCCATGCTGGACTCAATTGGTCACTGAGTAGGATAGGCAAACATCCGACCGGTCTGTGTGGTCACTGTCGGGTGCCAGAGACTGTCGAGCATGTGCTGATTTGCTGTGAGGCTTATGATAGAGAAAGGGCCGGGTTGGCCTTCTGGTTTCGGAATAATGGGCGGGAGTTCAATCTGCGGAACGTTCTGGCGATCCAGTCACAGGGTTTGTGTCAGGCTGTGGTTGCTTACTTATGTAGCACAGGGCTGGGTAAACGTTTATAGAGGTGGGGGGTGTTGGAGACTGAGCCGAGGATGAGGAGCAAGAGGATGTTCTAACGCGCTTGGACTTCATGGGCCTAGAAACGCCAAAGTGATGGAAGAAGGACTTCTAAAGGATAAAACGACAAAGACGTCCGATGACCTCATGGGCTTTGTAAAACAACAAAGACGTCCCATGATCTCATGGGCTTTGTACTTCCAAAGCACCGAACGTCAAAGAGGGCGAGGAAGGTGAAGAAGAGTCTCCCTGGAATAAAGCCGGTTGGTCTCTGACACAACAACGTCAAAGAAGGAGAGGAAGATGAAGAAGAGTCTCCCTGGAATAAAGCCGGTTGTTGTTGTTGTTGTTGTTGTTTTATGGCGGTTGACATCCAAGTGTTGCATTACCGCCAGACTTTATTCCTTAGACTTTGTCGTAGTCCTAAAAGTTCTTCTTCCAGTGCCTTGACTTCCAGTTGTTGTTGTTGTTGTTGTTTTATGGTGGTTGGCATCCAAGTGTTGCACCACCGCCAGACTGTATTCCTCAGACTTATAAAGCCGGTTGTTGTCTGAAACAACAACAACTATTCTAGTCACAAAGACATATCATGACCTCATGGGCTTTGTAACACCAAAGCAATGGAAGGAGTACTTTTACGGACTACGACAGAGTCTGAGGACTACGACAAAGTCTGAGGAATAAAGTCTGGCGGTAATGCAACACTTGGATGCCAACCGCCATAAAACAACAACAACAACAACAACAACTATTCTAGTCACAAAAACACATTATGACCTCATGGGCTTTGTAACGCCAAAGCAATGGGAGGAGTACTTTTACGGACTACGACAGAGTCTGAGGACTACGAAACGTCTGAGGAATAAAGTCTGGCGGTAATGCAACACTCGGATGCCAACCGCCATAAAACAACAACAACAACAAAGCAATGGAATAAGAATTTTTAAGGACTAAGACAAAGTCTGAGGGGTGGAAGAACTTCTATAGGATACAATGACAAAGGCATCTCATGACCTCTTGGGCTTTGTCAAAGCACTGGAAGTCAAAGTACTGGAAGAACAACTTTTAGGACTACGACAAAGTCTGGGGAATAAAGTCTGGCGGTAATGCGACACTCGGCTGTCGACTGCCATAAAACCATAACAACAGCAACAACAGTCTAAGGAATAAAGTCTGGCGGTAATGCAACACTCGGATGCCAACCGCCATAAAACAACAACAACAACAACAACAACAACACGAGAAACTGGATAAAGAAATATAAAAGAGGCTGTGAATTAAAGTCACTCACGTTGTGACGCTTCTTGGTCTCACTTCTCAGTCCGAGGAGGTTTTTCTGCTTCTTAAAACTTCATAAATGTCTCTAAAATGTGAAATCAAAGCTGAGCAGAATCTGCGTCACAGTCATCACCATTTGAGGAAATAAAGTGGCACAAATAGTGGCTCCAAACTGGTCAAACTGGTGGATCCAGTCTCTCTCTCCCTCAGCTCTCAGTGAACTCTGACAGAAGCAGATTCTTATTTTACATTCTGTTCACTATAAACCTGAACATTGCTCTAAAGCGGCTCAGTAACAGTGACAGTAAGACATGATTTCAGGATTTGAAGAGTTTTATTTCACTGTAATGAGCAGCACATTGTCATTTACATGTTTCTGTGTTGGAAAAGTGACATTTTAGAACCAACTGACTTTTTCAAACAATCACAGCCAAGTGCAGCGACGTGGGCGGGGCTAAGGGGTGGGTGCATACGGGACTTTTCCTAGCACTGGCGCCTCATTTACAGTGCGTCATACCGGGGGCCAGTGCGTCATAGCGGGGGCCAGTGCGTCATAGCGGGGACCAGTGTGTCATAGCGGGGGCCAGTGCATCATAGCGGGGGCCAGTGCGTCATACCCGGGGCCAGTGCGTCATACCGGGGGCCAGTGCGTGATACCGGGGGCCAGTGCGTCATAGCGGGGGCCAGTGCGTCATACCGGGGGCCAGTGCGTCTTATGAGTCAGAAAGTTTGATGTGATAAAGCTGCTCTCTAGAGTAACAGAGACTCATTTGTGAATAAATGACTTGTTTGATGGAGATCATTCTGTCTCAATGGATTTAAACGCTCTAATATATTTGGAGAGGCTTTTAGAAAAATGATCAAACTGAACAAGAGACGTCCATAAGAATAACCCAGACTGTGGCATCCGCCTAAGGCCCGAAGTCACTGGGATAGGCTCCAGTCACCCGCGACCCCGAAAGGGAACAAGCGGTAGAAAATGGATGGATGGATGGATGGGGCATTAGTCCAGGATAAAGCTCATTTCATTTCTGTTACTTTTCTACTTCTTCTTCTTCTTCTTCTTCTTCTTCTTCTTCTTCTTCTTCTTCTTCTTCTTCTTCTTCTTCTTCTTCTTCTTCTTCTTCTTCTTCTTCTTCTTCTTCTTCTTCTTCTTCTTCTTCTTCTTCTTCTTCTTTTATGGCGGTTGGCAAACATGTAAAACGTGCATTAGCGCCACCATCTGGAACTATTGCTTCTTTGTGCTTCGTATTCAGTGTGATTTCAAATGTAAGGTGCACCCTACAGACCCTACTCCACCCTAACGTCCCCTTCACCCACTGTTATAGACCAAACCCTCCCGTGTGGTCCTCTCCACTTCCTCCCGCTCACGTCCCCAACACATCAAAGTCTTTTCGCAGCATCCAATATCACCTTGACCCGTTCAGATGGATCTTGCAGCTCCACAGAAATGTTCATAATCTCAACCGCCATAAAAGCTGTGAAACTCTGCTTCTCGGTCATAAGAAATGGTGGATCAGGCTGTGCTTCATTTGGCTTTGTCTCTGTTTGTTTTGTCTCCGTTTGTTTTGTCTCTGTTTGGTTTGTCTCTGTTTGGTTTGTCTCCATTTGTTTTGTCTCCATTTGTTTTGTCTCCGTTTGTTTTGTCTCTGTTTGCTTCTTTACAGTTTTAACAGCTTCTGCATAAGAAACCCGATTCTCCATTCTCACCTTGATAACTACCTCTTCCCTTTTCTGTCTCGGGCCCTCTCGAGCTCCAGTCCGAGGCCCCTAGAGCAATGCAGACATTTGGGGTCCATGTCTTCACTCAGACACTGTCCACTCTTACACTCAGACCCCCCACAGCTTCCACACGTCCGCACTCCCTTACACGCAGCGGCTACACGTCCACACTCCCTTACACGCAGCGGCTACACGTCCACACTCCCTTACACGCAGAGGCTACACGTCCACACTCCCTTACACGCAGCGGCTACACGTCCACACTCCCTTACACTCAGCGGCTACACGTCCACACTCCCTTACACGCAGCGGCTACACGTCCACACTCCCTTACACGCAGCGGCTACACGTCCACACTCCCTTACACGCAGCGGCTACACGTTCACACTCCCTTACACGCAGCGGCTACACGTCCACACTCCCTTACACGCAGAGGCTACACGTCCACACTCCCTTACACGCAGCGGCTACACGTCCACACTCCCTTACACGCAGAGGCTACACGTCCACACTCCCTTACACGCAGCGGCTACACGTCCACACTCCCTTAAACGCAGCGGCTACACGTCCACACTCCCTTACACGCAGCGGCTACACGTTCACACTCCCTTACACGCAGCGGCTACACGTCCACACTCCCTTACACGCAGCGGCTACACGTCCACACTCCCTTACACGCAGCAGCTACACGTCCGCACTCCCTTACACGCAGCGGCTACACGTCCACACTCCCTTACACGCAGCGGCTACACGTCCACACTCCTTCTTTCTCACTTCTCTAGTTTCATCTTGCGTTTCACTTTCTCTCTCTCTTAGTGACTCCGAGCTGGACGGCTCTGGCTGCGTTGCTCTCACGTCCCTCAATGGCGACCCTCGCTCCTCTTGGGGTTTTAAGACGGTTGGCAAACTTCAAAAGTGCATTACCGCCACCTACTGTTGAGAATGTGCTAGTTCTAAGTGTTCATTCTAACAAAGAGTGAGCAAGAAAAGCAGAACAAAACCATGTACGTCGTTCTTTAAATCCTCTGATCAGTTCTGGTCGCTAAAGCTCTCCTTAAGGTGTTGTTTAGATCTTCCCCAGTGTCATCGCCTTTAGGACTCTTTTAGCAGCTCCAAGGACCAGGTCCATTCTGTCCCACTTCTTATTTAGGCCGACTGAGCAATTAAGGATCTTTGTAATGAACGCCAAGAAACACTTTTTCTCCAGTTTGATCAATTCATCCTTTCTTCTTTCCCCGTTCACACCATGTCTCCTCATGATGTCTCCTCATGATGTCTCCTCATGATGTCTCCTCACACCATCTCTCCTCATGATGTCTCCTCATGATGTCTCCTCATGATGTCTCTTCATGATGTCTCCTCATGATGTCTCCTCACACCATCTCTCCTCATGATTCTCCTCATGATGTCTCCTCACACCATCTCTCCTCATGATGTCTCCTCATGATGTCTCCTCATGATGTCTCCTCATGATGTCTCCTCACACCATGTCCCCTCATGATGTCTCCTCATGATGTCTCCTCACACCATGTCTCCTCACACCATGTCTCCTCAAGATGTCTCCTCACACCATGTCTCCTCATGATGTCTCCTCACACCATGTCTCCTCATGATGTCTCCTCACACCATGTCTCCTAATGATGTCTCCTCATGATGTCTCCACATGATGTCTCCTCACACCATGTCTCCTCACACCATGTCTCCTCAGACCACGTCTCCTCATGATGTCTCCTCACACCATGTCTCCTCACACTATGTCTCCTCACACCATGTCTCCTCACACCATGTCTCCTCAAGATGTCTCCTCACACCATGTCTCCTCATGATGTCTCCTCACACCATGTCTCCTCATGATGTCTCCTCACACCATGTCTCCTAATGATGTCTCCTCATGATGTCTCCTCACACCATGTCTTCTCACACCATGTCTCCTAAGAGACCCCAGGGAGGGCTGTAGGACCCCAGGGAGGGGAGTTAGGTAAACATTCCCCATGTTCTTATCTCTAAGGAAAATACCAACAGTTGTAAAAGACAAGTGCCTTGATGACCAATGAGAATGTGACCTGCCTATTATGCCTAAATCCATAATGTGAAATAAAACCACCTGCAAGATAGAAAACGCTGTGAGACCGAGGAGGGCCATCGCGCTGTGACAGCAGCGTGATGGCCGGCCGGCAGTTTCTCCCTTGCAAGCCACACAAAGTCTGACGTTTCTGTGTCGTTCTATATTCTAAGTTGAATTATGTTCAACTTAGAATATAGCATTGGTTTATGTGTAATTTCTTGACACTCACGATGTCTCCTCACATGATGTGTCCTCACAATGTCTCCTCACACGAAGTCTCCTCACACGAAGTCTCCTCACACCATGTCTCCTCACACGAAGTCTCCTCACACCATATCTGCTCACACCATGTCTCCTCGTGATGTCTCCTCACACCATGTCTCCTCACATGATGTCTCTTCACGGTGTCTCCTCACACAAAGTCTCCTCACACCATGTCTCCTCTTGATGTCTTCTCACACCATGTCTCCTCACACCATGTCTCCTCTTGATGTCTTCTCACACCATGTCTCCTCACACCATATCTCCTCACACCATGTCTCCTCACACCATGTCTCCTCACACCATGTCTTCTCGTGATGTCTCCTCACACCATGTCTCCTCACACGTTGTCTTGAACCACTTCACAGCTTCAGAATATGATATTTTACTTTCTTTCCTCAGATTATCAATCTGGTCTTCCAGTTTTCTTTTTGGATTCAGCAGTGGATTCAGTCTAAAGGGATTTATTAGAGACATTTATCCATGAATGATATTTTGTTTGGCATTTTTACCAACGACAGTCTTATTGACAATGGTCTTCATATTATTAGCAAAACATTACATTTATAAATGTGGGTTATTTAAGTCCATCCCAAACTTTATTCACTGGAGAAATGAGTTCAAAATCTTCTATAAATCGCTCTCATTTGTCAAGTCCAAAAGTGCTTCTAAACTTAACTCATTTCGGGATAATTTGGATTGGAGTCTAAAGTTTTGTCCTGTACATTTATTTTGAGCTGACACATGGCCAGTTTTTTTAATTTAGTTTTTATTTTAGAATTTAGTTTTATTTATTTTATTTATTTTATTTATTTTATTTATTTTATTTATTTTATTTATTTTATTGTGATTGAACTTATATGTTTTACATGTGTTTTGTTTTTAATTTGTTGATTCCATAAGAAACAATAATAATTAACATTAAAATTCAACTTCCTGGTTGTAATTGATGACATCATACGGGGATATTACCATAGCAACCACTGGGTGACGAATACATATATATGAGAGCACTTTTATTTAGTTGAATTAATGTTTTAGAGCAGTGGTTCCCAAACTTTTGGACTTAGGGCCACATTGGGTTCTAAAATTTGGCCGAGGGGCGGGGCCAGGAAAATATGGTGTGTTTGTGTGAACTAATGAATTACTATAAATTACACACAAGATTTGACCTGTAACTTGTAACAAAACAAACAAATGCAAGGCTCAAAGTACAAATTGTTTTCCAAATGCATTAAATAATTATTATTTTAATTACATTTCAGTTGAATAAACACAGCAGGAAAACTGACCTTGTATTTCAGTGGGAACAGTGTTGTTGATCTCCCTGTTTTGCATCAAAGTCTGGTGTAAGTTTTGTTGTGGCAATTCTCAGGATGGATCCTTTGGTGTTGGTCAGTGAAGCTGGATCTGTGACGTTTGTTCATGTTCATGACACTGAATGTCTCACATATGTAGGTCGAGCCAAACAAGACCAGCATCTTCTGAACGTCCTCCGGAGGTTTTGTCTCCTTCAGTGAAGCATAAAAGTCGTTTAAGTTTAAGAGAGTTGGACCGTTTTTTTTATTAGCATTTCTTCTACCCATAAATGATCTAGTAGTAACAGCATGGAATGATTAATATCCATAAATAAAAAATCTTAATAAATGTCACCAGAATATGTAAACATTTTGACTTTAATGTTACATTTTTGCACTTCTGTCCTTCTCACGTCTCCAGTGGTTGGACACTTTGTCCAGGTTGATGCTGCGTTTGCTTCTTGCTTTGACTTTATGCTCATCAACTGCTCCAAAATGTGCCACTTCATGACCATTTCTGGATGATATTATTCATAAACTAACAGTCATACCTGTCATAAACCGCAGGTGCCCACGTTGTAACATGAGATATTTACACATAAATAAACACAGTAGTGATGCGTCTTTTAAACCGGGGGTCTCGTGGCGCCGCTGTCCCGGACCCACTGTCCGTGGTGCACCCGCTGTCCGCAGCTTTAGTCCTGCTTTAGACCCGCTTTAGAACAAATCACAGCTGTCTCTAGTGTCCCTTCTGTCCTAGATGACTCTGTGTGAGCTGATTTACCTGCGTCTTCACATCTGGATCAGTGGCGGCTCGCCCATAGGGGGCGCTGGGGCGCCGCCCCACCTGACCTGACTGCCTCTTTTTATTTTATTTTATTTTTTAAATAATCTCTCATTTTGAAAAAATAACCTGTGTTAATTAGATGCTATTGATGATTTTGCTTTATGGGTTTAGAACTCTCCAGAATTATATTTACATTCACTTTCAAGTTCCACGTTTAAAACGTGAACGTTTATCATGTTTGGTGTAGGAGCCAATAGGCTGTCTTGTCGGGGCGCTTGTTTCGATCAGCCCCATTGTGCTGTATTTAAGCCAATGGCTCCCCTGTTGCTAGGCAAAAAAGAATACACATCTGCCAATCATTGTCGAGGAATTTGATGGGTTTGGGGCGCTGAAGACTAGCGCCCCAAAGTACCAAGATGCACCGCGGCAGCTGCTTGTTTACAGATGTTTTCATTCCAGCAGCGAAGTGTGTAAAATGGCGACGTCGGATGAATTTGCCGCAAATTCAGTCAAATCCTTACATCTGCTTCACTTTGAAGAAGAACTTTTGAGGAAAAGCTCATTGTAAAACAACTGGGACCTGACAAGCCAGAAGTGAACATAACCCAACAGACGAGAGAAAAGGGGAAAACATACACCAGAACCTTTTCCCGAGATTGTGCGTGTGATAGTTGGACTCTGTCTTCATGGCAGGATCACCCAGAGGTTCACTCACAGTATACATCAGGCTATCATTTTTTTGTGGTAATGAAATTGTGATATTTATAGGAAGTTCTAGTATTGTGCTCAGCCATGTGGATTCATGATGTCATTGTTTACATAGAGTAGATTGAAGGATAACCGAACAAAACTCTACTCCCGCTTGGCTCACGGTGCAATACTACATGCCGTTTCATTATATTTGGTAGGAAGAAGGACACATTAGTTGTGAATACAATCACCGAGTTTGAAAGGTATTTTACGTTAATAGCGGAGTGAAAGCCGATTAAACAAAGTGATGCCGGCTAGCAAGCTAGTTAGCTAGTTTTAATGTGAGCACACTAGTCTTAACGGAGCGCTATGCTATTGCATGGCTGATTCAATTTTTTGTTTGGGATGACACACTGTTGTGTTAAATTAGTAGTTATGTGTGGTTTTAGCAAACCGTGCCGTGCTTTTTACGATTACCGTAATTAAGAGCCACATCGCGCAACAGATTTTCTCGTGCGGGCCTCCCCCTGGGATGACAAATAGGTTGAGAAGTATGCCTAAAATGCACCAGAATGCATGAAATCACATCTACGAAATTTTAAATAGCCCCACCTAAAAAGAATTCACCAGCCGCCACTGATCAGGATCATCTGCTCCAGAGCTCGTTACATTGTGACATGAGATATTTACACAGAAATATGGTCCAGATAATGATGCACATGTGTTTTTTGACTCGTGAGTCAGGTCTGGCCAAGAAAGTCTCATTTACACAATAGTGACACGCCAGTGTCTATTAAACGTGCCCTCGGTCCGCGCTGCCGGACTAATAAGACTAATTTCTCAGTGATTCTGATTGTAATAAAACACACAGCATTTTGAAACTAAAACAATGGTTGAACATACCAAATTGCATTGCTTATTAAAAGAGGATCTTACAGCCCACATGCAAGTGTGATGCATCATTAGAAAGCTTAGGCCTTCTAGTTTCTGCAGATGTGCACATGAACACTGTCAGGGCTTCAGAACTTACACTACAGAAGCCCAAACATAAACAAAACATCCTTTTTTAGTCTCGCCTGAATATTGTCAATTTGTAATGGTCCTGAGCAAGACATACTTCATTGTGTGCATATGCTGTTCACTGTACATGCTGTTTATCTTGTTGACAACAACTGTGTACAGTTTCAGATCTCTAAGAACAGGCATTTTGGTGCTGTTGACCTTTTTGTATCAAAAAGTATATTCGGACCAAGTGATCCAAATATGTGCCAACTGTACCAAACTGTTTTATCACAATTTAAGCTCCTCTATGATCATAAAACATACATTTTGTATGTACAACATGTTTTGTAGGCCACTAATACCTATTATAACTGCTAAAAACATATGTATGTGAAAATGTGTAAATATGAGTTTACCCTTGAATTTCCCATGTAAAGGTGGAAAAAAAAAATATATATATATATATAATATTTAGATTTTATTTTTGTATCGGTATAATAATACAAACATCTAACAAAATGCGCGTCCAAAAGGCTAATAAAATCAGAAAACATGATGCGTAAAATGTAGTCGCGTCCTGCCGAAAAATCTAGGCTCTGACAGCCTTTATGCACGTGAATAGGGACAATTCTGTGTAAGGTACCCCTAAGTCCCACCCCGCATTCTAAAGCTATTCTTATTGGCTAGAATAATATGTCAATCAAAGTCTTCTACGTCACCATTAGCATTAGCTATGTGGCTAAAAACAAAGATGGATGAGCGCGTTGGAAGCGGCACATTTTTTTTCCGGAGGCTGTAAAAAACAAACCCATGGACAGAAAATTCGTGGATGTTCTCATTCTGTAGCTAACAGTCTGAAGAAAAGATCGGTGCCAAACACCATCTTATAAGTGTTGGATATTTAATCTATCCTATGCGAGTTCATGCATCAAGGAGAGATACGACCAGGAATCAGGAAGTTAAAGTATTAGTAGTATAAAGAAGTAAAAGTATTTATTCCCTGACCAGTACAATTCTAAAGCAGATCTGGGTTCTGGTACCTTCGCAGGCCAAACCAAGAACAAACGCATTTCCTCAGAAACCCAGTATAACAGACACAGATACATGAATATGCAAATGTCGGTTGATCTGTCGTTTCTTCTTCGAGCCACACCTCCTGCACTGCTTCTGTAAGACACAAGATTCATACTGCCCACGCTGTCTGCTCAGCACAGTATTTTTACACCGACTCCATTTTGTAAAATGCCGTATAATGCCGCCATTTCAGGTTTCCCCAGTTGACTCTGTCCAGGTTATGTTTTCTGAGGCTTCCTTTTAGCATAGTTTAATAAATGATTATTCTTTATAAGTCAAACAGGTCATTTGTTATGGACGGAGAAATGCGCCGGATGAGCCGGACGAAAAGTATGTAGGTAGTTTACTTGACAATATCTCGAAATCGGATAACTTCAGGAAAAATACAAGTGGATATGTGACTGACCGTGGCTAAACCAGTTACATGTCTACCCGGAGACATTTTGAGTTATTCAAAGCTTTCCAATGATGTCTCACTCATGTAGATCTGATAATATTTGAGTAAGTTGTGGTCATTTGAATGTATACAACTCTCAAAACCTTTCACTGAGAAAACGGGGCTCAAAGTTTCTCACCGGAGTGAGCCCAGAGTCACAGGGGGGCTCATTTGCATCTCATTGAGATAAGCCCTCCCCCCTGTCACACTGACAGCACCTTCCCCCTACAGCTGTCACTGAAGACTCAAGAGGAGTGTTGTTATTGATGGTAACTGGACTTGAATCAGAATTAGAAGTTACTATATTAAAATGGAAATACTTGGTTTACAAAAGGCCCTGAATAGAATCAAAGAATCAGAATGAGAATGAGAATAGGGTTCATTGCATTTGTCGATAAACATAATTCACAGGTGATTCAGTGCAACACAAACAACAAAAGATAAGATAAGATAAGATAGCCTTTAATGTTACAACGCAGTAGATACAGGGGGAAAGGACAGATAACTTATAGGAAGTTTAAAAAACACTCTTAATAGAAGAACTCTTATAAACAGATGCCAGGGCCAGGTATACGAAATGCAACGGGTCCATGGCTTTGAATATATGAGATATGAGATAATAGATATGATATGTACACCACCAGAGTCCAATTACATCAGAGATCACATCCTCATCCTCTTCTTCGTCTGTGCACTCTTCTGTGCTGTGACTCTCGGCTCTTGGCATCAAAGCTGTAAACAAATAACAGGACATTTAAGAAATGGCTAACTATTTCACATAAAACACTCATTAACTATTTATTTTTTTAACACAATGTGAGAGTTTCAATATAAATACCTAAAGTGCTGATAACTCTTGATCTTTGGAAGCCGTCTGAAGAAGGGACTCAGATGCTTCTGCCAGTCCAAGTTCTTGACAAACACTTTGCCATCCGCCGTTCCAACAAGCTGTGGGATATTGAGGTGAGACTCAGGAGAGCTGTTTTCCACTACCTGATGACAAGGGCGACACTGTAAAAAAATGAGAACAGAAGAAACATATCTTAAGCAGAGAGCAACACTGAAGTTTTGCCAGGCTAATGTTTACACATTACAGTAGTCAAATAATATAAACTAACCTCAGCGATGTCTTCCAAAATGTCAACCCTGGTCTTCATGAATGCTCGCGTGATAAGTCCAAAGCCGCAATCAGGGGAGAATTTGGTGTGGCCAGCAATGAGGAAGTGGATGTCCATTGTGTAGTGAAGCTTGGCCCCGTCTGCAGAGGGTTGGACGGAAAGTGTATCTGTAATAGACAGAGAGAGAGAGAGAAAGGAGATTAGATTAATACATATGACATTTGATTAAGACGTATGTCTCTATAATTGCTATTCTGCATTTGCACTATTATTAGTACCTGCTGTGCAAAGCTGTAATGCATCCTGATGTCTTTGCTTGCTGGCGGTGAGGGTCCGAAAGACAGCACATTAGATTCTGTTGTAGAGATCTGTGCGTGGCCTGCAGCTTCTGATGTGTGGGAGAAGCTGTTTCCACAGTGATCTGAAGCTTGATGTACAAACTGCAGGCTCACCTGAAAAACAGATGTTGCTTATGGTTAATTATTCTCTAATCATTAAAACATGAAAATCACCAAAATAATGTTTTACACTTACCACGCTCCTTAGCAGACTTCACGTAGAGACAGGTCATGTCAGTCAGGGTGTCTTTGCCAATTCTGAAAAGGGGGATAAAAGGATTAGGGTTAACAGTAATATGGGAATAACACGCTTCACAGATAACAGTTCACATTGTGACGTTAACGGTGTATTTAAGATGCAAAACGCGGAGATATTGGGACATCTGCCCTCGGCTAGCGGGGCTAGCTAGCTCACTTGAGATAACACGGCTCGTAAAAGCAAAACACTTGCAGAACAGCACACCAAAACATAAACTCGAGTTTAAAACCAGCGCACATTAAAGTGATTAAAAGCGGGTGTTTTAGTCGCAAAGCTTACCTGGTTCAGCCGTCCTGTTGTCTCTCCCAACACCGTGCACAGAGAGACACACAGGAAGCTGATAATGGCCAGGCAAGCGTGTGATTGGTTCGAGTGACGCAGTACGTGCGTGACGTGCAACGTACGTAAGCCACGTGACCAGAAGTGGTATCGGGAGTTGTAGTTTTTTTCTCTTCCCACGCCGAAAAATAACCCTATAACATAGCAAAGTTTAGATTACAACTTAGCTCCGAATAGCTGCGTTTAGCTCCGGGCTGTGGGGCTAACAGCCGGTTTAGTCCACCACAAAACACACACAAAGCACAACCCACGGGTCAAGAAATACTACATAAGTATATAATTTGTACAGACAAAACGCCGAAAAATAACCCGATAACATAGCAAAGTTTAGCTTACAACTTAGCTCCGAATAGCTGCGTTTAGCTCCGGGCTGTGGGGCTAACAGCCGGTTTAGCGCCATAAAACAGACACAAAGCACGACCCACACAACCCACGGGCCAACCCACGCCGAAAAATAACCCAATAACATGGTGATAACAGCAAGTAATCACATTAAGCCCGTATTGCAGAGTGCACTGAAGCAACATGTTAGCTTAGCATTAGCTCCACCGGAGCAGACAAGTAAGATTCTAAAGTGATCACGAGACCGCCTTAAAACACAGCGTTAAAGCAATAATTTAGTAGTAAAGTAAAAGTGTACCTGAGTAAACAGTTCCGTTGCAATGTAGTCCAGGAAATGTAAGCTCTGAAGACTGTGCTCTGCAGACGGTCTGGAGTAATGAGAGGAAAACAGGGAGCACGCAGAGCACGCAGCTGTAGCCATGCGGATCACAGCTGATTGGTGGAAAATGTAAACAACACGTTGGCTAGAAAAAGGTGACGCCCCCCAGGAGAGCAGGAAAAAGACCCGAAAACTCCACATTTTTAACAGCTTAATGTATACGTTTAAGACAGCCAATAGTGTTATCTGAAGCACACAGGGGCTTATTCATAACTTCAACTAGCACATTCTGCAAAAAAATGAAAATCACAAATTTGGGGGAAAAAAAGTAAAATGCTGTTTTTCTCAGTTTCACCGAGGCCGACATGGTCCGACAATTGCGCCGGCGGGGCACATATTGTTTTTCTATGGTTCCTTACGGACAGACTGAGCACAAGAATGTACAGATTGAAAGCCGTTTCGTCCGTCATAAACAGCAAACAGGACATGCGTTTGTAAAAGTTGAGACTTTCTCACAAACTATTGGCAATTGTTTATTGGGGCAAATTATTCAATGTAAATCAATGACATATTCGTTTTGTTGAGAAAATAACCTTTAAAATGATGTATAATTTTCTGGTATTGACCAGGAGGCAGGTGGATGGTAAACAGGTTTATATAACTTGGACAAGCTTGGCGGGCCGGATTGAAAGGCCCAACGGGCCGGATGTGGCCCGCGGGCCGTAGTTTGGGGACCACTGTTTTAGAGGCTCAAAAAAAGTAGTTACTTTTGTGTAAATTCTTCATAAACTTTGGATGGAGCGAGTGTCCCTGGTGTGATGTCACTTCCTGTATGAGTGTCCCTGGTGTGATGTCACTTCCTGTCATTTTCTACAGACTTTTCCACTTTTCTCCACAAACAGCCGCTCGATTTATAATTTATATTCACAACAGGTACAAATACAACAAATAAAGTCACAATTACAACTTTGATGATTGAACTTTAATTTGTTTTTATGACTTTATCATTAACCTGAGCGTTATCCAAACGCTCAGGTTCTGCCATAATGTGAAAAACATCTTGAACACAAATACTTTACATTTTAGGTCATGAATCCTTCTTTTGTGGACGTGACATGAACAGAACAATGACCACAGTTTGTGTCACCGTGACATCACAACATTGTACAATCTCTAGAGTTTAAACTGTGTCTGTGGGAGGAAGAGCGCCCCCTGTGTGTGTGAGTGAGAGGAAGAGCGCCCCCTGTGTTTTTGTGAGGAAGAGCGCCCCCTGTGTCTGTGAGAGGAAGAGTGCCCCCTGTGTCTGAGAGAGGAAGAGCGCCCCTTGTGTCTGTGAGAGGAAGAGCGCCCGCTGTGTCTGTGAGAGGAAGAGCGCCCTGTGTGTCTGTGAGAGGAAGAGCGCCTCCTGTGTCTGTGAGAGGAAGAGCGTCCCCTGTGTCTGTGAGAGGAAGAGCGCCCCCTGTGTCTGTGAGAGGAAGAGCGCCCCCTGTGTCTGTGAGAGGAAGAGCGCCCCCTGTGTCTGTGAGAGGAAGAGCGTCCCCTGTGTCTGTGAGAGGAAGAGCACCCCCTGTGTCTGTGAGAGGAAGAGCGCCTCCTGTGTCTGTGAGAGGAAGAGCACCCCCTGTGTCTGTGTGAGGAAGAGCGCCCCCTGTGTCTGTGAGAGGAAGAGCGCCCCGTGTGTCTGTGAGAGGAAGAGCGCCCCCTGTGTCTGTTTGAGGAAGAGCGCCCCCTGTGTCTGTGAGAGGAAGAGCGTCCTCAATAACACACTTTATTCATAAACATTTTCAAGTTTTATTTGGTTAAAATGTGTTTAAAACTTTCTGATGTGAAACAGAAATAATTGTTTGATTTGTCGAACACTAAAATAATCTGAGTTGCAGCTCGACAAAATAATATGAATAATAAAATGCTCATTGAAGTTAAATGTTTGTTGTAAATGTGTTTATGTTTGTGGTGAGACCAGACGAACAGGAGCACATGAAGCTCAAAGTGAAGTGTCCTCCAGGGGGCGTTGTGTCCTCGGCTCCACCAGAGACACTGAAGTGTTTGGCCACCACAGGCTAAACCCAGGAAACAGAGGCTCAGTGAAGGAGGAGCTGAAGGTGTGGAGGTGGGACAGTTCTCCATCAGAGAGGACGTCATAGAAGGACAGAGCTCCAGCCTCAGAGTCCAGGAACACGCCCACTCTGGAGGTGTGTCCAGCTCTTCTCAAACTTGACTTAAGCTCTTTCTTATTGTGAATAAAAGAATATTCTCCTCCCTGGATCCTCAGACTCCAGGACTGATCACTGAGTCCAAACTCACACTCATCACTCCCTCCTCTTCGTCTGATTCCTCTGTAACTCACTGCTACATCAACGTCCTCCTCACACTCCACCTCCCAGTAACAGCGCCCCCTCAGGCCGGAGGAGGCCAGGACCTGAGGCCAGTGTGTGAATCTGTCCTCATGATCTGGAACTAGTCGTGGCTCAGAGAGTCTCACAGTCCGTTTGTCCTCAGACAGATGGAGTCTTCTGTTTGCAGTGTTTGGATCCAGAGTGAACTCACAATAATCTGAAACACAAAGTCACATTTAAATGTGATGATTTAAACAGGTTGGTGAGAGTAAATGTGAAGTGAAAGTGCTGTTTCTTCTCAAAGGTAAATCAATGATAATGAGGTGTTGGAGGCTCAGCTCATGTGTGATCAGCTTCAACATGTTTAGTTTGGCTCAAAACCTCATCAGTGTTTTGAATTGGGACGTCCCCATTCAGTTTGTGTGGCTCCAGATCCGTTACTGATCTTTAATGTTTGTTCTTTACGATACCGATCCGATACCGATCTGATCTTCTATTTCATGTTTTTGAGCCTTAGTTTAGTCTGATCTTGTGCCTTTATAAAACATGAAGAACACAAAGCTGAATTTGGCTCCAGTTTCATTCCATGACGACAGTTTAAATATGAATATTGCAGAATAGTGTTTTAAAGTGGTCCACAGCTTCAGAGCGTTACACTCACTGTGACAGACACATTTATGGATTGATGCAGGTCAAATGAGACGTGCATTTTTATATTTGTGAATAAATCATTAGTGGACGACCTAAACTGTGCTTTCTTCACCTGTGAATGTGGATGTTTTTGACACAGACGTTACACATTCTGCTTTGGAATCTCTCAAAATCCACATTTATTCAAAGACTTGGACCAACAGACAGATTTTTTACATCAATTCTCATTTATAAAGATGAAGGTTGAAATGACATGATTGACAGTTTCTTTAAAAGTGGGCGGGGTGTTCAGGGGAGATGTCCGTGGACACAGTGTGGATATTTGCTCCAACTAAAAGACTCTTTAGGCCCTTTTTACTTTAGTTTTAGACTTGTTTTAGACCGGAGCTTCAAGGCACACGCATTTCCCGAGTCCTCACGGAGCGAGACGAGCCGGTCGTGACACACGGCTGTAAAAACACAAGATTCTATCAAGTCAAAGTACAGCACATTTACTATGTTGTGGAGACACCAGATTGTTGAACTTTAGCCTTCTTCTTTCACCAATAAGTGACTTTTGACTCCTTTGACTCGTCTACTGCCTCTTAAGTCTCTCACACACATGGATTGTAGAAGAACAATCAAAATACACAACTTTATGGATTTAGGATCAGATTTATATTTATATCTGGGGTGGTCAACATCCAGAAACACTGCCCCCAGTGGTCACCACAGGAACTCTGAATGTGACACAAAGATCAAACTCTCACAAGTAAAACTACAGATTTAACAAGAACATGTCAATCATGTCAAGTCATTTCAACGTTCAAGTTTATGAATGAGATTTATGTGAAAAATAAAATAAAACTAATTCACATTTATTACCTTCTGATTTATTTGTAGTGATTTTTCACTAGAACTACGAGTCTCAATAACAAAACTCTGCTGAATATTGCTGAGAGTGAATATCATTTATAATGAAAAGTGATCAGATCATATTTGATTATTACAAAGAGTTATTAGTGATATTAGTGTGATTCTTCCCACTATTTATTTATTCTGCCCTAAAGCTGTTTGGACCTTTTAATCCATATTAAATGATATATTAATATATAGTTCTAAATGTTAATATGTCAAACGCAGCTTAATTCTGTCTCTGACATAAACATATCAGTGTTTATTTGTGTCTGATACAATATGTCTTTGTGTCTTACATTCAATTAAAAAAGTCAAAGGTCCAAACGTGAGACTGCGTCATATTAAATAATGATTGAGACACGTCAATATCTCTTTGTAAAATGAATCCATTATTATTTGTAGAAAGGAACAAAAACAAGTCAAACACATTTCTTACATTAATACATGACATGTCTTCTGAGTGCGCCATCTAGTGGTGAAATCAGCCATATTCAAAAGTGTCTCTTATTTATTTCTTCTTTATTTTCAGCTTTAATTGACGTAAAAACAGAATAAACAGTAATAAACGTGTAGTTTTGAAGAGAAAAAGAGCATAGCAGGAAGTACCATCACATTAGTCCTGTTCTCAGGTCTCTGCACTGCCCCCTGTGGCTCAGAGAAGAGACTTGAAAACAGCACTACTTGTGTAACAGTCTCTCCATGGCCTAGCACTAAAGTACATCTCGGACATGTTGGTGCCATATGAACCACCTGGGACTCTAAGGACCTCAGGGACCGGCCTCCTGCTGGTGCCAGAGCCAAGACCAGACACGGAGAATCTGCGTTCCAGGTCTATGGGGCAAAGGTCTGGAATAGCCTCCCCGAAGTCGTGAGACAGGCCCCGCCCCGGCTGTGTTTAAATCCAAACTAAAAACTGTTTTGTTTAGCCGCGCCTATGACTGATTTGACCTGCTTTTTAATATTTTAAATACTACATTATTTTTATTCTTTACTTTACTCTAATGTACATTGTTTTACATTTGTATACACTGCATTGTGTTTTTACCTCATTACTTGTTTTAAATTGTGTTTTAAACACTGTAAAGCACTTTGAATTGCAGTTGTATGAATTGTGCTTTATAAATAAATTTGATTTGATTTGATAGATCATGTGACGTCTGCAGAGCTGAGCCGATGGTGCCCAGGCACATTGTACTCACAGCTCCTCAGTGTTTCTGCTGCTCTGGACTTCAGCCTTAACATGAGCAGTGACCGCTGCGTGTGGACCACGTGAGGACCATATTCACTTGTATGGAGCCCATCTAGTCACAGGTTCTGATCCCATACTCAAACATACATGTGTCTGTGTGACGGGGGAAAGGGTGGAGTCTGTGGGAGCTGTGGTGGAGGAGGACCAGGGCATCAGGAGTAACACCAAACACCTCTGTATGAAACAATGTGGGCTCAGGAGTAACCGCAGCAACAGCCTCCTCTCACTGACACCAAGAACACAACCTTTGAAGACATCGTTTGTCCCGTCTGCTGTGTCCAGGGCCCGAGCAACATATGAACTAATAAAGGTTCTAAGTGAAAGCACTGGGGCCTCCATCATTTACGTTTGAGATCACTTTCCACGCTCTATCAGTCATAGGAACGCAACACGGGACGGACAAGGGGGCGGCACCGTATGTGACCACGTGGTTTTGTGACGTGGGTGAATGAGCTCGATACAGGAAACTAAAGTGGAAGCAGTGAAGAGCACGACTGAACCAACACAAGCAGAACAGTGACACCAGCAGCAGAACAGTGACACCAGCAGCAGAACAGTGACACCAGCAGCAGCAGTAGCAGCAGCAGCAGCAGCAGCAGCAGAACAGTGACACCAGCAGCAGCAGCAGAACAGTGACACCAGCAGCAGCAGCAGCAGAACAGTGACACCAGCAGCAGCAGCAGCAGCAGCAGAACAGTGACACCAGCAGCAGCAGCAGCAGAACAGTGACACCAGCAGCAGCAGAACAGTGACACCAGCAGCAGCAGCAGCAGAACAGTGACCTCACGGCTCCAGATGTGGACAGTCAAACGGATTCCTTCCAAAGGTGGCACAGCCAAACCTTCCCCAGAGTGAGCCGCCTCGCCAAGAGCTGCTTCCAGAGACAAGCTCCTCATCAGAGCCACAGAGCTGCTCCTCATCAGAGCCACAGAGCTGCTCCTCATCAGAGCCACAGAGCTGCTCCTCATCAGAGCCACAGAGCTGCTCCTCATCAGAGCCACAGAGCTGCTCCTCATCAGAGCCACAGAGCTGCTCTTCATCAGAGCCACAGAGCTGCTCCTCATCAGAGCCACAGAGCTGCTCCTCATCAGAGCCACAGAGCTGCTCCTCATCAGAGCCACAGAGCTGCTCCTCATCAGAGACACAGAGCTGCTCCTCATCAGAGCCACAGAGCTGCTCCTCATCAGAGCCACAGAGCTGCTCTTCATCAGAGCCACAGAGCTGCTCCTCATCAGAGCCACAGAGCTGCTCCTCATCAGAGCCACAGAGCTGCTCCTCATCAGAGCCACAGAGCTGCTCCTCATCAGAGCCACAGAGCTGCTCTTCACCCTGAGGCACTCACTGACTAGTCTTTATACAACTCTACAAATGTCAAGAGTTTTACAGAGTTGCACTTTTTATTTACTGTATTTTATAAGTTTGCAATATTTATTTGTCACTGTTGAAAGTGTTTACTTGATGGTGAGTGTGATGTTACTATAGTATTTAACATTTATATCTCATATTTGTTCAGACTTAATGTTTTTTCTTGAGATTTGTTCAAAAGTTTACAATTAAAATGCAGATTTAATTTTGCACTATTTTGTGGAACATCAGCCAAGTCTTCTCAGAGCAGAAGAAGTCCCTCTAGTGGTGAAATACGGTAAAAAATGTTATAGTATATTGATTTGGATATAAAAAATTACATTTTTATTTCTTATAATTAACAAAATAAATATAAATTATTGTCTTGTTTCATGTATAATATAAAGTCCTCGTAAAGAAGACTTGACTTTAATAAAGTCGACTTGATGTCTGTGGTGTATCGGGACAATAATTACAACATATAATTCTTGTCGCTGCGTCGTTAGCGCTCACGATGCACTTATCGCTCCAGCTAACATTATAGTGCTGTACTTCCCCTCGCCTCTAGAGGCGCTGTGTGCAGAATCACCCAAAGAAATGACAGTCACATGAAAGCAAACATGAGCAGGACTTCACACTGTCGGACTATCTTCTTGTGCATTTACCCCTTGACTACAGATGCCACAAACTGCAGCACAAACAGACGGCAAAGTGTGAGCGGCGGCCGAGGCGTCGGAGCAGGACAATATGTTTCCAAATCCAATTCATGACGACAGGCGAGTACGAGGACCAAAGCTCAGGATAAAGAAGACGCTATCATAAATCTGTGTTATAATAATAAGGTATTATCATATTTACCTGTGAGATTAGGAGAATAAAGATTAATGTAAAGATCGCCCTAGTTCAAATGTCAAGTTGGACAGTTCCTCCAGTGATACAGTTTCACTCTGATGTTTGTGGAAGTTGCTGCTTGTCAAACCTCTAAATGTGTCGATAAGTTGAAATAAAAACATCAGATCTACAGCTGTAAGTCTTCTACATGTGAAGTTGAACCAAATAAAATACTACTCACATTTTCTAAGACCTGGAACCATCCAGCGCTTTCCAGAAGGATCCAACCTGGAAAACACAAGTCTAGTTTAGACCAGAACCTGGACCAACCCCTGAACCAGGGCCCACACCTGACAGACTGTAGGGGGCAGTGTGGTCTCACCTGACAGACTGTAGGGGGCAGTGTGATCTCACCTGACAGACTGTAGGGGGCAGTGCGGTCTCACCTGACAGACTGTAGGGGGCAGTGTGGTCTCACCTGACAGACTGTAGGGGGCAGTGTGGTCTCACCTGACAGACTGTAGGGGGCAGTGCGGTCTCACCTGACAGACTGTAGGGGGCAGTGCGGTCTCACCTGACAGACTGTAGGGGGCAGTGCGGTCTCACCTGACAGACTGTAGGGGGCAGTGTGGTCTCACCTGACAGACTGTAGGGGGCAGTGTGGATCGTCCCGTAGAGCGGTCAGTCTCTCTGCTGAGGGTCCTGGATGGTTGTAGCTCAGGTCTAACTCTCTTAAATGGGAGTGGGTGGGGCTAAGAGCTGAGGCCAGAGCAGCCCCGCCCCTTTCTGAGACAAGACATCCAGACAGCCTAAAGACACACAGCATTACACTCATGTGGACACTAGGGGCAGAGTGCATGATGGGAGTGTCTCACCTGAGAGTGTCCAGTCTGCAGGGGGCGCTCTTCAGTCCATCACACAGCAGCTCCACTCCTGAGTCCTGGAGGTCATTTAGACTCAGGTCCAGGTGTGTGAGACTGGAGGAGCTGAGGACTGAGGCCAGAGGACCACAGATGCTGTTTATCAGGTTACAGCCGGACAGACTGAGGACAGAGAGGGATATTAGAGCACACTCACAGCTGATCGTGAACAAAGTGTCGACTGTGAGGTCCGTTTGGCTGATGTCAGTCTGATCTGTGCTTCTGTGACGCCGCTGGAGGAAGTGAACCAAAGCACATGAGAGTCTTATGTACGTCTTTTTTTAAAAGGGACTAACTGACACTTGAGTTCTCAAATCGGCGAAAAATCCTCTATTATTCCTTTAAAATTGTTCCTCTGCACGGAGAGGCCGCGTCTGTGGATACCACTGAAGCGGACGCGTATGTGAACAACAAATTCAAAGTGATCATCGTGGAAGAGAGAACACAGCTTTTGCAACCTTAAAACATTTCTAATAAGGCCACAGTTATTTTATTACTTGGTTTACGGATCCGCCGCACTTAGACTATTGAATTCTACAATATAAATAGAATACATTATTAGATTTTTTTTTTTTTATAAAAGTACCGCCGACAACGCAGAATAGCTTCAAATGTAATATACAAAGCGGTATTAAGTCAAAAGATAAGAGCGCGTGAAGCAATTTTTCGTCAAAATCCTGCTGGAGTCTGTGACGGAGCCGCTCCGTCCCTGCGCGCGGTCCTAGAAGAGCATGTGAAGACACGTCTGCTACGTGCAGCGCAAACTTTATATCGCAAATACACATTTTAAACCCGTTTACCACATTTTCTCCAGCGCGTTTTGCCGTGACTAAGGCCAAAATCCGTAAACCACGTAATAAAAAAACTGCGGCCTAGTTGTTAAAACAAATAATGATGACTTTTTCACAGATGTTGCCTTGTGGGGGTTATTTTCAGAACATAACTCCTGTGATAATGGAGGGACCACTGTGTCAGTGTAATCCCTCATTCATCCAGGAGTGTTCCATTGTAGAAAAATATTCAGTTGTTGTCATCTAGACTCAGAAACTCTCATCCAAGAATAACACCCAGGGCATCCGGTGTAATCAGTTACACAGTGAGAAAAGAAAGTGTGAGTCAGGGACAATAGCGGCTGATAGTTCATTAGCTTGATAGCTGTTTTGTTTGTTTAGCTGCGCATATGACTGAAAGGATTTTTATTTGCATTCTTCTCTTTTTTGTGATTTCATTAGTTTAGACAATCAGTTGGACTGATTTAAAAAGGAGTTGGACTCCGAAAACACGTTACCCTTTGTGGCTAGGTGTTTTTTTTATTATTATTTTTTTATTTAGTATCGTATTTCTGTTTCTGTAATTTCTTTGTGATTTTAATGCATTTTTCCTGCTGTGAAGACCTTTGAATTGCCTTGTGTGTGAAATGTGCTCTACAAATAAACTTGCCTTGCCTTCATTAAATGACAGTAAGTAAACAAAGAGAGGGTTACTTTCTGTTGATTCCAATAACAATCTTTCATTAGGAGGTGCCGCCCGGTGGGCAGGGCCTACCCAGAGGAGGATAAATGTCCTGAGTTCCCGCTCCTGATTCACAGATTGAGAATGACTCTTGGATGAGTCAAAACGGTTTTATTTTGGCCCACCACCACCCCCCCTCTTTACAATTTTACAAATATACAAATCTTTCTACTTCAACCACATGACACAGATAGACGAGTGAGACGTGAAGACAGACATAAACAGACAGACAGTGGGACAGGACGATGACTGTCTGTGGTCATGATCGGGATGAAATGTCTGTGGTCATGATGGGGTTATGGGAAAGGGCTTTGGTGACATGCTATGTTTGGGTGTTGCTAATGTGTGTTTCTGTGTGTAGAATTGTAAATTAGGGGGTAAAGGAAATAAAAGAAAAAAGTAAATCAATAAATAATTAGTTAATTTATTCAAATAATTAGTCAATTTATTCAAATAAATAAGTCAATAAATGAATAAAACAGAAAGGGGGGCCAGGAATGGGGGGATGTATTATGTTTTTGTTGGGTTTAGAAATGATAGAAAAGGGGAGCAGGTGTTTTCAAAGGCTAACATTAGCTTCTCGCTATGTGCATGATGCTTTTCTATTGTAATATATTCAGTAATTATGTTTTTCCAGTGGTTGATATAGCATAATTTCTTGGAGGACGACTTTCTTAGCGACGGTTGGAGAGATGAGCAAGTTTTTTTTTTTAAGTGTTGCGTAAGTGTAGGCTTTCAGAGTTTAATTGATGGTTATAAGTTGACAGAAGTTTGATTTTTTGGTTGATTGTGAGTGGAAGGGGAGGTCTGCTATAGTGATATTTATACATTGGTTTTGCTCTAGTTCCAGCCATGGGTAGTTGTGCTTTTGTATGTTGATCCATGGAAGTAGTGATGGAAGTTTGGTGCCTCAAGCCCGCCATGTGATTTTTTATTTTGCAGTGTTGAGAGTGATATTCTGTTTTTTTTATTTTTCAATTATAATTATGTAGTTAATGAATTGAGAGTTTTGAACCAATTGTCTGTGGAAGCAGTGGGGATCATCGAGAAGAGGTAGTTAATCTGAGGGAGAGTTTTCATTTTGACAGCAGCGATTCTTTCATTGAGTGTGAGTGGGTGTTTTGACCAGCGTTAGAAATCATCTTCAATTTTCCTGAAGAGGGGGGTATAGTTGAGGCTGAAAAGCTCTGACAGCCTGGGGGAAATATGAATCCCTAGATATTGGATGTTTCCGGTTTGAAAGTGGGGGGAGTTGTGGATATTGATCAAATTATTGTCATGTCTGTGTCCTATTTATCATGCGTCACGACGATCTTGCTGCATATGGGTCACAATGAACTATTCTGTGTATTTGAACTATTCTGTGTATTTTCTGATTATCTGTGGACTAGTCTAAACAATCTTAAAGCGGACGTCATAGCGAAGGTCAGGCCATTTTCATCAGACCCAAGCAACAGCTTTATAAAACACGGCTAAATCTTGTGAAGAGTCGAATCTCAGCTGCAAGACAAACAACATGCTGCTGTTTTGCCTGTTTTTCCCTGTTTTCATCAAATAAAGAACTTGAGAACGATCCTCGCCTCTCGCAGTCTGTATAGACTAAACTTCGACAGAATGTCCTGAACTCCAGAATCCCATGCATTATCGGAGAGGGGTAGTGCCA
The DNA here is from genome assembly GCF_026437365.1 of Eucyclogobius newberryi. Taxonomy (NCBI): domain Eukaryota; kingdom Metazoa; phylum Chordata; class Actinopteri; order Gobiiformes; family Gobiidae; genus Eucyclogobius; species Eucyclogobius newberryi. Next base: position 39,140,299 of record NW_027316167.1, read on the forward strand.
TTGATTTGTTCCAGTTGATAGTGTAATGTGAGACATGAGAAAATGTATTGATAATATTGAAAGTTTCTGTAAGTGACACCTGTGGGTTCTGTAAGAGGTCATCTGCATATAAACCGATTTTGTGTTGTTCGTTTGCTGGATTACTTTGATTATACTGTTTTGTCGTATTGCTGCTGCCAGAGGTTCAATGAAAATGGCAAAGAGGAAGGCGAGAGAGGGCATCCCTGTCTGCTGTCTGGGGCAAACTCTGTGAAGTGATTCCGTTAGTGGTAATTGTGGCACGTGGTGATGTGTACAATGTTTTAACCCATTGGATGAACTACTCTCCGAAGCCAAACTGTGGAGAGTGTTGAATAAAAATGACCAATTTACCTTATCAAAAGCTTTTTCTGTATCAAGTGAAATTATAATGGTTTTCTGTTGTGTTTCTTGTGACATGTTGAATAGGTTGAACAGTCTGCGGACATCATCTGTGGCGTGTCTATTTTTGATGAAAGCTGTCTGATCTGGATGAAGAATTATGGGAGTGACTGTTTCTGTTCTGGTGGCTAGTGCTTTGGTGATGATTTTTAAGTCAGTGTTCAATAGTGAGAGAGGTCGGTAGCTAGAGGGATGAGATGGATCTTTGTTTGGTTTTAACAGTAAAGTCATGGCTGCTGTGTTCATATGTGGTGGAAGAGGTTCTAATTTCTAGTTACTCTGTTGAATAGTGGTGCTAATATGTCCCTTAAAGTGTCTGTAGAATTCAGCTCGGAGTCCATCTGGCCCGGGTGATTTGTTGCTCGGAATTTTACCGGTGAGTTCATTGAGGCTAAGAGGTGCGTCTAGAACAGGGGTGGGCAAACTGCGGCCCGCGGGCCACATATGGCCCGTTTATCTTTATAATCCGGCCCGCCAAACATGCCAAATAATATTGAAAAAAATAAAACTATAAATGACGTGAAAGGAATGAAGTAATAGATTCAAAAAGCCTATATTTGACATAAAATTGATATTTTATTTGATATTTAATTTTTGGGATATTTTTTTTTTCACACCAAGGATCGCGGGCTGGCCCTCCGCTACTTGCCTGGATTTGAATATGGCCCTCGGAGGAAAATAATTGCCCACTCCTGGTCTAGAACGTCAGTTTGTTCTTTAGTTAATTTGGGTAAAGACACATTGTCTAGGAAGGTGTCTATTTCCAGTTGTGTTGGTTGGTGAGTGGGGGGATAGAGGTTGATGTAAACATTGCAAAAAATGTTGTTTATATCCTGTGGGTCTTGATTAATGTTTCCTGCAGAGTCCAAAATGGAGGGGATGATAAATGTTTCTTTTTTGTGTTGGAGTAGATTTGCCAAATATTTACTATTTACTTTATTGCTGTATTGAAAACCATTATATTTCAGTTGTTAAATTTGGAATTGTGTTTTCTTCTGTATGATATTGTCAAGTTGAAGGGATATGTTGTGTCTGTTTTTGGTCATCAGTGTTGGATGCATGTGTGTTATATCTTGCATAGCATGTTTTCCATTCTTTTCCCTTGAGGTTGAGCTGAGAGGTAGTAATGGTGCTGAGGAATACAGACCTAAACAGACACTGAGCAATGAGATTTTACACAAATTGACAAAGACAGACAAAAAGACAGGACATAATCAGGCAACATGCAGAGAGTGGAACATTATGAGATTATGAGAGAGAAAGAGAGGAAAAACAAATTAGGGAGCATGGAGAAAGAGACTGTATGTTATTTAGTTCTGGGAGCTAGGAGGCGTAATTGAATATGGCATGATTGTGTGAGAAAAGCCAGGGTGTAATTTCTGGGCTTCTGAATAATTGTCAGTTTATGTGTAGTTTATAAACTGCCAAAACTGCACGTATATTGTTTTTTCTGTGTTCCTTTAGTATGAGGTAGACGTTTGTTTTTATAAAAACAGAGAGGAGCAGGACAAGCAGGACAAAAGGGAACCTGAACAGAGAAGGCAGGGTGTTTCTATCCCTTATGACTCAGGACTGTCTGAAAAAATGCAGAGAATTTTTAGACAACATGAAGTCCCTGTTTAATTTAAACAAGACCACACTTTAAGACAAAAACTGGTTCATCCTAAGAACAAGGTGCCGACCCAAAAACAGAGCAATGTAGTTTATTCTGTCCTATGCAGTGAAGAAAGTTGTAAAGAGCGTTACATAGGAGAGACTAAACAGCCACTGCACAAGAGGCTCTATCAGCACAGAAGAAATACAAGTTCAGGACCACAGAGCGCCGTGCAGCTCCATCTTGAAGCCTCTAATCCAGGGTTAGGTCCCCAAACTACGGCCCGCGGGCCGCATCCGGCCCGCTGGACCATTCAATCCGGCCCGCCAAGCTTGTCCAAGTTATATAATTATTTTTTTTTATTTTATTTTTTTTTAATTTAATTTAATTTTTTTTAGCAAATGTCGGAGTCAAACTCATGATACTGTGGCCGTTCACTTTACCTTTCGCCTGTAATGCCCACATTTCTCCAAGAGATGACACTGTTCCCTCTAAGCTGCGCCTGCGCAATTGCGCACTGCTCGCACATAAGATCAATGGCGCGCAGAAAATAAAATTCACCACAAACGGCCACTGGTTCAAATCAAGCATGAAGCGCAAGTGTTTGACACATTGTAGATCTTGTGGACAGTAGAAGCACTGTCCAGGGGACACGTCGTGTTCTCTAAATTTTTAGTTTCAAAACGCTGTGTGTTTTATTACAATCAGAATCATATTCACTGAGAAATTAGCCCTATTAGTCCCGCAGCGTGGACCACGGCCCGAGGCGCAGCGTGGACCGCGGGCACGTTCAATAGACAACTGGCGTGTCACTATTGTGTAAATGAGACTTTCTTGGCCAGACCTGACTCACGAGTCAAAAGACACATGTGAATCATTATCTGGACCATATTTCTGTGTAAATATTTCATGTCACAACGTAACACTCACTCGATGAATACGAGCTCAGGAGCAGATGATCCTAATGTGAAGACACAGGTAAATCAGCCACACAGAGTCTTCAAGGACAGAGGGGACACTAGAGACAGCTGTGATTTGTTCTAAAGCGGGTCTAAAGCAGGACCGCGGGTGCGCCGCGTGCGCCACGAGACCCCCGTTTTAAAAGACGCATAAAAACTGTTTATTTCTGTGTAAATATGTCATGTTACAACGTGGGCACCTGTGGTTTATGACAGGTGCGACCCTGTTAGTTTAATCAATCATATCATCCAGAAATGGTCTTGAAGTGGCACATTTTGGAGCAGTTGATGAGCATAAAGTCACAGCAAGAAGCAAACGCAGCATCAACCTGGACAAAGTGTCCAACCACTGGAGACGTGAGAAGGACAGAAGAGCAAAAATGTAACATTAAAGTCAAAATGTTTACATATTCTGGTGACATTTATTAAGATTTTTTATTTATGGATATTAATCATTCTATGATGTTACTACTAGATCATTTATGGGTAGAAGAAATGCTAATAAAAAAACGGTCCAACACTTAAACTTAACGACTTTTATGCTTCACTGAAGGAAACAAAACCTCCGGAGGACGTACAGAAGATGCTGGTCTTGTTTGGCTCGACCTACATATGTGAGACATTCAGTGTCATGAACATGAACAAAGCCCGTCACAGATCCAGCTTCACTGACCAACACCAAAGGATCCATCCTGAGAATTGCCACAACAAAACTTACACCAGACTTTGATGCAAAACAGGGAGATCAACAACACTGTTCCCACTGAAATACAAGGTCAATTTTCCTGCTGTGTTTATTCAACTGAAATGTAATTAAATTAATCATTATTTAATGCATTTGGAAAACAATTTGTACATTGAGCCTTGCATTTGTTTGCTTTGTTACAAGTTACAGGTCAAATCTTGCGTGTAATTTATAGTAATTCATTAGTTCACACAAAAACACCATCCATATTTTCCTGGTCCGGCCCCTCGGTCAAATTTTAGAACCCAATGTGGCCCTCGAGTCAAAAAGTTTGGGGACCACTGCTCTAATCACTCGTTTGAAGACGGTGAGGTAAAGATTTTAAGCCGGAAAAAGATGGTTTGAAATAGGAGTTAAGGAAGCTATTTTTGTTAAAAAAAAGAAAGATCTTCTTTAAACAGAAATGGAGGATTAAGCTTCAACTTGCCTATAGTCTATAATGGAATCTTGAACTCCTGGAGAGGTAGAGGTCCAGGACATTCGGATGCTAATCAGGTCCTCAGGGTGTGTGAGCCAGGGTCACACAAAACAAGGGGGAGACTAATGGCCCATTAAAGGACTGATAGTAAACTTGTTAGAAACAAAGAGGGTAAGTTTCTGTTGAAACAAACAACTTTTTCTACTTCAGGAGGGCCTGCCCAATGGGCTGGATTTACCGCAGAATAGAATAAATATCTGAGTTCACAGCCTAAATTCGCTTATTGACAATGACTCTTGGAAGAGAGTCGAAACGAGAGAGTCCAGATGACTACAACTGAACCTTTTTCTACAATGGAACACTCCTGGACGAATGAGGGATTACACCGACATAAAAACAAAGACCACATGACTACAACTGAATATTTTTCTACAAGGGACCAACTTCTTTATTAACTTCTTAATAAAAATAGAACTTTAAATGCAAGTTCTAAAGGTGAATAGAATAGAAATGTCAATAGACTAATAGACAAACCAACTGGAAGAGCAAAGTGAAGCTGATCTAACCTGAGAGTCTCCAGTCTGCAGGGGGCGCTCTTCAGTCCATCACACAGCAGCTCCACTCCCGAGTCCTGGAGGTCATTTAGACTCAGGTCCAGGTGTTTGAGACTGGAGGAGCTGAGGACTGAGGCCAGAGGACCACAGATGCTGTTTGTCAGGTTACAGCCGGAAAGACTGAGGACAGAGAGGGATATTAGAGCACACTCACACCTGATCGTGAACAAAGTATCGACTGTGAGGTCTGTTTGGCTGATGTCAGTCTGATCTGTGCTTCTGTGACGCCGCTGGAGGAAGTGCACCAAAGCACATGAGAGTCTTATGTAAGACTTTGTGTAGTTGAACTTTAGGATTATATGGACTTGAGGACATGTTTAAGTACCAGTGTTTTCAAATTTTAGCTGGTCTTGTTGGACACATCACCCTGAAATGTTCTGCTGTTTGGATTTAATCTTCACTTTGAGTTGAGAGTTCTAACCACTCTGCCAAAGTGTGGTCTGTACTCACATGGCTTTGGTGTAGAACTTGATGACCGGCAGCAGATTCAGCAGAGCCTTCTCTGAGGGACAGTATTTCCTCAGGTCAAACTCCTCCAGGTCTGAGTCTGTGGACAATAAGAAAAAGGCCAAAGCTGACCACTGAGCAGGAGACAGTTCATCTGCCTTCAGGCGTCCTTCTCTCAGGGTGTTTTGGATGTCCTGCACCAGACTGCGGTCGTTCAGCTCGTTCAGACAGTAGAACAGGTTCAGGCTTCTCTCTGTAGACAGACCCTCATCATTGAGCTTCTGTTTGAGGTATTTTACTGTCTCTTGATTGGTCTGAGAGCCACTTCCTGTGTGAGGCAGCAGACCCTTCAGCAGCCTCTGAATGGTCTGAGAGCCACTTCCTGTGTGAGTCAGCAGACCCTGCAGCAGACTCTGATTGGTCGGCAGAGACAGCCCCAGGAGTAAGCGCAGGAACAGGTCCAGGTGTCCGTTTGGACTTTGTAAGGCCTTGTTCACAGCAGAGCTGTAGAAGGCTTTTTTAGAGGAGTCTGATGGTGACAGCAGGTTCTCTCCAGAGCTGAAGAAGGTCTGATGGACGTGAAGAGCAGCCAGAAACTCCTGCACACTCAGATGGATGAAGCAGTAGACCTTGTCCTGGTACAGGCCTGGCTCCTCTATAAAGACCTGTGTGAACACTCCAGAGTACACTGAGGCCGCAACAGCGTCCAGCCCACACTCGCTCAAGTCACTCTCGTAGAAGATCAGGTTTCCTTTCTGCAGCTGCTCAAAGGCCACTTTTCCCAGAGACTGCACCATCTCCCTGGTCTCTTTAGTCCAGGGAAGGTCTGCCCCAGATCGCTGGTGATACTTGATGTTCTTTACTTTGGCCTGCACTACCAGGAAGTGGACGTACATCTGTGTGAGAGTCTGGGGCAGCTCTGGTTCCTCTGTTTGTTCCAGAAGCTTCTGTATAACTGTGGAGAGGATCCAGCAGAAGACCGGGATGTGGCACATGATGTGGAGGCTGCGGATGCTCTTGATGTGGGAGAGAACGAGTGTGACCTGCCGCTCGTCTCTGAACCTCTTCCTGAAGTACTCCTCCTTTTGCGGGTCAGCAAACCCTCGCACCTCTGTCACCATGGAGACGCACTCAGCAGGGATTTGATTGGACGCCGCGGGGCGCGTGGTTATCCAGAGGCGAGCGGAGGGAAGCAGGCTCCCCCTGATGAGGTTTACCAGCAGCACATTCACTGAGATGGGCTCTGTGGGGTCGCTCAAGACCCGGGTTTGGATGAAGTCCAGAGGAAGTCTGCACTCGTCCAGACCGTCAAAGATGAAGAGCACCTGGAGCTGTTGGAAGCTGCAGAGAGCTTTGGATGGACTGAAGAAGTGGTGCAGCAGCTCCACCAGGCTGAACCGTTTGTCTCTGAGCACATTGAGCTCTCTGAATGTGAACAGGAACAGCAGCTGGAGCTCCTGGTTGGTCCTGCCTTCAGCCCAGTCCAGACTGAACTTCTGAGTCAGCACTGTTTTCCCCACTCCGGCCACGCCCTTCGTCAGCACGACTCTGATTGGTCCCTTTGTCTGTGCTCTCATTGGTTCTTCTCTGATTGGGAGTTTAAACATGTCTTCACACTTGATGGCGGTCTCTGCAGAGGCCGGTTTCCTGGACTTGGTCTCGAGGTGTCTGATCTCATGTTGCTCTGTGACCTCTCCCTCTGTGATGTACAGCTCTGTGAAGATCTGCTTCAGTTCAGAGGAGTTTCCTTCTTTAGCGATGCCCTCACACACACGGCTGAACTTCTGTACCAGACGAGTCTTCACTTCTCTCTGAACCTTAGAACACAGATCTCCTGTAAAAAGAGAAATCTGTATCAGACGTGTAACTGGACACACTGGGTCCAGTTAGAGCAGAGAGCTCTGGAGATTTTCTGAAATAAAACCCACTGTTACGGCCCCCATCTTCCCTGTTGTGTGTTTGACTGTAAATGTTCCCTTCCCAACATGGCTGTAATGGGGGACATGTTGGTTTCCTATTTCCTGTGGTTGATGGGCCAATCCAGTCTTCACCTGCAGCCCCTCCCAGTATTTAAGGACACGTGTTTCAGCTGCTCAAGGCCATTCATCTTCTCGTTCATCGCCTGACTTTGTCTTTGAGACATTTGTAGTTTGTTCGTTTGTTATGTGTCTCCTTTTAAGTTGTCACTTTGATTCTGTTCATGGGCCTTTGTTTTGTTTGGCCTGTGTGACTTGTATATTTTAGAGACACTTAACTTGTTTTCTTAGTCATGTATGTGTTTGTTTATTTACCTTTGTGTTCCTGTTTATTGAACAAACTTTATTTCACAATTGTTCGTCTTTGTTTTGTTACTTCTTTTACCCTCACAGTTGTAACACACACACTTTGAAACAGCAGAAACATTTGAATCCAGATAAGAGAGCTCTGGTCCACTTTCTGATCAGTGCAAGACAAGTCTTTATCAGCCAATACCAGCTGTTTCTAATTCCATAAGTATATTTAGGTAATAAATATGTTTGCAATAGACTAGGGGTGCGCCAGAATATCAATATGGCGTGATATATATATCGTGATATTATTATTAAATATATTGTGATATTTTCTCCCGCGATTAATTATCGATACGTTCTCGTCAAGTATCGATCTTTGAACGTTGTAAAAGCCGCTATAAAGAGCTCTTTTCACCAATCCTTTGTTGCGACACTTCCTTGACGTTAGCTAGGGGCCGCACAAGGCGAGTTTGCCGTGGGCGGAAGAAGAAGTCGTACACGGAGACGGAAATGGCAGCGTCAGATTACGAAAGCAAAAGTCAGACGCGAGATGCACCAGCAACATTTAAGTCCACAGTATGGACTCACTTTGGCTTCTGTTACAGCACAGATGGTACAGAGCTCGAAAAGGGCTATGCAGTATGCAATAACTGCGTTTCAAAAGTTTGGTACACAGGAAACACGACCAACAAGCACACAGCCCACTCTCATGGCATCAGCTACAGATGTTTGAGAAGGCCCCTCAAAGCCCGGCGTAAACTCCCTTTCCAGGTGAAAGCTGCACCTTCTTCTGCAAGGGCAAAATCATACATGGAATCGCTGTGTACTTGTGTGGAACTCAAATGAAGAGTCGCTGTTTCATTGAGGGTAGTTTAATGATGGCTTTTCTTTACATCTTGTTTGCCAGAGGGTATATTATGCGGGTGTGTGTGGTCTTATATCACGCACACACAGAGGGTATATTATGCGGGGGGGTGTGGTCTTATATCACGCACACACAGAGGGTATATTATGCGGGGGGGGTGGTCTTATATCACACACAGAGGGTATATTATGCGGGTGTGTGGTCTTATATCACGCACACACAGAGGATATATTATGTGGGTGTGTGGTCTTATATCACGCACACACAGAGGGTACATTATGCGGGTGTGTGGTCTTATATCACGCACACACAGAGGGTATATTATGAGGGGGTGTGTGGTCTTATCTCACGCACACACAGAGGGTATATTATGAGGGGGTGTGTGGTCTTATATCACGCACACACAGAGGGTATATTATGAGGGTGTGTGTGGTCTTATATCACGCACACACAGAGGGTATATTATGAGGGGGTGTGTGGTCTTATCTCACGCACACACTGCTATACTAGGGAGGCAAACGAACTGCTAATTTAAACTGTAAACTTATCAATACATTGATGGCAAACTCCGATATTATAAGGCAAGGCAAGGCAAGTATATTTGTAGAGCACCTTTCATACACAAGGCAATTCAAAGTGCTTCACACAGCAGGAAAAATGCATTAAAATCACAAAGAAATTACAGAAACAGAAATACAATAAAATTAACTAAATTCAAAATTATCAATCCAACTGATTGTCTAAACTAATAAAATCACAAACAAAAGAGAAGAGTGCGAAGAAAAAAATATTTCAGTCATTATGCGCAGCTAAACAAAACTGTTTTTAGCTTAGATTTGAACATTTTCAGAGTAGAGGCCTGTCTCACATCTTCAGGAAGACTGTTCCAGATTTTAGCTGCATAAAACTGAAATGCAGATTCCCCATGTTTTGTCCTGACTCTGGGCACCAGCAGGAGGCCGGTCCCTGAGGTCCTTAGAGTCCGAGATGGTTCATATGGCACTAACATATCCAAGAGGTACTTTGGTGCTAGGCCATGGAGAGACTTGTACACAAGCAGAGCTGCTTTAAAGTCTATTCTCTGAGCCACAGGGAGCCAGTGCAGAGACCTGAGAACAGGACTAATGTGATCGTACTTCCTGGTTCTAGTCAGGACCCGAGCAGCAGCGTTCTGGATGTACTGCAGCTGTTTTACAGCTCGTTTGGAGAGGCCAGTGAGCAGGCCGTTACAGTAGTCTAATCTACTGGAGACAAACGCGTGGATAAATCTCTCTAAATCTGGTTTTGACACTATATTTTTAATTTTGGCAATGTTTTTTAGATGGTAAAAAGCTGCTGATGTTATTGATTTGACGTGGCAATTAAAGTTCAAGTCTGAGTCCATTATGACCCCCAGATTTCTAACTTGGTTTGTAGGTTTTAGAGCGAGACTCTGGAGGTGACCGCTAACACTTTCTCTTTGTTTCTGTGGGCCAAAAACGATTATTTCAGTCTTGTCTGAGTTCAGCTGGAGAAAGTTGTTTTGCATCCACAAACTGATCTGTTGGATGCAGTGACAGAGTGAATCTACTGGTCCATATTCACCTGCCGACAGTGAAACATAGATCTGAGTGTCGTCTGCATAATTGTGATTGGACACATTTTCACTGCGTATCAACTGACCTAACGGGAGCATGTAGAGGTTGAACAGAAGGGGACCCAGGACTGACCCTTGGGGCACTCCACAGGTCAGGGTCATGTGGTCTGAGACACAGTTACCAATTTCAACAAAGTACTGCCAGTGATGCCCACCCAGTCCTCTAGTCTCTGTAAGAGGATCCCATGATCGACAGTGTCAAAAGCAGCACTCAGATGTAACAGAATTAAGACTGAGGCTTTGCCCGTGTCAGTGTTCAGGCGGATGTCATTTGTCACCTTGACAAGAGCAGTCTCAGTGCTGTGATGAGGTCTAAAACCTGACTGAAAAACATCAAATGAGTTGTTTATTAAGAGAAATTCCGTGAGCTGTTGGTAAACAACCTTTTCAAGGACTTTGCCCCAAAATGGCAGATTAGAGATGGGCCGGTAATTACTCAGTACTGCGGCATCAAGACTGCTCTTCTTTAGGAGAGGCTTTATAACCGCAGTTTTCAAAGACATTGGGAAGGTTCCAGATTGAAGCGACATGTTGACTATGTGAGTGAGTGGTGCTAACAAACTGTTCAGCACAGACTTTAGAAATCTGGTGGGTAACAAATCGAGGCAGCATGTAGATGAACTCAGACTGGTGATGATCTCATGGACAGTTTTGTCAGTTACTGGTGCAAAGTGAGTTAGGTCTAAGTGTCTTGGTGGTTTTAGGGTAATTTTTTGCATTGTGGGATTTATAGCATTTTTAATGCCCTGAACTTTGTCATCAAAGAATAATGCAAACTCATTACACTTGGATGTGGAAATGAGTTCTAACGGCAGCTGAGCTGGAGGGTTTGTTAATCTGTTTACTGTGGCAAACAGGACACGCGAGTTGTTACTGCAGCTTCCAATAATTTCAGAGAAATATCTTTCCCTAGTTCTACATAAGATTAGGTTGTACATGTTCAGCTTCTCTTTGTAAATCTCTTTTTGAACCTGGAGCTTTGACTTGCACCATTTCCGTTCGGCCCTGCGGCACACCCTTTTCTGTGCCCTGACCGAATCATCATTTCTCCATGGCGCCTTCTGCTTATTTTTAACAATTTTAGGCTTCATAGAGGCGATGGTGTCCAGAACATTCAAAACACTAGATGTAACAGAGTTCAACAAATCATTTACATTAGAACATGAGACATTTTCAAAGTTTATCATTTCCATAAACAGTGCACCTGTGCCATCACTTATGTGTCTCCTCTGAACAACTGCAGGACCAACCGGTGCTTTGGGAGAAACAGACAGGTCAAAGAAGACATGATCAGACAGAGCAACATCGATCACATTAACATTTGAAATATTTACCCCCTTTGTAATTATGAGATCTAGAGTGTGTCCTTTGCTGTGGGTGGGGCCTCTCACATGCTGAGTAAGACTGAAGGTTTCAAGGACAGCATCAAGCTCTTTAGCGTTTCTGTCACAAATATTACCAACATTCACATTGAAATCACCTGTAATGACCAAACCATCAAAGTCTGTGCATATGACTGAAAGCATCTCAGTAAAATCATCAATAAAACTTTGGCAGTGCTGGGGAGGCTTGTATAAAACAATGAAGAGAATGGATGGAGACTGTTTTAGCTCCATTTTAAAGGATACATACTCAAATGATGAAAACACCCCAAAAGACAACCTGCGGGTAATTATTTCATCTCTAAAGACAGCACGGACTCCACCCCCTTTTTTGTTTTCTCGTGTTTCAGATTCAATCTTAAAGTTGGGTGGAGCAGATTCTATCAGAACTACATTTCCTGTGTTTTTGTCAAGCCATGTTTCAGTTAAAAACATAAAATCAAGATTATAAGAATAAATAAAATTATTAATTAAGAGTGATTTGTTACATAAGAATCTGACATTTAGCACAGCAAGTTTCAGACTAGTTTCAGTGGGACTGGGCTTTATCTTTTCACAGGGAATATGAATCACATTTCTCAGATTGAGCCTGACTCGCATTTTGTTTTTCCATCTGTGTGATGATGTGACTACAGAAATAGCACTAGGGGGGGGCTCTTTTTACATAGTGCCCCAGGTTGGTTTGATTTTTAATATGACAATAAGTCCCGGAACGCTGAGACCCAGTGCATCCTATCTATGGGAGATACCAGGTGAAAGGCGAGGTTGGATGGGTGGTGGGGCTTTTGTAGCCAAGGAGAGTTTGGGACCAGGTGAGAGGCGAGGGGGGATGGGTGGTGGGGCTTGTGTTGGTGTAGTCGGCTTGTGCAGGGAAGAGTTGATAAGTATTGACATAGCCCTTAATCTTGCTATATTGGGTGTGAGTGGAGCCATCTTAATGCCTGATTTGATCAGACTTTCAAAATGGTTGGGAAGGCCCATGGGTGAGAGGAGATGAGAAGGAAAATGATGAATCTTTAGTGGGAGTAGATGTTGCAGGTGGAACCCAGGGTTGGTCTGAAGGCAGGGGCAATAACAGTGATGTTGTTGGGCCTGTCACAGATGGGTCCAAGGCCTTTGAAGATTGTTCCTTTGCTGGTGGCTGTGGAGCAGCTGCTGATGAATCCTTTGGTGGAGGCTGAGGTTGTGGTGCTGTTGATGTTGAAACATTGGCTCGGTCTCTGGCTGATGGAGCAGGAATTCTTCTCTCATTCCTCTTTTCTCTAACTATCTGCTCAGGACCCTGTCCAGGCCCAGTCCAATGCCTCAGAGCGTGGAGCATGTTCTCTGTCAGCACCCTCACTCCACCTCTGCATAGGTGGGGGCCATTTCTCTTAAACAGGTCCTCTCGTTTCCAGAATAGATAGAAGTTCTCAATGTAGTGTAGTCCTCTCGGGGCACACTCTTTGGACAGCCATGTGTTCAGCTGAAGAAGCCGGCTAAACTTGTTTATCCTCCTGTCGATGTTTGGAAGAGGTCCACTTATGAATGTTTTGATTTCCATTTTATCAAGCACGTCAAATAACTTCAAGAAGTCTTTTTTCAAAACTTCAGTCTGTTCCCGCCGCATGTCCACTGCACCCACGTGCACAATCAGCTGTTTAGCTCCTCTATGCTTAGCCATAATATTTGGAAGGAGTGACGTTATCTCAGAAACAGTGGCGCTTGGAAAAGAATATGTGTTTATCTTTTCATGCGACACGTGACTTATTGCTCCGTCTCCACTCAAAACAATCCGTGTGACCTTGGCTTGTGGCACAGATCCTCCTTGCTGTATTTTGGCCACGTCATCTTTCCTTTTTTCATTCAATTCCATCTCTGAAAGTGGTAAAAATCTGTTTGTGAGCTGTATTTTAGGTGACTTCACGTTATCTTTGTATCGTTTAGGCTTTGCTCCAAGTTTGTTCCAAGAAACAGCCTGGTCTTTCTGTTTTTTAGACAGTTTTGGAAACGACACAGAGTCACTGCGGTTTAGGTTGAAAGTAGCAGTTTTTCTTGTAAAAAGTGTGCTCTTCTTACCATCGGTTGACACAGGAATGGTATCGTGAAGAACTTTTTCAAATTCCAAAACAAATATCCGTGTTTTCAGCTCATTAATTTCTTGTTGATATTTCCGACAGCGTTTACAGTCTTTCTCCCTTCTTCTCCCGGACATGTCGCTGGCGTCAGATGTCGTTAAAACTGGAAAAATGTTGGTTTACTTGAAAAAGTCTAAACCAAAAATGTTTGGAAGACAAAAACTGATTAAAAAGCAAAATAAATAAGGAAAGCAGCGATAGCAAGCGAAAAAGCGTGTGTACTCTTCGGAAGCAGGAAGCACTTGATCCATGATTCCGACGCAACAAACTCTTCTCTCTCTCTCCTCTCGGACCTTGCACACAGCGCTCAGCGGTGCTCTAGGCTCCGCCCCTTAAAGGGCCAGCATGACAGTTTCTCATGGAGCCTTCTTAACATATGATATATATCGAGAGTTATTATAGACAATATATCGATAATTGCAGTATTGCTGCAGTATCGCCATATCGCGATATTATCGTATCGTGAGCCATGTATCGTGTATCGTATCGTGAGGTACTCAGCGATTCCCAGCCCTACAATAGACTAGTTCAGTCAGTAAAAAAGTCTGTAGATTTGTGCTTTAGCAGCACATCTTCCTTGTGCCTGTCCCTAAAAAACCTGGAACATCTGAACTGAATGATTTTCACCCAAAAGCACTTTCCTTCATTTTATGGAAGTGTTTGGAGCAAACTGTGAGTAAAAACATCATGTCCTCTGTATCCAACTGTTTGGACATCTAACAGTTTGCATATGAAAGTCAGAAGTACAGAAGATGCAGCCATCACTCTATACAACACTTAAGCAAAGCACCTTCAGGCCCCTGACCATTATGCTAGAATCCTCTTTGTGGACTTTACATCAGCTTTCAGTTCTATGCGTGTACATATTTTACTGAACAGGTTTATGGACCTCGTGTTAATGGAGGCATTATCAAATGGGACAGAGACTTTTTGTCCAATTGTCCTGTAGAGTGACTATTGGTGCTGATATTTCAGAAATTACTGTGTTGAATAAAAGTTCTCCACAAGGCACACTTTTATCTCCATTGCTTTTTTCTATTTATAATAATGGATATCATATTTCCACATATGTGAACAATAAAGTTTTCACTTCTCTCAAAGCCTCTACGCCGCGTTTGAACCTCTCTTTATCTCATGCTTTGGCTTTGGATCATGTCAGACGCATTATGACCTGGAAATATCAGATTGTGGCTCTTGACAAATCCTGTGCTGTGCGGCGATAAACAGGAAACAGCTGTTGCTAACGTGCTTTGCTAGCTTTGTGTTGCTAAGGCTCAACATAGTCGTTAGCATCAGTGGAAACGTGGCTTTACTGTTCTGCAGACGCTGGACCAGCTGCTCCTGGTCCATCCTCCTCAGGAAGTCCAGGGTGATGTTCAGAACCGCCTCTCTGCTCGGCTCCTCCTCCTCACTCTCAGAACATTCTGGGTAATCCGAGGCCAGGAGCCTGTGGAGCCTCTGCAGCTGCTGTTTGACATAATCCAGGACCTGCTCCTCCAGACGCTGAAACACAGAGAACACAGAGGAGCAGGTCAGGCCCTGGGATCCACTCTGCAGGTGGAATCTCCTCTAGATGTTTCTGACCATGTGACGCTTTTGGTACAAACCTTGAAAACAGAGTCCAGGTCACAGTCTCCTCTGGGGCCCTCTGCCCTCTCCTCTCTGTGGGACAAACAAACCAATGATACAACATTACACTCTGTCCACTGCAGAACATCAGAGCCAACAAACCCCCGACAGGAGCGACGGGAGCGACAGGAGCGACGGGAGCAGAATGAAAAATCCACTGATAAAAACGTCTTTAAAGAAACAGGATTTGGAGAAGGTTCTTGAGGGACTTACTCTGAATCTGGTCCTGGTTCTTTAAACACTGGAGGTTCAAGTCTGGAGCGGTCACTCTTTAAGGACAGGTGGCTCTGTCTGGACCTGGAAACATCAGCTCAGTCACAGAATAAACAGCAGAAGGTTCTAACCATCCAGTCCATACACCAGAGCTTCTCAAACTGTTTCTGCTGCGATCCCTTTTGGGGATTGTTCACGCCCCCCACAGCCTCCACAGATTATAAACTGATCAAATAAAACACATGCACTTTTACTATAAATGCCTAAATTGACCTAAAATACACAACAATAATGAGAGTTTGGTATAAATTACATTCATTTGTAGTAAAATTGTCACTGTCTCTCCTCCACTCTCTCTCTCTTATGGTTATAGGAACTCTGAACTGCACATGAGAAGGTTCTGGGGTCTTACTCTGAATCTGGTCCTGGTTCTTTAAAACGTGGAGGTGGATCTTTAGAACGGTCACTCTTTAAGGACAGATTGGTGGGTCTGGACCTGTAAAACACAGTCACAGCTGTTCTTAACCTGTTACCACCCACCTGTCCGCCGGCGAACATTTTCTATATCTCAAATATTCTCTTACATCATCACTTTTATTTCCGTGGTCAATACCAGCAAGCCACACATCATTTTAAAGCTTATTTTCTCAACAAAACGAATATGTCATTGATTTACATTGAATAATATGCCCCAAGAAGCAATTGCCAATAGTTTGTGAGAAAGTCTCAACTTTTACAAATGCATGTCCTACCTGTTTGCTGTTTATGACGGACAAAACGGCTTTAATTCTGTACATCCTTGTGCTCAGTCTGTCCGTAAGGAACCATTGAAAAACAATATCCACTTGTATTTTTCCTGAAGTTATCCGATTTCGAGATATTGTCAAGTAAACAAACTTTTCTTCGTTTCTCGCCGGACGAGAATGCGCTTGTTCGGCGCATTTCTCCGTCCATAACAAATGACCTGTTTGACCTATAAAATAATGTTGGATATCCTTCTTTTCTTCAGACTGTTACCTACAGAATGAGACCATCCACGATTTTTTCTGTCCACGGGTTTGTTTGCTACAGCCTCCGCAAAAAACAATGCGCCGCTTAGGACGCACATGGATTAGTCTGTTTACATCTAAATAGCGCCGCGTGCGAATGACGTAGCTCAGATTGATTGACAGATTATTCCAGCCAATGAAAATAGCTTTAGAAAGAGAGGCGGGACAAAGGCAAGGCAAGGCAAGGCAAGTTTATTTGTAGAGCACATTTCATACACAAGACAAAGTGCTTCACAGCAGGAAAAATGCATTCAAATCACAAAGAAATTACAGAAACAGAAATACAATAAAATTAACTAAATTAAAAATTATCAATCCAACTGATTTTCTACACTAATAAAATCACAAACAAAAGAGAAGAGTGCAAAGAAAAAATCCTTTCAGTCATATGCGCAGCTAAACAAAACTGTTTTTAGCTTAGATTTGAACATTGTCAGAGTAGAAGCCTGTCTCACATCTTCAGGAAGACTGTTCCAGATTTTAGCTGCATAAAACTGAAACGCAGATTCCCCATGTTTTGTCCTGACTCTGGGCACCAGCAGGAGGCCGGTCCCTGAGGTCCTCAGAGTCCGAGATGGTTCATATGGCACTAAGATATCCAAGATGTACTTTGGTGCTAGGTCATGGAGAGACTTGTACACAAGCAGAGCTGCTTTAAAGTCTATTCTCTGAGCCACAGGGAGCCAGTGCAGAGACCTGAGAACAGGACTAATGTGATCATACTTCCTGGTTCTGGTCAGGACCCGAGCAGCAGCGTTCTGGATGTACTGCAGCTGTTTTACAACTCGTTTGGAGAGGCCAGTGAGCAGGCCGTTACAGTTGTCTAATCTACTGGAGACAAACGCATGGATAAGTCTCTCTAAATCTGGTTTTGACACTATATTTTTGATTTTGGCAATGTTTTTTAGATGGTAAAAAGCTGCTGATGTTATTGATTTGACGTGGCTATTAAAGTTCAAGTCTGAGTCTATTATTACCCCCAGATTTCTAATTTGGTTTGTAGGTTTTAGAGCGAGACTCTGGAGGTGACCGCTAACACTTTCTCTTTGTTTCTGTGGGCCAAAAACGATTATTTCAGTCTTGTCTGAGTTCAGCTGGAGAAAGTTGTTTTGCATCCACAAACTGATCTGTTGGATGCAGTAACAGAGTCACCTGCCGATAGTGAAACATAGATCTGAGTGTCGTCTGCATAATTGTGAAAGGACACATTTTCACTGCGTATCAACTGACCTAACGGCAGCATGTAGAGGTTGAACAGAAGGGGACCCAGGACTGACCCTTGGGGCACTCCACAGGTCAGGGTCATGTGGTCTGAGACACAGCTACCAATTTCAACAAAGTACTTCCTGTCTTCCAGATAGGACCTTAACCAGTTTAGGGCAGTGCCAGTGATGCCCACCCAGTCCTCTAGTCTCTGTAAGAGGATCCCATGATTGACAGTGTCAAAAGCAGCACTCAGATCTGACAGAATTAAGACTGAGGCTTTGCCCGTGTCAGTGTTCAGGCGGATGTCATTTGTCACCTTGACAAGAGCAGTCTCAGTGCTGTGATGAGGTCTAAAACCTGACTGAAAAACATCAAATGAGTTGTTTATTAAGAGGAAATCTGTGAGCTGTTGGTAAACAACCTTTTCAAGGACTTTGCCCAAAAATGGCAATTTCAAAGACATTGGGAATGTTCCAGATTGAAGCGACATGTTAACTATGTGAGTGAATGGTGCTAACAAACTGTTCAGCACAGACTTTAGAAATCTGGTGGGTAACACATCAAGGCAGCATGTAGATGAACTCAGACTGGTGATGATCTCATGGACAGTTTTGTCAGTTACTGGTGCAAAGTGAGTTAGCTCTAAGTGTCTTGGTGGTTTTAGGGTAATTTTTTTGCATTGTGGGATTTATAGCATTTTTAATGCCCTGAACTTTGTCATTAAAGAATAATGCAAACTCATTACACTTGGATGTGGAAATGAGTTCGGCAGCTGAGCTGGAGGGTTTGTTAATCTGTTTACTGTGGCAAACACGACACGCGAGTTGTTACTGCAGCTTCCAATTATTTCAGAAAAATATCTTTCCCTAGTTCTACATAAGATTAGGTTGTACATGTTCAGCTTTTCTTTGTAAATCTCTTTTTGAATCTGGAGCTTTGACTTGCGCCATTTCCGTTCGGCCCTGCGGCACTCCCTTTTCTGTGCCCTGACCGAATCATCATTTCTCCACGGCGCCTTCTGCTTATTTTTAACCATTTTAGCCTTTATAGGGGCGATGGTGTCCAGAACATTCAAAACACTAGATGTAACAGAGTTCAACAAATCATTTACATTATAACATGAGACATTTTCAAAGTTTATCATTTCCATAAACAATGCACCTGTGCCATCACTTATGTGTCTCCTCTGAACAACTGCAGGACCAACCGGAGGTTGGGGAGAAACAGACAGGTCAAAGAAGACACAGAAATGATCAGACAGAGCAACATCGATCACATTAACATTTGAAATATTTACCCCCTTTGTAATTATGAGATCTAGAGTGTGTCCTTTGTTGTGGGTGGGACCTCTCACAAGCTGAGTAAGACTGAAGGTTTCAAGGACAGCATCAAGCTCTTTAGCGTTTCTGTCACAAATATTATCAACATGCACGTTGAAATCACCTGTAATGACCAAACCATCAAAGTCTGTGCATATGACTGAAAGCATCTCAGTAAAATCATCAATAAAACTTTGGCAGTGCTGGGGAGGCTTGTATAAAACAATGAAGAGAATGGATGGAGACTGTTTTAGCTCCATTTTAAAGGATACATACTCAAATGATGAAAACACCCCAAAAGACAACCTGCGGGTAATTATTTCATCTCTAAAGACAGCACAGACTCCACCCCCTTTTTTGTTTTCTCGTGTTTAAGATTCAAACTTAAAGTTGGGTGGAGCAGATTCTATCAGAACTACATTTCCTGTGTTTTTGTCAAGCCATGTTTCAGTTAAAAACATAAAATCAAGATTATAAGAAGAAATAAAATTATTAATTAAGAGAGATTTGTTACATAAGGATCTGACATTTAGCACAGCAAGTTTCAGACTAGTTTCAGTGGGACTGGGCTTTATCTTTTCACAGGGAATATGAATCACATTTCTCAGATTGGGCCTGACTCGCATTTTGTTTTTCCATCTGTGTGATGATGTGACTACAGAAATAGCACTAGGGGGGGCTCTTTTTACATAGGGCCCCGGGTTGGTTTGATTTTTAATGTGACAATAAGTCCCGGCAACGCTGAGACCCAGTGCATCCTAGCTACGGGAGATACCAGGTAAAAGGCGAGGTTGGATGGGTGGTGGGGCTTTTGTAGCCAAGGAGAGTTTGGGACCAGGTGAGAGGCGAGGGGGGATGGGTGGTGGGGCTTTTGTTGGTGTAGTCGGCATAGCCCTTGCTATATTGGGCGTGAGTGGAGCCATCTTAATGCCTGATTTGATCAGACTTTCAAAATGGCTGGGAAGGCCCATGGGTGAGAGTGGAGATGAGAAGGAGAATGATGAATCTTTAGTGGGAGTAGATGTTGCAGGGGGAACCCAGGGCTGGTGTGAAGGCAGGGGCGATGACAGGGATGTTGTTGGGCTTGTCACAGATGGGTCCAAGGCCTTTGAAGATTGTTCCTTTGCTGGAGGCGGTGGAGGTGAATGTGGAGCAGCTGGAGCTGAATCCTTTGCTGGTGGTGGTGGTGGAGCAGCTGCTGATGAATCCTTTGGTGGAAGCTGAGGTTGTGGTGCTTTTAATGTTGAAACATTGGCTCGGTCTCTGGCTGAGGGAGCAGGAATTCTTCTCTCATTCTTCTCTTCTCTAACTATCTGCTCAGGACCCTGTCCAGGCCCAGTCCAATGCCTCAGAGCGTGGAGCAGGTTCTCTGTTAGCACCCTCACTCCACCTCTGCATAGGTGGGGGCCATTTCTCTTAAACAGGTCCTCTCGTTTCCAGAATAGATAGAAGTTCTCAATATAGTGTAGTCCTCTCGGGGAACACTCTTTGGACAGCCATGTGTTCAGCTGAAGAAGCCGGCTAAACGTGTTTATCCTCCTGTCGATGTTTGGAAGAGGTCCACTTATGAAAGTTTTGATTTCCATTTGATCAAGCACGTCGAATAACTTCAAGAAGTCTTTTTTCAAAACTTCAGTCTGTTCCCGCCGCATGTCCACTGCACCCACGTGCACAATCAGCTGTTTAGCTCCTCCATGCTTAGCCATAATATTTGGAAGGAGTGACGTTATCTCAGAAACAGTGGCGCTTGAAAAAGAATGTGTTTATCTTTTCATGCGTCACGTGACTTATCGCGCCGTCCCCAACTAAAACAATCTTGACCTTGGCTCCTGGCACAGATCCTCCTCGCTGTATTTTGGCCACGTCATCTTTCCTTTTTTCATTTAATTCCATCTCTGAAAGTGGTAAAAATCTGTTGGTGAGCTGTATTTTAGGTGACTTCACGTTATCTTTGTATCGTTTAGGCTTTGCTCCAAGTTTGTTCCAAGAAACAGCCTGGTCTTTCTGGTTTTTAGACAGTTTTGGAAACGACACAGAGTCACTGCGGTTAAGGTTGAAAGTAGCAGTTTTTCTTGTAAAAAGTGTGCTCTTCTTACCGTCGGTTGACACAGGAATGGTATCGTGAAGAACTTTGTCAGATTCCAAAACAAATATCCGTGTTTTCAGCTCATTAATTTCTTGTTGATATTTCCGACAGCGTTCACAGTCTTTCTCCCTTCTTCTCCCGGACATGTCGCTGGCGTCAGATATGTCGTTAAAACTGGAAAAATGGTCTTAAAATCCTTGGTTTACTTGAAAAAGTCTAAAGCAAAAATGTTTGGAAGACAAAAACTGATTAAAAAGCAAAATAAATAAGGAAAACAGCGATAGCAAGCGGAGCGAGCGAAAAAGCATGTGCACTCTTCGGAAGCAGGTTACATCCCTGATTGACACAGAATCTTCTGTATTCTCGTGCGTAAGGCTCCGGGAAGGCTGTAAAGAGCCAGATTTCTCGGCAGGATTTTGCGCATAACGTTTTCTGATTTTATTAGCCTTTTGGACGTGCATTTTGTTAGATATATGTATTATTATACCAACACAAAAATAAAATAAAAATATTATAATTTTTCTTTTTTTTTTTTTAACCTCTATATGGGAAATTCATAGGTAAACTCATATTTACACATTTTCACATATTTTTTTTTTAGCAGTTATAATTGCTATTAGTGGCCTACAAAACATCAAAATGTATGTTTTATGATCATAGAGGAGCTAAAATTGTAATAAAACAGTTTGGCACAGTTGGCACATATTTGGATAACTTGTTCCGAATATACTTTTTGATACAAAAAGGTCAACAGCACCAAAATGCCTGTTCCTAGAGATCTGAAACTTTAGACAGTTGTTGTCAACAAGATAAACATCATGTACAGTGAACAGCATATGCACACAATGAAGTATGTCTTGCTCAGGACCATTACAAATTAACAATATTCAGGCGAGACTAAAAAAGGATGTTTTGTTTATTTTTGGGCTTCTGTAGTGTAAGTTCTGAAGCCCTGACAGTGTTCATGTGCACATCTGCAGAAACTAGAAGGCCTAAGCTTTCTAATGATGCATCACACTTGCATGTGGAACATAAGATCCTCTTTTAATAAGCAATGCCATTTGGGTATGTCCAACCATTGTGCACAGGGCGAAAATAGGTGGATGATAACAGGTTAAACCTGCTGCTGCTTCACTGAACTGTAACTGTCTAAAGTGTGAACAGTCAGACTCACCGTGGATCAGTGCTGCCCCCTGGAGGCGGCTCCTTCACAGAGTCACTCATCATGGACCTGAAGAAAAGCACAGGAAACAGTGACTGAGACTGAGCTCACTTTACTCACACTAAAGTTTCCTTTATTCATGGGAAACACAGTGGTCACATATAGAAATAAGTCAATTAAATACAATGTAAAGTGCCTTTAATCTGGCTTTTTGTGTCACATTAAATGTATTTTATGAGTCAGAAAGTTTGATGTGATAAAGCTGCTCTCTAGAGTAACAGAGACTCATTTGTGAATAAATGACTTGTTTGACCTCATCAATAATCATCAAATCTAGAATAAATTGACTCTGATGGAGATCATTCTGTCTCAATGGATTTAAACGCTCGAATAAATTTGGAGAGGCTTTTAGAAAAATGATCAAACTGAACAAGAGACGTCCATAAGAATAACCCAGACTGTGGCATTAGTCCAGGATAAAGCTCAGTTTGTCTCTGTTAAACTTCCACGTTACAAAAGCACTTTAAAGCTCTTTAAAGCTCTTTAAAGCTCTTACATTTGTGTTTTAGAACATGAGATCTGTCGAGTCTCAGTTTGTTCACTCACATTTCTGTTACTTTCACTTTCCTGCAAAAACACGCACACGACTAAAACTGGATTAAGAAATATAAAAGAGGCTGTGAATTAAAGTCACTCACGTTGTGACGCTTCTTGGTCTCACTTCTCAGTCCGAGGAGGTTTTTCTGCTTCTTAAAACTCCATAAATGTCTCTAAAGTGAATAAACAAGGAGTGGAATCTGCGTCAAGAACGACCAGGAAATGGGCTCGTTCACGTTGTAATTGTAATAACATGAACCTGACACAAGAGGAAGTGTTTGCAGGACAATGCACAGGCCGTATCATCGCGTTTATGTTGTTGAAGCTCAATCCACAGCGGAGATGTCACGTGTCCGATCGAGGGGAGCTGTCTCTTCAGCACCACGCACGCGCATGCACGTATGACACGTGATCACTCTGTGCGTCCACATGTCATTTTCAGACGGGTTTTTAGAGTGCTTTTGGGGATCGTGGTGAACAGGAACACTTGAGCAGTTTACAGACTTGTATCATATGTACATGAGAAGTTCTAAAGATAAAAGCTGGAATTATACTTTTGGGGCTGTGTGGCATTTATTTATATTTATTTTTTTATTTTTTAGAGAGCCCGTCTCCATGGAAACTTAAAGTCACAACAATATGAGTAACAGACGTTCTGTTTCAGCCGCCATTTTGTGACTGTAAAATTCCACTGAAGAATTCGGACAAACTCAAACTTTTAACACAATTGAATCTGAAATACTTTGATGATTGGACGACTCGTTGAACTAAAATGCAGTTAAGATGAATATATATTATAATATATTTGAAGTTTTATCCCAGAATTGCAATTTTTAGGTTGAAAGTCACGTTCTATGGTGTGAAAAGCATCGTAAAAACCTAAAAAGAGGATTAAGTCTTGAGGGTCAGAGTTGTCTGCATCATCAGTTCCATCTAACACCAGTCTGATGTTGGAACTAATGTGGCGGTTTTTCATGAAGACACTTTGTGTCTCGTTTATGCCCGAAAGTCCAGATTTGAGACGTTTGGCATAAACTGAGGCCAGTATTTTACAGTCTGTATTGAAGCGTGTGATTGGACGCCAGTTTTCAATCATCAGCGGATCCTTTTAGGGTTCAGGGATCAGGCAGACCACGCCTTGTTTCACTGAAGGTGACATTTCTCCCAAGGTGACACATTGATTAAGCGCTTTAAACAATGGCTTTTCAATCATGTCCCAGAATGGAGCATTAAAATCCCCTGGTGACATCACACCGGGCAATTTGCCTTTGTTTAGGGCTTTTACCACTTCCTGTAGCGCCACAATCGATATCGCTTTTTCACATTGTGACTTAAAGTCTTCAGGAATACTTGGATTATTTTATTTTTTATTAATTGAGTCAATAAATTGGTTACACACATCTGGTTGAGAGTCGGACTGATATTACGTTTTCTTTTTAAGTTTCTTTGTGATGGACCCAAACAAGTTCTGCTGCCGTTCAAAGGCCACGCCTCCAAATACTCACACAAGTATATAAATACACACGTAGGGATGCAGACCTAAACCCACGTTCAGGTTCAAGTCCGGATTCGAATCCAGAGGTTTAGGTTCAGGTCCGGACCTAATGAGTCTGGCTGAACTCATGCCATATTTGCATAATGTTACTACAGCATAACACAAGCTGCTTGGCTCAATTAAGACACTTGAACAAGGACGACTATCAAACACAAGGCTTAACTGCAGTGAAATAAACTCACTTTATCTGGTTTATTCACTGTTTATTAACAGAAGTTACAACTTACAAATCACAAGCTGCTAGCTAACACACATTCATGTGTTTTACTAGAGGAACAACTTCCGAACAAGAGCAAGTTGAGTATTGGTATTGGAGCAGCTGTTTCAGCTGATACTATGTTTGTAAGTGTATTACTGGTTTGACTGGGCTGTTCCCACACTTGAAGTTTAATGCTTTAGATACATTTACACTCTTTCATTTTGCAGATCCATTGGCATCAAAGTCATGTAAAAACCTTCAAAAACTAGCATAACAGTCAACTAGAACCACTATAAATCAATCAACTTAGCAGTATCAAAAATAGAATATGAAAATATTTTACACTACACACAATACATCATATTAACCGCATTAAACACAAGACCATATTTAACAACTGTAGAATACAAATACTATTACAAAATATAAGCTCCAATTAATGAATCCAGCAATTAAACAATATTACTTTGACTTAGTATTTACTTAGATGTATAAATATGTATATTGCACAATAACCCACCTAAATAAATGCTACATCACACCACAACATAATACAGTTATTTTATTCATATTGTAGCGACCCTAGTCCAGGGCCGGCCCAGCCTATAAGCGAACTAAGCAGCCGCGTAGGGCCCCGAGGCGTTAGTAGGGCCCCCAGTCTGGCAACCCGTCTTATGAGAAGTGCAAGCGCAGCGTGCGCCACTAGTGTAGTAGCGCTGCTGGCGCGGCAGCGACACACAGCGGTAACATATAACGCACAAACCGCATTTATTTGTAATGACAATCTGGCAACCGAGACACCAAACCTGTGCTGATTGGTCAACTTCATTGTGCGCGAGCAGAACGAGAGCAAAACATAAACACAACACAACGTGGTCCTCATGTCCAGAGAAATATATCTCCTGGTGCCGAAAAACGAAAGAAGAAACTTCTTGACGATGTAAAGAAACTGCAAACTCAACAACACTCTCCAGGTATTGAACTTCTCTTACAAAGAGACGGTTAATGCTGCTGTTTGAAACAACACGATTCTGTCACGTTAGTTCGCTCAGGCTGGAGGCGAGGAGAGCTCTGCCCCGCGCACAATAATACGTCTGAATGAAAGATAATAAGCTTCACATTTACACCAGCCCCGTAGTGTCAGCTGCAGGTGAGGCCGGTGAGGGGCGTCTATGCCCCGGGTCACTAAGAGGCGGAGATCCGGTCCGGACGAGCGCCGTCTTGTCCAGAACCTCTGACGTGAGACTTTGGAGTGAACAGTGTGCGGCCCCTGTCCCGGGCCCCTGTCCCGGGCCCCTGTGCAGCCTCAGTCAGAGATGAGCGGGTTTGAGTTTGCGTCCCTCTCTCTCACATCACCATGCGTGAGATCAATCGTGACTCGTGATGTCTGTTTTACTTTGACTTCTTAAAGTGGAATGAGAGGAACGTAAAGGTTTATGCATGTCAGGTCCATCAGCCAATCACATCGCAGCATTGTTTCATGTCCAGTGTGTGATGTTCTGATCAGAACAAACATTTATATTCTAATTCACTTTTAATAGAGCAATAAAACATTTCAATTTATTTAAAAAGCATCATTAGACTATTTGTTATAAATTATAATAAATTGATAGTGAAAAATAACCAGACATATTATAATTACGTCTGTTATAGAATAATACTATATATTTTCATACAAAAGTGGCAAAGCTGCAGAAACGCAGTCTCTTCACTATAGCTAGGTTTGGACCTTCACTTCTCGTTCTGTTCATTCTCTGGGAATAACTTGTTTGCACTGTTTTATCAGTGTTAATTGTTAATCAAGCAATGCTTATACTATTTGTTTAATTTAATATAACTTGTTTTGTCACTTTGGTAAGAAGGAACAGTTGGGAGCTGTAAAAGATAAATTAGTAAGGATAACTATTACTTTTACATTTTCAGTTAAAATGAATCAATTTGATCATAATTATTTTTCATAGCCAATATTGTATCGAGTAATTAAGTACACTAATGTATTAATAACTGGCTTTAGTCATTTTCTCCTGGCAGTTTCATCACATCATCATTTTATAGCATTACAACCTCAACATTTTACTCTGGACCACATTAAAATGCAGCAGAAGACCCAAAAAAGGTCTGAAAATCTCTGGGGGAGGGCCCCCAGACCCCCCCTGTTCATTAATTTAAACTGCTAATGTGGCTGTAGACCCTTAACGCCCACAAATACGCCCAAAAACATATCTGGGACGTGTGTTATTTGTACAGGGAGTAGAGGTGATGTCAGCGGAATACCAAGTTGCATTGTGGGATTTAAGTTATCAATATTTGAGCTTGTGAGGTGTTGAGAATAAACTAACTGGCAAACGGATGCGTTGGAGTTTTGGTGTGCTTTGTTAGCGTTGAAGAAAGTTCCCATATGTGAATTGTTTACTGACAATGGCAATAAAACTGATTCTGATGACGTGGTGAGGGGCCCCCAAAAATGTTTTCGCTTAGGGCCCCCTGAAGGCTTGGGCCGGCCCTGCCCTAGTCTCTAGTGCGCGTGTGCGGTCTCTGGGGCGGAGCTAAGAGCGGGCTCAGGAGACGAGGTGATTTCTGATGTTCCTGTTCCATCACCATGGTTACGGCCAACAGTAACCAACTCTGTTCAAGAAATAAAGTGACAACTTCGGTCTCTCGCGTCTTTAAACTCATTGCGCCGGCTTCAACTTCTGCCGCGGGGAAGACGCGTGCGTCGCTGATGCTCCGGGTGCACCATTGACAGCGATGTCAGTGTTTACGTCTTTTCTAGCGCGAATTTCGCGATCTACGGAAGGTTTCAGATCGTTTAGATTCTAGAACGTAAAGGATATAGAATGTGAGTGGTAGATTTTTAATGAGTCCAGAACCGAATCACCGGGGTTTCGTTTTTTTTGGACCTGAACCGAAACGTTTTTACAAGTCCAGATCCGGTCCGTCGTAGCGGTACACATCCCTATCCACACGTGGTACATTCTGTCAGTCAAACTCTGAAACAGTCACTCAACTCTTCTGCTCACGTCCCAACACCCCCACCTTTATACATTATAAACCTTCTGGTAATTCTGGCAAAATGTCATTTTCACACATCAAAATTCAGAAAGACAGAAAATAAATAAAAAGAAATCGCCCTCGACCGACTAAAGTCCAGTGCGCTCTCTCTGCTTCTATATTCCCAGTTTAATATTGAAAAAGTTGTGTGTTCTTGACTTCCTTTTGAGACGTGAGTGGGACATTTTCATCTGCAGGTCCTTCTTGATGAAAAACTCCTCTTCAAACACAAGTTCAAGCGCACAACTCTCCCACATGGAATAACAGATATGTACTTGTGAACAGGAGATGGACCTTTCTCCACCAGTGCTTTTCTAAAGCTGTTCCTGGAGAAAGAAGAACATTTGGTGTGAATTCTGTGCCAAATATCAGATCTGCTGTAGCCAAAGAAGATCTAAACAGATTGTCCAGTCTCTCCCAGGATCTCTGACCAACAGGGTTAAACAGGATATAATAGAGTCTAAGGTGACCCCTGTAATGAGGACTCTTTGTGTGGACGCTGCTGAGTTATGGGATTGTAAATGGAATAACAATTAAAGCCGCAAGCGGCAATGATCGGCCCTCGCCATGCCGCCGCCGCCACGCCGCAAGAGAAGGGGGCGCTAACGCGCCCCAATGGTCCTTTTATTACGCCTACTGCTGAATCTGTGACGCTGTCACATCTTCTCCCCTTTGTTTTACTATCAAAAAGCAATTTTATTTTGAATTCTTGGCAAGACACCGTGACTCTTTGAATAAAAATGTGGATAACTTTTGATGGTCCACCCCTGAAGATGAGTCTCACCAAATTTCAGGTTAATATGTCTAACGCCCCAAGAGGAGTTTGTGAAAGTCTAAAGTGTAAACATGTTCTGGCGATTTCCCCATTGGAATAACATGGGAGGTTTTGGTCATCGCTACGGCAACGCCGTAACAATTATGACATGGGTCTCATTGACTTTTTTGATGGGGATGCTAAAATTGAGTTGTGTGTCAAATTTCATATAATTTCGCAAAACTAAACATTTAACCTCCATATAAAATCTGTAGGGGGCGCTGTGGCGCCAAATTAATTTATTTCACTTCAAGTAGGTTTAGGGCAAAGAGTTTAACCACTGATTCTAATTTGACGCAATTCGGACTTTATCTGCGCAAACGGCAGAAATGTTAAATTTGGGAGATTTCTGAAATTCTAGCTACAGTTTGCGGCTTCGCCGCACAGAGACCGTGAGAGGTATCAATGTAATTTGGATAACTTTTGATGTCTCACTCCTCAGTAGCATTTTCACCAAATTTCAGCTTTTTAGGGCCAACGCCCTGGGAGGAGTTTGTAAAAGTAAGACGTTTGGAAAAACTCCCAAGTCATAATTAGCCATTTTTGAACCAATATGGCCAACATTTGGTTGGGCGGACGGCGTTGCCGTAATAATATTTTTTACTTCTCTTGTCACCATCTACCTCTGTGCCAAATTTCATGATTCTACAATAAGATTTTTTTTTGGTAATTTTCTATCTTAATGCATTTTTGGTACATTTGAGGGCGCTGACACGCCAATTTTTTAAATTTTAGAAAAGGGAAATAGCCAGAATGTAAGGAGGCACGATTTTTAGAGGTGTGTAAATTTTTGTGACTTTTCGTCAATGTTCACTGGGTGAAAAATAGGGGGGTTGGTCCCGAGAAGAAGAAGAAGAAGAAGAAGAAGAAGAAGAAGAAGAAGAAGAAGAAGAAGAAGAAGAAGAAGAAGAAGAAGAAGAAGAAGAAGAAGAAGAAGAAGAAGAAGAAGAAGAAGAAGAAGAAGAAGAAGAAGAAGAAGAAGAAGAAATATAGCCGCAAGCGGCATCCAACGGCCCTCGCGGGCCGCCGGCCTTCCGACTCTGCGCTTTCGACTTGATAAAGATGGCGCCCTTATTGTGTGTTGAATTAAAAAAGAACTTGACAGACGGCGACACATTGGACATGGCCAATCCAGAGCAAATGAACACAAGTGTCAGTCAAATTTGCTGCGCCGCCGCACAGAGACCGTAGCACTTAGAATATAAATATGGATAACTTTTGATGCCGCGCTTG
Source organism: Eucyclogobius newberryi (assembly GCF_026437365.1). Lineage (NCBI taxonomy): Eukaryota > Metazoa > Chordata > Actinopteri > Gobiiformes > Gobiidae > Eucyclogobius > Eucyclogobius newberryi. The sequence goes on from NW_027316167.1 coordinate 39,169,879, forward strand.
TGTGGATGATATTTCCCAAAGTGAAGCTTGATCGGGCTATTGCCCACGGAGGAGTTTGTTAAAGTGTGAAGCATGAATTTGAACATTTCAAAGATTTTGCGTTTTCCCATTTGTGACAGTATATTTGCAGCTCCACGGCACAGAGACCGTACCACTTAAAATCAAAATATGACTAACTTTTGATGCCCGCTTGTGTAGATGATTTTCCCCAAATATGAACTTGATCGGGCAATCGCCCTAGGAGGAGTTTGTTAAAGTGTGACGTGTGAAGCCTCGCGGGCCGCCGGCCTTCCGACTCTGCGCTTTCGACTTGATAAAGATGGCGCCCTTATTGTGTTGAATTAAAAAAGAACTTGACAGACGGCGACACAATTGACATGGCAAATCCAGTGCAAATGAACACAAATGTCGGTCAAATGTGCGGGTCCGCCACACAGAGACCGTGACACTTGGAATAAAAATATGGATAACTTTTGATGCCCCGCTTGTGTATATGATTTTCCTCAAATATGAGCTTGATCGAGCTATTGCCCTTAGAGGAGTTTGTTAAAGTGTGAAGCGTAAAAATGTGAACATTTCAGAGATTTTGCTGTTTTCCCATTTCTGACATATATTTGCGGGTCCGCCACACAGAGACCGTAGCACTTAGAATCAAAATATGGATAAGTTTTGATGCCCCGCTTGTGTAGATGATATTCTCCAAATATGAACTTGATCGGACAATCGCCCTAGGAGGAGTTCGTTAAAGTGTGAAGCGTAAAAATGTGGTGATTTGAGCGATTCTACGATTTTCCCATAAGGATAACATGGATGTTTCTGTCATCGCTACGGTTACGCCGTACAAAATATGACTTTGGCTCTCATACTTTTATGATCAGGATGGCAAATTAGAATTTTGTTCAAAATATCATGTCATTTGGAAAAACTCTATTGTTTATAGGCCACTCTGAAGGCCAAATAGTCAGAATTCTGGTAAACGTTTGCGGCTCCGTCGCACAGAGACCGTAAAAGCTATCCTTAAAATTTGGATAACTTTAGATGCCCCACTTGTCTAGAGGACGTACACCGATTTTGAGGTCGGTGGGCAAAACGCACTAGAAGGAGTTCGTTAAAGTGTGAAACAGAAAAATGTGGATATTCGAGAGATTTGGCGGTTTTCCCATAGGGATAACATGGGAGGTTTATGTCATCGCTACGACTACGCCGTAAAAATTAATCAATTTTTTGATCGGGACGCCAAAATAGAATTTTGGGTAAAGTTTAGAAAATTTTGGTAAAACTAATTTTTGACCTTCAATGTTAATTTAAAGGTCACTCTGTAGGGGGCGCTATCGCGCCCATTTCAATTTTGTCATCATAAACTGGTCCAAACTAGAAAGTTGAACAACTGATTCAAATTTGGTACTAATCGGACTTGTTTTGATCAAATGGGAACAATTTTTAGATCTGCAATATCCCAAAATAAGTTGTCCAACTTTGCGGCTGCGCCGCACACAGACCGTAAAAGGTATCTCAAAAATTTGGATAACTTTAGATTCCCCACTTGTCCAGAGGACGTCCGCCGATTTTGAAGTCGGTGGGCAAAACGCCCTAGGAGGAGTTCGTCAAAGTTTGACGTGAACCTAATGGCTAACACAGCGTGTTTTCATTTTCAAAGGAAGATGGCAGCCATAGGGTAAGTCTGGGGGCGTGGCCACAATAATATTTGTTTTTTGTCCTCACAAGAGGAATGCGTGTTCCGAATTTCGTAGCTTTACGACAAAGTTGACCTCGGGGCGTCTCCCATAGGCGCAATGTATTTTGACTTTTGTCGGTGGCGCTGTTGCGCCATTTTTTTAGGAAAAAAAAAATGGCCCAGAAAAAACTAAAATTTTCACCGATTCTGAATTTTGGGCAAAGTTTGGTGAGTTTTTGAGCATGTTCAGGGGGTCAAATTAGAGTTCAAAGCGATGAAGAACAAGAAAAATTAAAGCCGCAAGCGGCATCCAACGGCCCTCGTGGGCCGCCGGCCTTCCGACTCTGCGCTTTCGACTTGATAAAGATGGCGCCCTTATTGTGTTGAATTAAAAAAGAACTTGACAGACGGCGACACATTGGACATGGCCAATCCAGTGCAAATGAACACAAATGTCAGTCAAATTTGCTGCGCCGCCGCACAGAGACCGTGACACTTGGAATAAAAATATGGATAACTTTTGATGCCCCGCGTGTGTAGATGATATTTCCCAAAGTAAAGCTTGATCGAGCTATTGCCCACGGAGGAGTTCATTAAAGTGTGAAGCGTAAATGTGAACATTTCAAGGATTTGGCGTTTTTCCCATTTGTGACAGTATATTTGCAGCTCCACGGCACAGAGACCGTACCACTTAAAATCAAAATATGAATAACTTTTGATGCCCCGCTTGTGTAGATGATTTTCCCCAAATATGAGCTTGATCGGGCAATCGCCCTGGGAGGAGTTTGTTAAAGTATGAAGCGTAAATGTGAACATTTCAAGGATTTGGCGTTTTTCCCATTTGTGACATATATTTGCTGCTCCGCCGCACAGAGACCGTCGCACTTAGAATCAAAAGATGGATAATTTTTGATGCCCCACTTGTGTAGATGATTCTCCCCAAATATCAACTTGATCGGGCTTTCGCCCTAGGAGGAGTTTGTTAAAGTGTGAAGCGTAAAAATGTGGTCATTTTAGAGATTTTGCGGTTTCCCCATAGGGATATCATGGGATGTTTCTGTCATCGCTACGGCTACGCTTTACCAAATATGACTTTGGCTCTCATACTTGTATGATCAGGATGGCAAATTAGAATTTTGTGCAAAATGTCATGTCATTTGGAAAAACTCTTGTTTATAGGCCACTCTGAAGGCCAAATAGTCAGAATTCTTGGAAACGTTTGCGGCTCCGTCGCACAGAGACCGTAAAAGCTATCCTTAAAATTTGGATAACTTTAGATGCCCCACTTGTCTAGAGGACGTACACCGATTTTGAGGTTGGTGGGCAAAACGCACTAGGAGGAGTTTGTTAAAGTGTGAAGCGTAAAAATGTGGTCATTTTAGAGATTCCGCTGTTTTCCCATTTGTGACACATATTTGCGGGTCAGCCACACAGAGACCGTAGCACTTAGAACAAAAATATGGATAACTTTTGATGCCCCGCTTGTGTAGATGATTTTCCCCAAATATGAGTTTGATCAGACAATCGCCCTAGGAGGAGTTCGTTAAAGTGTGAAGCGTAAAAATGTGGTGATTTGAGCAATTTCGCGATTTTCCCATAAGGATATCATGGGATGTTTCTGTCATCGTTACGGTTACGCCGTACAAAATATGACTTTGGCTCTCATACTTTTATGATCAGGATGGCAAATTAGAATTTTGTGCAAAATATCATGTCATTTGGAAAAACTCTATTGTTTATAGGCCACTCTGAAGGCCAAATAGTCAGAAATCTGGGAAACGTTTGCGGCTCCGTCGCACAGAGACCGTAAAAGTTATCCTTAAAATTTGGATAACTTTAGATGCACCACTTGTCTAGAGGACGTACACCGATTTTGAGGTCGAAGGGCAAAACGCCCTAGGAGGAGTTTGTTAAAGTGTGAAACAGAAAAATGTGGATATTCGAGAGATTTAGCAATTTTCCCATAGGGATAACATGGGAGGTTCATGTCATGGCTACGGCTACGCCGTAAAAATTAAGGCATAAGTTTGATTGGCCTTTTGCTCCGGACCCCAAAATAGAATTTTGGGCAAAGTTTAGAACATTTGTGTAAAACCAGTTTTTGTCCATCAATGTTCACTCAAAGGCAACTCTGTAGGGGGCGCTATCGCGGCCATTTCAATTTTGTCATCCTAAACTGGTCCAAACTTGAAAGTTTAACAACTGATTCAAATTTGGTCCTAATCGGACTCGTTTTGATCAAATGGGAGCAATTTTTGGAATTGCAATATCTCAAAATAAGTTGTCCAACTTTGCGGCTGCGCCGCACACAGACCGTAAAAGGTATCCCAAAAATTTGGATAACTTTAGATGCCCCACTTGTCTAGAGGACGTACACCGATTTAGAAGTTGGTGGGCAAAACGCACTAGGAGGAGTTTGTTAAAGTGTAAAACATAAAAATGTGGTAATTTGAGAGATTTTGCTGTTTTCCCATTTGTGACATATATTTGCGGGTCCGCCACACAGAGACCGTAGCACTTAGAATCAAAATATGGATAACTTTTGATGCCTCGCTTGTGTAGATAATTTTCCCCAAATATGAACTTGATCGGACAATCGCCCTAGGAGGAGTTCGTTAAAGTGTGAAGCGTAAAAATGTAGTCATTTTAGAGATTCCGCTGTTTTCCCATTTGTGACATATATTTGCGAGTCCGCCACCAGAGACCGTAGCACTTAGAACAAAAATATGGATAACTTTTGATGCTCCGCTTGTGTAGATGATTTTCCCCAAATATGAGTTTGATCAAACAATCGCCCTAGGAGGAGTTCGTTAAAGTGTGAAACAGAAAAATGTGGATATTCGAGAGGTTTAGCAATTTTCCCATAGGGATAACATGGGAGGTTTATGTCATGGCTACGGCTACGCCATAAAAAATAAGGCATAAGTTTGATTGGCCTTTTGCTCGGGACCCCAAAATAGAATTTTGGGCAAAGTTTAGAACATTTGTGTAAAACCAGTTTTTGTCCATCAATGTTCACTCAAAGGCAACTCTGTAGGGGGCGCTATCGCGCCCATTTCAATTGTGTCATCCTAAACTGGTCCAAACTTGAAAGTTTAACAACTGATTCAAATTTGGTCCTAATCGGACTCGTTTTGATCAAATGGGAGCAATTTTTAGATCTGCAATATTCCAAAATAAGTTGTCCAACTTTGCGGCTGCGCCGCACACAGACCGTAAAAGGTATACCAAAAAATTTGATAACTTTAGATGCCCCACTTGTCCAGAGGACGTACGCCGATTTTGAAGTCGGTGGGCAAAACGCCCTAGGAGGAGTTCGTCAAAGTTTGACGTGAACAAAATGGCTAACACAGCATGTTTTCATGTTCAAAGGAAGATGGCGGCCATAGGGTAAGTCTGGGGGCGCGGCCACAAGAATATTTTTTTTTTGTCCTCAAGAGAGGAATGCGTGTCCCGAATTTCGTAGCTCTACGACAAAGTTGACTTCGGGGCGTCTCCCATAGGCGCAATGTATTTTGACTTTTGTCGGTGGCGCTGTCGCGCCATTTTTTGCCGAAAAAAAAAATGGCCCAGAAAAAACAAAATTTTTCGCCGATTCTGAATTTTGGGCAAAGTTTGGTGAGTTTTAGAGCATGTTCAGGGGGTCAAATTAGAGCTCAAAGCGCTGAAGAAGAACAATAAAAAAAATAAAAATAATTAAAGCCGCAAGCGGCATCCAACGGCCCTCGCGGGCCGCCGGCCTTCCGACTCTGCGCTTTCGACTTGATAAAGATGGCGCCCTTATTGTGTGTTGAATTAAAAAAGAACTTGACAGACGGGGACACATTGGACATGGCCAATCCAGTGCAAATCAACACAAGTGTCAGTCAAATTTGCTGCGCCGCTGCACAGAGACCGTAGCACTTGGAGTAAAAATATGGATAACTTTTGATGCCGCGCTTGTGTAGATGATATTTCCCAAAGTAAAGCTTGATCGAGCTATTGCCCACGAAGGAGTTTGTTAAAGTAAAAAGCGTAAATGTGAATATTTCAAAGAGTTGGCGTTTTCCCATTTGTGACAGTATATTTGCAACTCCACGGCACAGAGACCGTACCACTTAGAATCAAAATATGGATAACTTTTGATGCCTCGCTTGTGTAGATAATTTTCCCCAAATATGAACTTGATCGGACAATCGCCCTAGGAGGAGTTCGTTAAAGTGTGAAGCGTAAAAATGTAGTCATTTTAGAGATTCCGCTGTTTTCCCATTTGTGACATATATTTGCGAGTCCGCCACCAGAGACCGTAGCACTTAGAACAAAAATATGGATAACTTTTGATGCTCCGCTTGTGTAGATGATTTTCCCCAAATATGAGTTTGATCAAACAATCGCCCTAGGAGGAGTTCGTTAAAGTGTGAAACAGAAAAATGTGGATATTCGAGAGGTTTAGCAATTTTCCCATAAGGATAACATGGGAGGTTTATGTCATGGCTACGGCTACGCCGTAAAAAATAAGGTATAAGTTTGATTGGCCTTTTGCTCGGGACCCCAAAATAGAATTTTGGGCAAAGTTTAGAACATTTGTGTAAAACCAGTTTTTGTCCATCAATGTTCACTCAAAGGCAACTCTGTAGGGGGCGCTATCGCGTCCATTTCAATTGTGTCATCCTAAACTGGTCCAAACTTGAAAGTTTAACAACTGATTCAAATTTGGTCCTAATCGGACTCGTTTTGATCAAATGGGAGCAATTTTTAGATCTGCAATATTCCAAAATAAGTTGTCCAACTTTGCGGCTGCGCCGCACACAGACCGTAAAAGGTATACCAAAAAATTGGATAACTTTAGATGCCCCACTTGTCCAGAGGACGTACGCCGATTTTGAAGTCGGTGGGCAAAACGCCCTAGGAGGAGTTCGTCAAAGTTTGACATGAACAAAATGGCTAACACAGCGTGTTTTCATTTTCAAAGGAAGATGGCGGCCATAGGGTAAGTCTGGGGGCGTGGCCACAATAATATATTTTTTTTGTCTTCACTAGAGGAATGCGTGTCCCGAATTTCGTAGCTTTACGCCAAAGTTGACCTCGGGGCGTCTCCCATAGGCGCAATGTATTTTGACTTTTGTCGGTGGCGCTGTCGCGCCATTTTTTAACAAAAAAAAAATGGCCCAGAAAAAACAAAATTTTTCGCCGATTCTGAATTTTGGGCAAAGTTTGGTGAGTTTTTGAGCATGTTCAGGGGGTCAAAAAAAAGCTCAAAGCGCAGATGAAGAACAAAAAAAATTAAAGCCGCAAGCGGCATCCAACGGCCCTCGCGGGCCGCCGGCCTTCCGACTCTGCGCTTTCGACTTGATAAAGATGGCGCCCTTATTGTGTTGAATTAAAAAAGAACTTGACAGACGGCGACACATTGGACATGGCCAATCCAGTGCAAATGAACACAAATGTCAGTCAAATTTGCTGCGCCGCCGCACAGAGACCGTAGCACTTGGAATAAAAATATGGATAACTTTTGATGCCCCGCTTGTGTAGATGATATTTCCCAAAGTAAAGCTTGATCGGGCTATTGCCCACGGAGGAGTTTGTTAAAGTGTGAAGCGTAAAAATGTGGTCATTTTAGAGATTTCGCTGTTTTCCCATTTGTGACATCTATTTGCGGCTCCACGGCACAGAGACCGTAGTACTTAGAATCAAAATATGGACAACTTTTGATGCCCCGCTTGTGTAGATGATTCTCCCCAATATTAATTGATCGGGTATTCACCCTAGGAGGAGTTTGTTAAAGTGTGAAGTGTAAAAATGTGGTAATTTTAGAGATTTTGCGGTTTCCCCATAGGTATAACATGGGATGTTTCTGTCATCGCTACGGCTACGCTTTACCAAATATGACTTTGGTTCCCATACTTTTATTTTGGGGATGGCAAATGAGAATTGTGTGCAAAATGTCATGTCATTTGGAAAAACTCTTGTTTATAGGCCACTCTGAAGGCCAAATAGTCCAAATTCTGCGAAAAGTTTGCGGCTCAGCTGCACAGAGACCGTAAATGTTATCCATAAAATTTGAATAACTTTAGATGCCCCACTTGTCTAGGGGAGGTACACCGATTTTGAGATCGGTGGGCCAAACGCACTAGGAGGAGTTTGTTAAAGTGTGAAGCGTAAATGTGAACATTTCAAGGATTTGGCGTTTTTCCCATTTGTGACAGTATATTTGCAGCTCCACGGCACAGAGACCGTAGCACTTAAAATCAAAATATGGATAACTTTTGATGCCCCGTTTGTGTAGATGATTTCCCCAAATATGAACATGATAGGGTATTCGCCCTGGAAGGAGTTGGTTAAAGTGTGAAGCGTAAAAATGTGGTCATTTTAGAGATTTCGCTGTTTTCCCATTTGTGACATATATTTGCGGGTCCGCCACACAGAGACCGTAGCACTTAGAATCAAAATATGGATAAGTTTTGATGGCCCGCTTGTGTAGATGATTTTCCCCAAATATGAGTTTGATCGGACAATCGCCCTAGGAGGAGTTTGTTAAAGTGTGAAGCGTAAAAATGTGGTGATTTGAGCGATGTTGCGATTTTCCCATAAGGATAACATGGGATGTTTCTGTCATCGCTACGGTTACGCTGTACAAAATATGACTTTGGCTCTCATACTTGTATGATCAGGATGGCAAATTAGAATTTAGTGCAAAATGTCATGTCATTTGGAAAAACTCTGAAGGCCAAATAGTCAGAATTCTGGGAAACGTTTGCGGCTCCGTCGCACAGAGACCGTAAAAGTTATCCTTAAAATTTGGATAACTTTAGATGCACCACTTGTCTAGAGGACGTACACCGATTTTGAGGTTGGTGGGCAAAACGCACTAGGAGGACTTCGTTAAAGTGTAAAACATAAAAATGTGGTAATTTGAGAGATTTTGCTGTTTTCCCATAGGGATAACATGGGAGGTTTCTGTCATCGCTACGACTACGCCGTAAAAATTTAGGCATTTTTGTGATTGGCTTTTTTGATTGGGACGGCAAAATAGAATTTTGGGTAAAGTTTAGACAATTTTGGTAAAACTAATTTTTGACCTTCAATGTTAATTTAAAGGTCACTCTGTAGGGGGCGCTATCGCGGCCATTTCAATTTTGTCATCCTAAACTGGTCCAAACTAGAAAGTTTAACAACTGATTCAAATTTGGTCCTAATCGGACTGGTTTTGATCAAATGGGAGCAATTTTTAGATCAGCAATATCCCAAAATAAGTTGTCCAACTTTGTGACTGCGCCGCACACAGACCGTAAAAGGTAAACCAAAAAATTGGATAACTTTAGATGCCCCACTTGTCCAGAGGACGTACGCCGATTTTGAAGTTGGTGGGCAAAACGCCCTAGGAGGAGTTCGTCAAAGTTTGACGTGAACAAAATGGCTAACTCAGCGTGTTTTCATTTTCAAAGGAAGATGGTGGGCATAGGGTAAGTCTGGGGGCGTGGCCACAGTAATATTTTTTTTTGTCCTCACGAGAGGAATGCGTGTTCCGAATTTCGTAGCTCTACGACAAAGTTGACCTTGGGGCGTCTCCCATAGGCGCAATGTATTTTGACTTTTGTCGGTGGCGCTGTCGCGCCATTTTTTAACGAAAAAAAAAATGGCCCAGAAAAAATCTAATTTTTCGCCGATTCTGAATTTTGGGCAAAGTTTGGTGAGTTTTTGAGCATGTTCAGGGGGTCAAATTAGAGATCAAAGCGCAGATGAAGAACAAAAAAAAAAAATAATAATATTTTTAGCAAAAACAATATAGCCGTTTCCACATCGTTTCTACATCGTTTGAAAGCTCTAAGCCTTCCCCATGCCGCCATGGGGTGGAATCATCATTACGAGCGCTTACGCGCTCGTCACTCCCTATTCCGTCGGGATGCCCCGCCCACTCCCCATAGACTTCCATCGATTTGAGCAGATACAAGCATGGCCCATGCCTGCGGCATGGATTCTCGCGTACAGGACAATGCCAGGAGTATTTTTGGAGGAATACAACGCTTCGCGCTGCTGTTGTCAACAATTAGTGAATGGACTACGCCCATTCACTAATTGTTGACTATTTCTGTCATAGCAGGAGTAAGTATGCATAATCCATGCCGAACTTGCCAGGGGCGACGGGGTACCAAACATGCGGGCGCAGCCCGCAAGTTTGGTCAGACAGTTGCGGGAGCAATAGGCCCTCCGCCCTGCTGGGGCTCGGGCCTAAATATACACCACGCCCTTGATTTCATTACGGCCTCACTGACTCCCTGTGTCTGTGAGAGGAAGAGCGCACCCTGTGTCTGTGAGAGGAAGAGCGCCCCCTGTGTCTGTGAGAGGAAGAGCGCCCCCTGTGTCAGTGAGAGGAAGAGCACCCCCTGTGTCTATGAGAAGAAGAGCGCCCCCTGTGTACACTTTAATACACTAATATACTTTATTCATAATTATGATCAAGTTTTTTTTGGTTAAAATGTGTTTAAAACTTTCTGATGTGAAACAGAAATAATTGTTTGATTTGTCGAACACTAAAATAATCTGAGTTGCAGCTCGACAAAATAATATGAATAATAAAATGCTCATTGAAGTTAAATGTTTGTTGTAAATGTGTTTATGTTTGTGGTGAGACCAGACGAACAGGAGCACATGAAGCTCAAAGTGAAGTGTCCTCCAGGGGGCGCTGTGTCCTCGGCTCCACCAGAGACACTGAAGTGTTTGACCTCCACAGTCCAAACCCAGGAAACAGAGGCTGAAAATATGTTTTATACTCTAGGTTCTTTAAAGCAGCCACCTTTAGCTTTGATTACTGCTTTGCACACTACCATCTCCACTGTGGACTCCCTCCGTTTCCTCTGCACCACCATCACCAGGACCTCAAGTAGGAGCCACCATCAGCCCCAAGAAGACCCAGCAGAGGATGTACTTCCTGCAGCAGCTGAGGAAAGACAAGCTGCCAGTGCAGATGATGGTGCAGTTCTACACGGTCATCATTGAGTCCATCCTCACCTCCTCCATCACCTCCTCCATCACCGTTTGGTACGCTGGAGCCACAGCCAGGGACAAACAGAGACCACAGCGCCCTCTGCTGAGAAGGTGATCGGCTGCAGACTTCCATCTCTGCAGGACCTGTACGTCTCCAGGACTCTGGGACGAGCAGGTCGGATCACAGCTGATCGTTCTCACCCTGGACATGAACTATTTGAGCCCCTCCCCTCAGGCAGGAGGCCACTCCCCTCAGACATGAGGCCACTCCCCTCAGGCAAGAGGCTACGGCCCATCCGGACCAGACCCTCCCGCCACAGGAACAGTTTCTTTCCCTCTGCTGTTGGACTTATGAACACTTAACACCTGCCACTTTAACAATACTCACAGCTCACTTTCTGCACCATTTCCGACCAGCTGTAAATGTTTGTGTAAATATCTGTGTACATACTGAGACCAATTGTATTAGTACATTCTTAATTTATGCATGCTTATTTGATTCTATAGACATTGCTATTAGTATTATTTTATTATTCATTGTTTTGTGTTGCACCTTAACGCTGAAAGTTCCTGTTTGTGAACTGTGTTCGATGACAATGGCAATAAACCTTTTGTGATTCTGATTCTGATTCTGAATACAGAACACATTTGCTGTGGCCTAGTTTCAATAAGCTTCTGCAGTATTAAAAGATTTATTTCCATCCAGTGTTGCATTTTTCTTTATCAATTGATCTTATATTGAAAATGGGAGCGAGTGACCACTGCACAAAGCCAAGTGGTTACGGTCCTAAACATTCTCCTAGTTTGTTGATGCCACGGGCCCTGGTTCTGGGACTGTCCTGTCCCGCAATAAATGTTGGACTGAAATGAACAAAGCACGACAGACTGACATTGACATCCCACTCAATTTCAGAACTATGTACTTGGGCATCAGCTGCCCGACACAGTACATGGACCTTTGGAGCATCCTCCTGCCCGCAGGGAAAAGGCCATCACAAAGAAATGAATGACACAAACTGTTCCAACAATAAAGGACTGGAACAACCATTATCATTGACATGGAAAATTATCTTTTGTGTTTTCTCTGGTTCTGTTTCTTGTGTTAAATTCAGATGTATTTTATGTTTTAAAGAAGCATTCCCTCAATCCACGAGGACCTGCCTCCCTTATGTGGTCAAATACCAGGTTCCCATGAAGTAAAATCCTTTATTAGTAAATCAACAACATGATTTACAGTTCACGTGTGGGTCAAAGTATGCTCAGGTTAGAGTTTAGATTAAGGTGAGGCATGTCCTAGTAACCATGGTTAAGATTAGGATCGGCCTTTTCAAAACTGTGATATAAACTCCTTTTCTGTTGTTGTGGCAATGGTGTTGTCCTGTTTCAGATTTGTTTTAGCATTCTTTAGTGGTCCACAAGCAGCTGACCTCATGTTCCCCCTCAAATTATACTCTTGGTTTAGACCTGGTCAATGTCTTCCTCAAACCCTTAAGGTGTTACTCGGGATGCCATCAAAAGCCCCATGGGATCCTCCCCCGTTCCTTTCATCTCAGCAAATATGACCATTCTCAAAAACAAAGAACTCTGTTTCTACCACCAGGGAGTTCATTAGGGTGTGTTTTTATGACAAACCAAGACTCTGAAAGGTAGAATGTGTTTATCAACATACTTTCACCTCCTCTTTCTGGATAAAATCCTTCTTTTACCTTTGTTCACGGTCAGTGTCCCTCAGAGCGACCATGCATGCAAACTGTTCACTGCCTTCTTTTTCTTTTTCTCACTCCTGAGGACCTGTGGACCCAGATGCCCCTCTCCTGGTGAAGTGGTCCCTGCCCCGTATGGACGGTCCCTCATCTGCCTGAAGAGTGGCTCCAGCTCGACTCTGATGGTCCCTCATCTGCCTGAAGAGTGGGTCCAGCTCGGCTCTGATGGTCCCTCATCCGCCTGAAGAGTGGGTCCAGCTCGACTCTGATGGTCCCTCATCTGCCTGAAGAGTGGCTCCAGCTCCACTCTGATGGTCCCTCATCTGCCTGAAGAGTGGCTCCAGCTCGGCTCTGATGGTCCCTCATCTGCCTGAAGAGTGGCTCCAGCTCCAGTCTCCCTCGCGTCCGTCTGTGAGAGTCAGATCTCTCCTTCATCTGGAACTCCTCCAAGTTTCTACGTTTTCCCAAGGAGGTTTTTTGTAGTTTTTCCTGGCCGAGAAGGAGGGTCTAAGGACAGAGGACTCTGGGACATCGTCCCTCGCCACGACATACATTGTTGATTCATTTCTCACTGTCGCCCTCAGAGGCAACTGTTGTTGTGATTTTGGGCCTTACAAAAATAAATTGAATTGAATTGAATGTCAGAAGCTCGTGTCGACCTATAAAGACACCACGATTCACCTCATTCCAGAGTCCGCCTGAGCGCCGCCACACCACGTAATCCTTCTTCTGCTTGTAGTTAACACAAGGCTGCCGATCTCCAGACAAAATAAGTTCTACACAGACTAAAAGCTGTTTTCAGGTCCAGTGAATCGGTGCATTGTTGACTTGTTGGTCACATGAACATTGGACATTTTACACAAATCAATCTACTTTAGAGCATCTTTTAGCGGTGACACTTTTCCCTCGTTCTTCACTTGAGTAAACAGAGTTTACAGAGTTTACTCAAGTGAAGTGGATGTGCTGATCTGTGGCTAAAAGAGGCAAAAGTGGGCAGGGCGGAATAAGGTGAAAAGAGCATGGGATAAAATGTCAAAAAACGACGGTTACCATGGAAAACCACCATGTTTGTTGCTGGTGTGCTAAACGTCCATAGAGATCAATTAGCTGCATCCAGCCACACATAGTCTCAGAGTACATAGTGATGATGTGTGGAGCTGTAGTGCGGAGGAGCCTCCTCCTGCTCTGTTTCAGCACAAAAAGAGCCTCATTAAACTTTAATTGCAGCGCGGTGCTGAGTGCTGTGCCATCTACAGAAAGATGCTCCCTCCTCTTCTCCTTTCTGTGAGCGGTCTGCACATGGCTGAGCAGGTTCAAGACAAATCCTTTTGATGAGAATAAGGTGTTGATCTTCCTTCTATATTTCAGTTGTATAGATCCTCAGTTTACTCCTATCTCAAACTCTCTTGTACCTGCTATTGAAATAATACATGACTGCTATTATTACCATCTTCTGTATTTATACACAATTTTCTGTGTAGGTATTACTTGTATGTCTCGGAATATTGTATTATAAAACTATCAAAAGGTGAGGATTTTCGGGGAAACAGGGTAGAACAGGAAAATTGTGTTAATTATGTGTTTATTGTCATATGTAGGTTTTAGGATGTTTTATGCATCTTTGTGCTCTAGAACTCTGCAGTTCTAAAACAGCTGCAGTACATCCAGAACGCTGCTGCTCGGGTCCTGACTAGAACCAGGAAGTACCATCACATTAGTCCTGTTCTCAGGTCTCTGCACTGCCCCCTGTGGCTCAGAGAAGAGACTTTAAAGCAGCTCTGCTTGTGTACAAGTCTCTCCATGGCCTAGCACCAAAGTACATCTCAGACATGTTAGTGCCATATGAACCATCTCGGACTCTGAGGACCTCAGGGACCGGCCTCCTGCTGGTGCCAGAGTCAGGACTAAACATGGACCGGCCTCCTGCTGGTGCCAGAGTCAGGACTAAACATGGACCGGCCTCCTGCTGGTGCCAGAGTCAGGACTAAACATGGACCAGCCTCCTGCTGGTGCCAGAGTCAGGACTAAACATGGACCAGCCTCCTGCTGGTGCCCAGAGTCAGGACCAGACTTGGGGAATGTGCGTTCTAGTTTGGGGCAATGGGCTGGAATTGCCCTCCCGAGTAAGTAAGTAAGTAAGTAAATTTCATTTATATAGCACCTTTCACAGACAGAAGTCACAAAGTGCTTCTGGTCCAAGGACCTTAGTGAACGAGAGGGAGAGTACGGTTTTATCAGATTGCTGATGTACAGAGGGACCTGACCATTTAAAGCTCTAAAAGTTAAAACAAGAATTTTAAACTGTATCCGGTAGGAGATACAGTTGAGGTTGTGAGACAGGACCTAACCCTGGCGGTGTTTAAATCTTGACTAAAGACTGAAACACTTTTATCTGTTTTTTGCTATTTTAATGTGTTTTTATGTTTTTGATTGATTTGATTTCGTCCTATACTGTATTGTGTGTTCTTTGTAATGTAAAAAGAACTTTGATTTGCATTTTTGTACGAATTGTGCTCTAAAAATAAAATTGGATTGATTGAACCCCTGCTGACTGCCCATGGGGTCTGTTTGTGCCTCCATCAGCATCTGCTATGCTTCAGTGAGGTCATGGCTTCAAGGTCACCTTCCATCCTGGGGTCCACCGCACTCAGTTTCTCCTGGGGCCATTCATGACGTCTGACACCCATGAGTTTGTCTCAGCCTCAACACTATTTCGACTATTATTCACTGTTGTTCTAATTCAATCCCCTTTGTTTCTCTGCCAAACTCCCATCTGCCTTGGAGACGTCTAATCTCCTGATTCAGAAGGTTTTCCAGCTACATGGACTTCCTCTGGACATTGCCAGGGGTCCCCAGTGAGGGTTGTCTGCCGTCCCCTGGGTGCTACCGTTAGTTCATCCTCCCACCCTCAGATGAATTGCCAGAGAGAGCATGCAAACCAAGAACTTCAGGCTGCCGGATCCAGTTCTGGATCTAAGATTCTCACAATACCCTGGTCTCTGCTGCCACAGGTAAGTCACCGTTCAAGGAGTCTAGTGGCTACTAGTCACCCGGTTTCCCCACTCAGGACTGACCTCCATTCAAGGTCAACTAAGGAGAGCTTGCAGCTGGCAGACTGCTTGTGTTCCAATGACCTTCCTTTACGGTGTGAGTTCAAGAAACTCTCCCAGATACATTGGCTCTTTTGTCATAAATCCTGCAGTTGACAAAACTTAAGTTGCCCAGGTTTTTTATATATATATTTTTTTTAACTGACCTTGACATTTAAATGTGTTCTACTTAACTGTTGCTCCTCATCTTTCCAGGTCATTTTTGTGTCTCATGCTCCTGGTGTCGTCCTGCCCTTGGCGTCTCCTGCTCCTAGTGTCTTCCTGCCCTTGGTGTCTCCTGCTCCCGGTGTCGTCCTGCCCTTGGCGTCTCCTGTTAATGGTGTCGTCCTGCCCTTGGTGTCTCCTGCTCCTGGTGTCGTCTTGCCCTTGACGTCTCCTGTTCCTGGTGTCGTCCTGCTCTTGGTGTCTCCTGCTCCTGGTGTCTTCCTGCCCTTGGTGTCTCCTGCTCCCGGTGTCGTCCTGCCCTTGGCGTCTCCTGCTCCCGGTGTCGTCTTGCCCTTGGCGTCTCCTGCTCCTGGTTTCGTCCTGCTCTTGGCGTCTCCTGCTCCTGGTGTCGTCCTGCCCTTGGTGTCTCCTGCTCCCGGTGTCGTCTTGCCCTTGGCGTATCCTGCTCCTGGTGTCGTCCTGCCCTTGGCGTCTCCTGCTCCCGGTGTCGTCCTGCTCTTGGCGTCTCCTGCTCCTGGTGTCGTCCTGCCCTTGGCGTCTCCTGCTCCTGGTGTCATCCTGCCCTTGGTGTCTCCTGCTCCTGGTGTCGTCCTGCCCTTGGCGTCTCCTGCTCCTGGTGTCGTCCTGCTCTTGGTGTCTCCTGCTCCTGGTGTCGTCCTGCTCTTGGCGTCTCCTGCTCCTGGTGTCGTCCTGCCCTTGGCGTCTCCTGCTCCTGGTGTCGTCCTGCCCTTGGCGTCTCCTGCTCCTGGTGTCATCCTGCCCTTGGTGTCTCCTGCTCCTGGTGTCGTCCTGCCCTTGGCGTCTCCTGCTCCTGGTGTCGTCCTGCTCTTGGTGTCGCCTGCTCCTGGTGTCGTCCTGCTCTTGGCGTCTCCTGCTCCTGGTGTCGTCCTGCCCTTGGCGTCTCCTGCTCCTGGTGTCGTCCTGCTCTTGGTGTCTCCTGCTCCCGGTGTCGTCTTGCCCTTGGCGTCTCCTGCTCCCGGTGTCGTCCTGCTCTTGGCGTCTCCTGCTCCTGGTGTCGTCCTGCCCTTGGCGTCTCCTGCTCCTGGTGTCATCCTGCCCTTGGTGTCTCCTGCTCCTGGTGTCGTCCTGCCCTTGGCGTCTCCTGCTCCTGGTGTCGTCCTGCTCTTGGTGTCTCCTGCTCCTGGTGTCGTCCTGCCCTTGGCGTCTCCTGCTCCTGGTGTCATCCTGCCCTTGGTGTCTCCTGCTCCTGGTGTCGTCCTGCCCTTGGCGTCTCCTGCTCCTGGTGACGTCCTGCTCTTGGTGTCTCCTGCTCCTGGTGTCGTCCTGCTCTTGGCGTCTCCTGCTCCTGGTGTCGTCCTGCCCTTGGCGTCTCCTGCTCCTGGTGTCGTCCTGCCCTTGGCGTCTCCTGCTCCTGGTGTCATCCTGCCCTTGGTGTCTCCTGCTCCTGGTGTCGTCCTGCCCTTGGCGTCTCCTGCTCCTGGTGTCGTCCTGCTCTTGGTGTCGCCTGCTCCTGGTGTCGTCCTGCTCTTGGCGTCTCCTGCTCCTGGTGTCGTCCTGCCCTTGGCGTCTCCTGCTCCTGGTGTCGTCCTGCTCTTGGTGTCTCCTGCTCCCGGTGTCGTCTTGCCCTTGGCGTCTCCTGCTCCTGGTGTCGTCCTGCCCTTGGCGTCTCCTGCTCCTGGTGTCATCCTGCCCTTGGTGTCTCCTGCTCCTGGTGTCGTCCTGCCCTTGGCGTCTCCTGCTCCTGGTGTCGTCCTGCTCTTGGTGTCTCCTGCTCCTGGTGTCGTCCTGCCCTTGGCGTCTCCTGCTCCTGGTGTCGTCCTGCCCTTGGCGTCTCCTGTTACTGGTCTAGTCTTGCCCTTGGCGTCTCCTGCTCCCGGTGTCGTCCTGCCCTTGGTGTCTCCTGCTCCTGGTGTCGTCTTGCCCTTGACGTCTCCTGCTCCTGGTGTCGTCCTGCCCTTGGCGTCTCCTGCTCCTGGTGTCGTCTTGCCCTTTGTGTCTCCTGCTCCTGGTGTCGTCTTGCCCTTTGTGTCTCCTGCTCCTGGTGTCGTCTTGCCCTTGGCGTCTCCTGCTCCTGGTGTCGTCCTGCCCTTGGCGTCTCCTGCTCCTGGTGTCGTCCTGCCCTTGGCGTCTCCTGCTCCTGGTGTCGTCTTGCCCTTGGCGTCTCAGTCGGTCTGCTCTCTGCCTTCACTTCCTGCGACATTTCTCATTGTAAAATAAATAGTTAAACTTGCCTCAGTCTCTTACAATGGCGGATTTAATTTCCATGCTAAAGAGTTCAAATCAGTAGCGTCCAGTGACTTTTATGGATGGGCAGCAGAGGCCTATCCTACAGACCTCTCCTGTTAAAAATTGCTGGAATGATTGACTTGTCTCACTTCACAGATCAGTTCATTACACAAACTATTGCTTTATGTTATTACAATAATGACTGTATTTCTAACTAACTTCTAATGTCTCTAAAAGCTAGTTTTTAAGTCACTCGTGGAAACTTGGCGCTGGAGAAGCTGAGCACAGATGCAAACAGGCCTCACTAAAGACATGCTCGAGTCAGAGGGCAAAGACGACAATGAGAGGCTTTTATATTCTAATTTGCCACGCGCAACATAATTTAGCGGTAAAAACCCATTCTGACAAATTAAGTAATGATCCTCAAAAACTGTAGTAAATCAATTTACTTTGACTGACACCTCTGTTTGAATGTATTGAAATCCATTTGCATGTTCTCTGTTTACAGTCACATCCTTTTATAAAGCGCTTCTGTCTTGTATGAATATATAATCCCATTTGAATATTGAAAGCCTCCTGAACGCTCCTCCCGAACGCTCCTCCTGAACGCTCCTCCTGAACGCTCCTCCTGAACACTCCCTGAACGCTCCTCCTAAACGCTCCACCTGAACGCTCCTCCCGAACGCTCCTCCCGAACGCTCCTCCCGAACGCTCCTCCCGAACGCTCCTCCTGAGCGCTCCTCCTGAACGCTCCTCCCGAACGCTCCTCCCGAACACTCCTCCTGAACACTCCCTGAACGCTCCTCCTGAACGCACCTCCTGAACGCTCCTCCCGAACGCTCCTCCCGAACACTCCTCCTGAACACTCCCTGAACGCTCCTCCTAAACGCTCCACCTGAACGCTCCTCCCGAACGCTCCTCCTGAACACTCCCTGAACGCTCCACCTGAACGCTCCACCTGAACGCTCCTCCCGAACGCTCCTCCCGAACACTCCCTGAACGCTACTCCTGAACGCTCCTCCTAAACGCTCCTCCTGAACGCTCCTCCCGAACGCTCCTCCTAAACGCTCCTCCTGAACGCTCCTCCCGAACGCTCCTCCCGAACACTCCTCCCGAACACTCCTCCCGAACGCTCCTCCTGAACGCTCCTCCTGAACGAGCCGCTGCAGCTCTGTCACGTTCTGACATGTGATCATTCCAGTAAACAGCGTGGAAAGTGGGAGTGATCTAGGAACTGGTTTAGTTGAGACCAGGTTTAATCCAGATAGTGAGACACTGATGCACCACATCAACATTGGAACTAAACTTAACAACTGCACAAGGTTAAATATGTGTTTAAATGTGGATTTGTATTTGATAGTCCTGGTTAAATCTTGATTCAGTCTTTATCATTCTTACTTTTGTAACCCAACTGATGCTCTGTTACCTCTACGCTGCGTATTGGGTAAAGGAAGTGAGTGCAGGTCATGCCCGGGTGTCGTGCCCGGGTGTCGTGCCCGGGTGTCGTGCCCGGGTGTCGTGCCCGGGTATCGTGCCCGGGTGTCGTGCCCGGGTGTCGTGCCCGGGTGTCGTGCCCGGGTGTCGTGCCCGGGTGTCGTGCCCGGGTGTCGTGCCCGGGTGTCGTGCCCGGGTGTCGTGCCCGGGTGTCGTGCCCGGGTGGTGTCATGCCCGGGTGTCGTGCCCGGGTGGTGTTATGCCCGGGTGTCATGCCCGGGTGTCGTGCCCGGGTGTCGTGCCCTGATGGAGCGCTCGCAGTGGGGGACGGCTCATGCCTGGGTCACATTACAAGGCATCGTTTCCAAACTGCCACATCCATTAGCATGAATAATGGATAAAGCCACTGCTGGGCATTCAGTGTTTCCCAACCACAGGTACAGGGCCAGAGTACTACTGTGAGGGACCAGTGGCTACAATGTGATACGTGTCGCTCCTTTATGGGTGATAATTATAGACTGTGACATCATTACAACTTGTTTGGTTCCCGCGATCAACTGATCATCCAATAAAATATACAATAGAGGATAACTACTGCTTCAGCTGGATACTAAATACTTGGTCACAATTCCCAATATCTCAAATAGATAGCATACATTTGTTTATAAATCTGAATTTACACCACTATTTGATGTGTCAATACATTGGGTTTGGCTAATATTGCAGTATGCACTTGAATTATAATATTTTACTGACAGCAGCTGTTACTAACATTC
This sequence comes from Eucyclogobius newberryi, assembly GCF_026437365.1. NCBI lineage: Eukaryota > Metazoa > Chordata > Actinopteri > Gobiiformes > Gobiidae > Eucyclogobius > Eucyclogobius newberryi. The sequence continues at coordinate 39,189,893 of NW_027316167.1, forward strand.
TGTCCTAGAGTTGTTTTGCTAAGCATGATGTTTCGTGGGAAATGATTTTGTCTTTATAATTGCTTTTTGCCATATTGTTTTCACCTGTATTTGCATTTACCTTTGACTGTATTTATGAAAGTCGCACTGCTCTGGTGACACAGACCTGCCCCTCCTCTATGTCACCCTCAAATAGGAGCTCGTTATTCCATGTAAAAGTGAATACATTTAACATGGAAATTTGCTCTGACCCAACCCACGGACACTCCCACTGACACTCCCACAGACACTCCCACGGACACTCCCACTGACACTCCCACAGACACTCCCACTGACACTCCCACGGACACTCCCACTGACACTCCCACGGACACTCCCACGGCAGCTCCCACGGACACTCCCACGGACACTCCCACGGACACTCCCACTGACACTCCCACGGACACTCCCACGGACACTCCCACGGACACTCCCACTGACACTCCCACGGACACTCCCACTGACACTCCCACGGACACTCCCACTGACACTCCCACAGACACTCCCACTGACACTCCCACGGACACTCCCACGGACACTCCCACTGACACTCCCACTGACACTCCCACTGACACTCCCACGGACACTCCCACGGACACTCCCACTGACACTCCCACTGACACTCCCACTGAAACTCCCACGGACACTCCCACGGCAGCTCCCACGGACACTCCCACTGACACTCCCACGGACACTCCCACGGACACTCCCACTGACACTCCCACGGACACTCCCACTGACACTCCCACTGACACTCCCACGGACACTCCCACGGCAGCTCCCAAGGACACTCCCACGGACACTCCCACAGACACTCCCACTGACACTCCCACTGACACTCCCACGGCAGCTCCCACGGACACTCCCACTGACACTCCCACGGACACTCCCACTGACACTCCCACTGACACTCCCACGGACACTCCCACGGCAGCTCCCAAGGACACTCCCACGGACACTCCCACAGACACTCCCACTGACACTCCCACGGACACTCCCACGGACACTCCCACAGACACTCCCACTGACACTCCCACGGCAGCTCCCACGGACACTCCCACTGACACTCCCACGGACACTCCCACGGACACTCCCACTGACACTCCCACGGACACTCCCACGGCAGCTCCCAAGGACACTCCCACGGACACTCCCACAGACACTCCCACTGACACTCCCACTGACACTCCCACGGCAGCTCCCACGGACACTCCCACTGACACTCCCACGGACACTCCCACTGACACTCCCACTGACACTCCCACGGACACTCCCACGGCAGCTCCCAAGGACACTCCCACGGACACTCCCACAGACACTCCCACTGACACTCCCACGGACACTCCCACGGACACTCCCACAGACACTCCCACTGACACTCCCACGGACACTCCCACTGACACTCCCACGGACACTCCCACGGACACTCCCACGGACACTCCCACAGACACTCCCACGGACACTCCCACGGACACTCCCACGGCAGCTCCCAAGGACACTCCCACTGACACTCCCACGGACACTCCCACGGACACTCCCACGGCAGCTCCCACGGACACTCCCACGGACACTCCCACTGACACTCCCACGGACATTCCCACGGACACTCCCACTGACACTCCCACGGACACTCCCACGGACACTCCCACTGACACTCCCACGGACACTCCCACGGACACTCCCACGGCAGCTCCCACGGACACTCTCACGGACACTCCCAAGGACACTCTCACGGACACTCCCACGGACACTCCCACGGCAGCTCCCACGGCAGCTCCCACGGACACTCCCACGGACACTCCCACGGCAGCTCCCACGGACACTCCCACGGACACTCCCACGGCAGCTCCCGCAGCCCCTCCTGAGCTGAAGCGGACGGGGAACCAAAAGCATTCCAGACTTCTTATGGTGCTCCCAGGAGGTGGTTAGAGGTTGGATGTTGACAACATGGACATGGTTCCAACCTGCCACGGATCAGCAATGAGCGGCACAGGGGTCCTCATTCAGACGAGACCACTACACAAGAATATGTGAATGTCACAACTCTGCTGAAGCCAGATTCTTGATGAGAGGATGAAGAGGAGCTGCTCCTCGTCACCCTGTTCCTGGTCAGAAGGTGCAGACAAGAGTCCTGCAGAACCAGCTCTATTAGTGGGACTGACTGTGTAAGCCTGTGACAGAGAGAAATGGCTCGAGTGTGTGCATGGTGACAGCACGGTGTTGTGTAGCATCACCTCAGTAGAGACGCGTGCAGCTCCCACTCAGAGGATAAACTAGCCTGAGAAGCATGACAAGTCGTACCAGAATGGTGGTGGATACTGTGTATAAAAGAGGCTTTAGGCCTGGTTGCTGTAGTCCGGGTCTGCTGTAAGTCCTGATTATGAGGGGAAAAACCACGAGGCCGTCACCTGAGGCGATGCACTCTCTCCACCTGCGCGCTTTGGCAGGAGGCGTCTGCAGCTGTGTGGCACCAATCCAGGCTGAGGTGTTTCTGGATGTGTCTGGAGATGGAGGTGACAATGTTCAGGCTGTAAAAGCAGTGAGTCCAAGCTTAAATTCTCTTCTCATTTTTGGTGAAACAAAATTCTCAAGGTGTTGAGTTGGAAAGAGGGTGTTTGTATCAAATACTCTTATATACTTACATATATATATATATATATATATATATATATATATATATATATATATATATATATATATAGGGTCCAAGAGGACCCCTCAGGGCAAGGCAAAGCCCAGGAGTGGATCAGCCAATAGCGAAGCCCGCAGAGGGCGACGTACAACATACAGTAGATAAGATCAGCTCCATTCAAGCTCAAACTTGATTTAACATCCTTTACTGAAGGGACTATAGTATTATTTTGATGTTACTCATCCAAATCATCTAAAATATTGTAGTTGGAGCTTCTGCCAAATGTGGTATGAACCATGGCAACGAACTACTAAACACATTTTATTTGTATTGTTGTTGTTTTTTCTCTCAATAAAATAGTTTTATCAATTTTATTTTTAGGCCCAAACATGTTTTTTATTTATTAAATTGATTTATTGTAAAATGTAAAACATTGTCTGGAAAATGATCTTTATCCAGATCAGAGTGTAACAACACACACAATCGCAGTGTATAATGTGTCGTCATGAGAATGTTTTTCTTCTTCATGTGTGCCACAGATGCTCTCAACAAAGGACATTGTCATCGAGCCAGAACTGCGCCGCTCCAACTTTGGCTAATGTCGCCCTCTTGTGGTGGAAGAACAGCCGTACAGCTACATTAGAAATGACAGCTACACGTAAATTCCTGAATATTCAGATTTATTTGCATGTTTTAAAAGTCAAACGCTGGTCTGGTGAATAGGCTAAACACACATTTGGAGCTTGGTATATTTCATTGGTCATTTTATTATCTTACTTCTGTTCACCGGTTTCAGGTTCGTGAATATGCAACATTTTGTGGACTTTTCACAATTCAAAAGATACAACATATTTTTTATGTATTGCTATGGCAACGGTCCTTTTTTTATTAAATCCAACTCATGGCTTTTCAAAATCAAACTAGTCCATCTTGACTTGCCATATAAACCTTCTTTACTGAGCTCACACTAAAATACAAGAGAACAATGTGTGAATAACACAAGACTGCGCAGGGCATGATGGGAGTAAACAAGGCAATAGAGCTGGAGAGAGCACAGAAGAGCTCCCCCTGCTGGAGAGAGCGCAGAAGAGCTCCCCCTGCTGGAGAGAGCACAGAAGAGCTCCCCCTGCTGGAGAGAGCACAGAAGAGCTCCCCCTGCTGGAGAGAACACAGAAGAGCTCCCCCTGCTGGAGAGAGCGCAGAAGAGCTCCCCCTGCTGGAGAGAGCACAGAAGAGCTCCCCCTGCTGGAGAGAACACAGAAGAGCTCCCCCTGCTGGAGAGAGCGCAGAAGAGCTCCCCCTGCTGGAGAGAACACAGAAGAGCGCCCCCTGCTGGAGAGAGCACAGAAGAGCTCCCCCTGCAGGAGAGAACACAAAAGAGCTCCCCCTGCAGGAGAGAACACAGAAGAGCTCCCCCTGCTGGAGAGAACACAGAAGAGCTCCCCCTGCTGGAGAGAGCACAGAAGAGCTCTCCCTGCTGGAGAGAACACAAAAGAGCTCCCCCTGCAGGAGAGAGCACAGAAGAGCTCCCCCTGCTGGAGAGAACACAGAAGAGCTCCCCCTGCAGGAGAGAGCACAGAAGAGCTCCCCCTGCAGGAGAGAACACAAAAGAGCTCCCCCTGCTGGAGAGAGCACAGAAGAGCTCCCCCTGCTGGAGAGAGCACAGAAGAGCTCCCCCTGCTGGAGAGAACACAAAAGAGCTCCCCCTGCTGGAGAGAGCACAGAAGAGCTCCCCCTGCTGGAGAGAACACAAAAGAGCTCCCCCTGCTGGAGAGAGCACAGAAGAGCTCCCCCTGCAGGAGAGAGCACAGAAGAGCTCCCCCTGCAGGAGAGAACACAAAAGAGCTCCCCCTGCTGGAGAGAGCACAGAAGAGCTCCCCCTGCTGGAGAGAACACAAAAGAGCTCCCCCTGCTGGAGAGAGCACAGAAGAGCTCCCCCTGCTGGAGAGAGCGCAGAAGAGCTCCCCCTGCTGGAGAGAACACAAAAGAGCTCCCCCTGCTGGAGAGAGCACAGAAGAGCTCCCCCTGCTGGAGAGAGCACAGAAGCGCTCCCCCTGCTGGAGAGAACACAGAAGAGCGCCCCCTGCTGGAGAGAACACAGAAGAGCTTCCTCTGCTGGTGCGAGTGCAGACCCACACCCTGTGTGGAAGTGCGCCCTCTAGCGGTGATTCTCTGGGTAATCTGTTAAACCTGAGCTTAGTAAACTGTAAGAGCCTCTTCTCCTCAGCTCCTGTGAAGCAGAAACCATCACGTTAACACTCTGGGGCCCTCACACGGGGCCTCATGGGGTCACGTGTGCCCATCAGGCCTAAACAAGGGTCCAGTGTGAGCAGTGTGATGTCATTCTTACTTTGTGTCATAAAACCTCAGATAACGATTATTTGCTTTCTAAATAAGTCGAGATAAATCGATCTCGTTTCAGTCCCTCCAAACCCGGTGAAATGTAGTAACTTTAAGTCTTTAAGAATTTAAGTTTGAAGATTTTGGACATCAATATAATTCAAACAAGTATATGTAATACAAATAATTGACAGTATATGAATAGAGTAAACACATTTATTTGGAGTGGAGACGAGGTGAGACAAGTTTAGAGGTTCTCGAGTCAAAAACATTTAGAACTACTTTCTACAGGCCAGTAATATTTGGTACAGTTGGGAGACAGCTAAAAATTAATGTTGATATGCAGTTTTTTGGTCATTAACACAAGGAGTTAATGAGTCTAGTCACTAATAGAAATAATCATTAGACAGTCATCATTAAACATTTGTGACTTTACCTTATTTCATGGTAAAGTACAACGTAAACACGTTCCAGAATCTGCAAACCCATTAGCATCTGAGTGATTTGGCAATTTTTTCTATTGGAGTTAATCTTTGTCATTGAATGAAGCCGTAAATAACAATACATTTAAAAAACGTTTCAAATGAAATATTATAACGCCCCTCACGTGGCTCTGGTGTTCCTTTAAGCAGTATATAGTCTTTCATCATAGTAAATGTCACTGCAGATATTTGTGAGAAATATACTTTACTATAACTGCACTTTAATGTGTACTGACAGTTAAAATGATGTAGTCTTGAAAACATGTACTGAGTGAATAAGTCTTACATGAGAATGTACAAAATGAAGTGGTTTAACTGTAGTTGGTGATTTTATTGGTCCACAGTCCAAATGTATAAGTCGTCAATTGTTTAGTCTTTATTTGTAAAGGACCTGGACAAAAATCATTCATCTTCAAGAGAAAACTTGATCTGCCCCAGATTCAGCTGCTGCTACTTTCAATCTGCAGTCCCTGTGCAGGTGAACACATAACAACAGTAATAAAAAGTACACATTTCATTACAACACCTTACATTTCATTATTTACATTAGCTCAGTAAAATACATTTCTAAAATGACACAATTAGTTCAAACAGATAATAAACTAAACTAAAATCTACCTTGGCTGATGTTGGCACCGTGATTATATTATTAGGATTTGCTTTTTCAGGTTTCGAGTGAAGTTATGAATATCTACAGAACATTTCAGACGTTTGAAAGTTGATTCCACTTCAGAGTAAAAGAAAAGTATCTCTGTGGAGTCGATCCAGGAGTTTGTTCAGAGCAAAGTTGGAGATCATTTCATCAAGGGAGGCGAAGCAGCATTATTAAGGATTCTGAATAGAGTTCTTAAGATTTCAAAATAAGATTGTCAAAACTAAGCATTTTGTATTTGCCAAGGATGTTGCAGAAAAGTATCTTTTTGAAAAGCGTTGGACATCGTTTCTCCTCAAACTTCTCCCTTTCTCTCACAATGAAAAGACAACGGCCCGTTCGTGTGGAATGAGGCGTACGTCCACTGCAGCATGTTTAGTTCTCCTCCACTTTTAGTTCCACTGCAGCACGTTTAGTTCCACTCCTCCACATTTAGTTCTGCTCCTCCACGTTTAGTTCCGCTCCTCCACGTTTAGTTCCACTCCTCCACGTTTAGTTCCACTCCTCCACGTTTAGTTCCACTCCTCCACGTTTAGTTCCACTCCTCCTGTCGATCTGGGGCATCGGGAAAATGCTCTGGCTTCTTCTGCCCGTGATCATTTCTACTGGAGCACACACATAAACCGCTGTCTCTGAACGTCCAGGAAAGTTTGTTAAACACGTAATAGTTTGTATGTGAATTCTGCCAGTGTGGAGTTTTGCTGATGCATGCTGGGATTGTGTGATGTCACTATCGTCATCGTGGAGTAAAACAGCTCAATAAGCACCATCGTTACAGTCAAACATTTACACAAACACATAACTTTCCTCCTTCAGGACACAGCCAGAGGGAGGGCTTTGTCACACTCCTGAGGTGAGTTTGGCTCCCTCTGGTGGCCACACTGCTGCATGACCACCAGCACAGACCTGCCACTCAAGAGGATTTGCCTCCTGAGCTGCACTTGACTCCTCCAGCCTCTTCTCTGCTCCAGCCTCTTCTCTGCTCCAGCCTCTTCTCTGCTCCAGCCTCTTCTTCTTTGCTCCAGCCTCTTCTTCTCTGCCCCAGCCTCTTCTTCTCTGCTCCAGCCTCTTCTTCTCTGCCCCAGCCTCTTCTTCTTTGCTCCAGCCTCTTCTTCTCTGCCCCAGCCTCTTCTTCTCTGCCCCAGCCTCTTCTTCTCTGCTCCAGCCTCTTCTTCTCTGCTCCAGCCTCTTCTTCTCTGCTCCAGCCTCTTCTTCTCTGCTCCAGCCTCTTCTCTGAGGACCAACATCTGACAGAATGCACTTTTAACACATTTATGGAACAGAATATCTATTTTTCTTTTCTATATAATTCACTTGTTAAATTAAGGATAAATACACGGCCAATTCATAAACAGAAAATAAATCAAGACAGGATTAAGTTTGATTCCATTGTTTTTATTTATGCAAAGAACAAGAAAAACACATCGAGTCATTTCATATTTAAAAAGTAACGTCCTGTCGTATAATGTCAGCTGTATTATGTGCATTAAAGCTGCACTTTACATAAGACTTAAGGATGTTATGTGAAGAGTGGCTCCAGCACGTGCGGGAGCAGCAGCTTTCTGACACTGATTTGCTTTCAATATTTAAACATCACATTATTCACGTAAACTTGAGACAACAAACAACCAAACTTCGCATGAAAACCCCACCCAGTTGTAGAACGGGGCCCCATTGGCCCGCGCGCGTGTAAATCCGTTATCTCTTTAGGGGCGCTCCGCCATTGGCTGGCGGTGACGACAATCCCGAGCCGTAGTCCCGCCCACCGAGCGGATCAAGTTTGAATGAACAACAGCATCTGATCTGGAGCTGCTAGTTGCATTTTGCAGTAATTATTAAAAGTGTACGTCACATCGGGGCGCGCGGATCCAGGATGGACATGAAGAAGCGGATTCACCTCGAGTTGCGGAACCGCACTCCGTCAGACGTAAGTTGCCGCGCGGCTGCTCCGGCTCCGTTACTCCCGCTAATGGAGACCTTTCGTGTGATGCCTTCGCGTGGAGAGACAAAGTTTCTTCTAAGTTGGAGGTGATGGAGGCGCCCGCCCGCGGTGCCGGAGCGCGTTCCTCCCGGTGCACAGGTAGCACAGGTGGGAGAGCGCAACTTTAGAGTGACCCTCAGCCCGCGTCTTTATGTGCACTTTAGAATGCAGCAGCAGCGCGTTCATGCAGCGGGATAAACACGGACCGGACGAGAGCGTTTCTCTCCCGCGGCGTGTTTCCCCCGCGCGGTACTTCAGCCGCTAAACGCCTATTTCCACCGTGATTCGGTGTTTACGCGTCCGCTTCGGTCGGAAGCGCCGCGGCCGGTTCGAGCCGTGCACTCGGCGCCTGAAGGATGCGGACCTCAAAGTCATGAAATGATCCTCTGCGTTAAAGAGCAAAAAGGTCTCAGTGGTGGTAATAAAAGCTCATTAAAGCTGTAATTAAAGCTCACATTAAAGCGCGGAGCTCGTTTATGGAACACAAGCTGTAGCCGCGGGGCTCAGCGGGCAGTGCGGGGAGACGACAGCCGGAGTATGTGCCTGCTGTGCCCGCAGAGGCCCGGAGGAAGCGCCGCTCCTCCCGCGCCACACGGCCGGGCTCGGACCTGGAGCGTCTGACCGCGCGGCCGGCGCAGAGCGACGAACCTCGGCTGTTCCGTCGAGGTCGTCGCCGTCTGCGGCCGGAGCGCGTCGGCCACAGCGACAACAAACCGCCGCCGTGTTGTTGTTCTAGTTTTCCATAACTAGGACAAGCCGCCATTTTACTGAGAAACAAAGGCGCCTCGAAACGCATCGAAACCCGCGTTTATTCGACACAAATGACGAAGGATTCTTCATACCTTTTTATAAATAGATGTCTATACGCGCCATCAATCCATTCGTCACTGTTTAGCGCGAGCTACAATGAAAGGTTTTGCCTGGTGCTATTTCTAATCGGCTTTGCCGCCCCTCCTACTCCAAATGACCCTGTGCACGACTCGTAGCTGTGTTTGGCTCGAGCCTCGCGCGGCTCGCGCCACAGACACGCGAACACGGCTCATGTCGTCACACTTGTTCTGAAATGTGCCCAAATGATACAAACTAAAGTCACAAAACCAACTCAAATGTCAGCGCTGCAATGTATGTCGTCTTTGGAATATTGGGCCTATATTTTTATAGTTCCGTTCCTGGCTGCTGATTGGCTGAAACCTGCTCGTGGTCTCTGAACCAAACACTTGATCTGGTGCAGAGAATATTCATCCGCCAAATTAAAAAAGGCCAACAATTTCACTCCTCTGAGCCCTATTAGAAGACTTATTATTATTTGTATTTATATATTATTTTTGTGTGCCTTTTGTTAAGCTATTATTTTCGTTATGAACAATATTTCCAACAGAACATAATATAATCTAAATCGGTTCTTTATGTTTTTGATTTCTGGGCCCAACCTTTTCAGCACAAAGTAAACTGGCCTGGGATCATGATTCCATGATATAGTTTGGTGGCTCTTAAGTGGATCCTGCGGCGCTATGGGCTCCTGGCCTGTGGTGAAGAATCACTGAGCTAAATAATATGCATTGCTTGTTAATGAACAACATGATATATAAGCTGTAAAGCTGTGGGATTGCAGCCATGGGCTTTTCCATCTGTCGTCCTGCATTCATCCTGCCTCCAGTGCACTAAGTGTCTTGCCCAAGGATTCTGTAATAACTACGCTTCTCACTCTGAGCGAGGGTTCGAACTGCCAACCTTTAGTGCTCTGACCACTGGGCCACTGTGGCCCTGATAACATTATGCACATTGTATTCTAAGTTGTTTCTATCTCTACAGGTCAAAGAACTTGTTCTAGACAACTGTCGTTCAAATGAAGGGAAGATCGAGGGTCTGACGGATGAATTTGAGGAGTTGGAATTTCTAAGCACAATCAACGTCGGTCTGACAACAGTTGCCCACTTGCCCAAGTTAAATAAACTCAAAAAGGTGATTGTTTATCCTTGTCATGCTGTGTAGAGTTTGTGTTGGCTCAAATAGATGACCAAAAATGTATCTTTGGAAAATATAATGAATTTTAATGTTAATGTAATAAGAGTTTTTGGAGCAGAAGCATAATAATCACATTTTTGGTTTGCAGTCAGATTCTTACCGCTGACATGTAACTGACTGTGTTTAATTTGCCAGCTTGAACTCAGTGACAACCGGATCTCAGGAGGGTTGGAAGTCCTGGCAGAGAAATGCCCCAACCTCACACATCTCAACCTCAGCGGCAACAAGATCAAAGACCTCAGCACAATAGAGCCATTGGTGAGTGTGAGGCCTGCAGCACCTCCATGTGCCACAGATGTATGTTCTACTGCGCCCGTGTTTACTGAAGGATGTCATGATGTCACCCATGAGTGTTGCCATTACTGTGAGGAAAACATCACCATTTAAAGAATATTCACCATTATTACTGAGACTGTGAAAACCCATCGAGCACGTTACTATTTCTCTAGTTTGGGACCAGCTTTATGAAATTAAATTGTCTGAATGACATTGCAATAAAATTACAATAAAATAAATGTTACAATAAACAGCCAGATAAATAAATTATTTAGATTTAAAAAAAATTGCTTCTAAAATAGTCACAATTATTATTTTTTAGTCCTGACGATTATGTTCTGGCTGAAATAATCACAATTATCTGAATAATCTTGACATCCCTAGTTTACTGATCCAAACAATTCAGCCTCCTGCCTCTCTCTCTTGAAGCTTGAGGGCTCCGGGGGGCCCTCCTTAAAGGGAGAATATTTTGCAGAATCAATTGTTATGACCTTTTGACCTTGTTTCAAGAGTGTTTCCTCATCATAAAGTTGTATTTTGATTGATTCCTACATGTTTGCCTTATCCTGTTTTGTCCTGCAACTGAGGCTCAAGTGCTCAGAAAATTTCAGTTTTCACCTACCCCCTATCCCAGCCCACATCCCTGTACTTATTTGCAATTGTTTCTAAAATGTCACATAGCCACTTTTCAAAAATAAAACAATGTACCGTTATATTAGAATCTGCTGCTCACTCGAACAGGAAGTCATGGACCTGTTTCTATGTCATTTTAGATTATTACGATGAATAAAATGTAAAATTATCTACTTATGAAGAAAGAAACAATATGACTCTGCTTCTTTGTGTTCAAGAGCTATACCGTGTGGAGTGCGGTCCACTTGAGGGGTCCGAAGGGGCCACGAGTGGTACTAGCTCCCAGAATAAGAGAGAACGCAGAGTCGGATGAAAGCAAAATGTCAAAAAGCAGGTTTACATTTAAAAAAATACATCTCACCAAACTCTGACTTTTTCTTACGGAAAAAAACAATTCCAATGCTTTACATAAAAGGTTAAAACGCAGCATAGAGGCGCAGAGACGTGAAATAAATGCAGAAAAAGCTGATGATAAATTGGAAGTCGTTTCCTGTTTACTTTAGCCATTTCTCACAAACTTGGAATTACTAAACATTTGCTTAACAAATTGCTGAGATTGGCATCGTGAAGAAAAAGTATAGTTTCCGGTTCATGTTTGTTGACGTCAGCGAGACAGGCCCTGAGACAGGCTGAAGTGAACTGGTCTGGGGACCATCTTTTCTGGGGTGTCCGCGGTGTTTGCCTCCTTTTATGTTATTGCTACTGATGCACAGAATTGCATTTAACTTGTAATAACATCTCCATGGAGACAAGAGGGGAAAGTTCCCATCTTAAAGTATATAACATAGTCGTATGTTATGATCTTTGTTCCTCTGCTCCTCATGGTCCCACGTAAAAGAGGAGGGTCAGTATCACTAGATTCTCTTTTGCTCAGATGCTAATTTACATGCCAATTATTATTTAAAACAAAACAACAAAAGGTTTACACTCTCAGTAGTCAAAAAAACAAAAAGTTGCTTTAATCCGATACAATCAGACATCTTGGTGTGCATGTAAACACTTTACTCCAATAGAAATCGGCATTCAAAATCTCCGATTGAGACGCCCAGATTATGCGATTGCGTAATCGCACTGAAACTAGACGAGGATTGTGCGCATGCTCCACGACCCCCGCTGACCTATGACCCCAGAAACAAAACCATACAAGGAAGAACAAAACCATACAAGGAAGAACAAAACCATACAAGGAAGAACAAAACCATACAAGGAAGAACAAAACCGCAGATGAACTAAACTATCCATCTTGCTGTTGTTCGAAAATGCGCATGACAGTTGTTTTATATGAGACGCAAAAGGTCAACCGGAATGGGGGGTTGTATTAGTCCACTGAAACGACGCATATCGCCACCTAGTGTTAGGAGGACGACACGTTCTTGTCTTTCTCGTCTGCCTCGTCTGCATGTAAACTGGACGAGGACAGAGCTTGTCCAAGACGTCAAAACCGAATGTTATAAAAAAAAGTTTTTTTTGTTTGCATGTAAACGAGTAACTGAAAAAAGCTTTGACCTAAATGTGGTGGATGGGTCGGTACCAGCCCAAACGCTCTGGATTATTTGCTAGTGGTCAATGACAACAGTATGGAATGCCACGTCTATGGGTGGACCAACCACCAGAAGAGCATAGTGCACCTTTAAACCATGAATGTATATGTTAATAACTCACCTCTGATGGGGGGAAAAAGTGTTGAAGCATCACCTGTTGCACAAATCAGGTCGACTTGATTTGTAAATCAGGTCTAAGCTGGCACTAACCAAAAATAAACCGGGTCTAAACCAGAACCAGCCGGACTATGACTGACCTGTGCTTTGTTTCCAGAAAGAGCTGAAGACTCTGAAAAGCCTCGATTTGTTCAACTGTGAAGTGACAAACCTGAACGAGTACAAAGACAACGTGTTCAAGCTGCTCCCTCAGCTCACCTACCTGGACGGCTACGACAAGGACGACAAAGAGGCGCCCGACTCTGACGCCGAGGTGTACGCCGAGGGGCTGGACGACGACGACGACGACGAAGACGGTAAAGGACTCTACACCGGGAACATTACAGAAAGATTCAATCCAAACATGTATCCTTGTTGATTTGTGATAATCAATGTCGCAGAAAAGTAAATATTAGAGCTGGGTTTCGATTCAAATTTCAAGAACCGATTCGATTTCGATTTTTACGTTTCAAAATCATTTTTTTCCGATTTCTCAGATTCCATCCGATTTCGATCTGATTTCGATTGGATCCGGGGGTTAATGTTATTAAAAATGAAAAATGTATTTGAACCGTTTCCTTCACTTCATGACTGTGTAGAGAAGCAACATATTAAAACTAGTATTATATCAATATTAAACAGCAAATCGTACAAGTATTGGTAGTTACTGATGGAAGACTGATGAAAAGGTTAAGGGTCAATCTACCTTCAAGAAAGATCATCCAGGAGTCCTGAATTATCTTTCTTGAAGGTAGATTGAAGTTCACTGAGGGAAATGTAGAAAATGATGTATTTAAAAAAAAAAAAAAAAAATTAAAATCGATTCTTTGGACGTACGAATCGATAATCGGTCATTAATATGCAAATCGATTTAAAAATCGGAAAATCGATTATTTCAACCCAGCTCTAGTAAATATTGTTCTAACACCAACGTCTTGAACATCTGACAGAAATGAGCTCTTTTGAGTTTCTGTTTTACAACAGTGAAAAATAGACGTGAACCATTCCTCACATTCCCGCTGCATCCTCATTATTCACCGTGATTAGGTTTATGAGCGTTTTTCGCTACATTGAGGCCAGAGCAGAGTTTATGTCAGATAACTCTAACTCGAATCCTTGAGCTGATTGTTTTGTGCGGCACAGAGCGCTCGCCTTCACTGCAGGGGAACGCAGCGTGTGTCCTTGAGCACCCAAAGCTGGCCCAGTGCCAGGTTTGGGCCCTCAGCGATGGCACTGCAAGGAGCCTGGTCCGGTCATTTTGGTCAAGCTCGGCCCCCACTGTGTTAAAGGCGTAATGGACGATTTTTCGGCGATTTCAGAACTCGGGCGGAAGTGCGCCTGATACGACACACGTGCGTTTGTTTATTAGCGCGACGGATCGCTCAAACTGTCTTTCTCTGTCTTAATTTTGTGCCGTACACTGAGGGAACTATATTATGACAGATCCATGCGCTTAGGCACGCGGAAACGTGCTGCTCTCGTGGGGACGAGCCACGCGTTCTATGATTGTTACTTGATTGATTGTTATTGTGGCAGGACTAATCGACAGTCCACGCCACGAGGAAATGAGACTCGGATTTGGCCCAAAAAATCGTCCTTTAACAAACCATGGGCGTTGTATTTGTGTTTTATAATGTTAGGATCAAATTAAAAACGGAAAATAAAACTGTTTTATTTAAATTTTTCCTTTTTTTGTTTTTAAAATCGAAAATCATGAACAAATCATACACAGATTAAAAACATGCGGGACATATATGGACCCTTGAATGCTACGGTCCCTCCTCTCCGTGTGCTATTTAAGGCACAGGACTGTCCTAATTAGACTGTATTCATTATTCTATTTATGCCCGTGAAGGCTGTTTTATTATGATGATCTCGTCCTTCTGGAGATGGTTATGTGACTCCAGGAAATGTCTTTGGCGTGTTACCCGTGTTATGTTTTTCAGTGCACTAGTTTTGAGGTTTATTAGTTATGATTCTGGCGCCACACCACGCCCTCAGAGCTCCACCCCCTGCAGCGCCGACACTAGAGAAAAGAAATGAGCTCCTCAGAGCTCCAGGGAACAGCCCACGACGTGTCTTCTTTAAAAAAATCTGTTTATTTGATTGTCTTTGTCTTCATCCGATGTAGACGAGGAGGAGTACGATGAAGATGCAGCTCCAGGAGACGAAGAGGAGGAGGAAGGAGAGGAGGACGAGGAGGAGAACGAGGAAGAGGAGGAGGACGACCTCAGTGGAGAGGTCAGGGCTTTACACATGGGGTCAAAGGATTTCTATATTTAAGTCCACAAACTCTGTCAATTTATCCACACAACTTTTACATCACATGACCTGTAACACAAGTGCCGACAAATGCTTAAAAGTGACTTGTTGAGGCGTCGACGTAAATGTGCTCGACCTCAGAGCCGAGTTGCTAAGTGATCGAGAACATGAGCGTCGAACTATTAATGCTAAAGTTTGTACTTGTCAGAATGGCGTCATATTCACGATGCACGTTAGTTAGCTGGTGGAGCACTTGCAGCTCAATAGTTGGTTAACGGTTCATCTTAACCCAGTGCTTTTTTTCTTTTCACTGGTCTGGCCCACAATGCTTTGCGAGAGCAGGGCAGCTCAACGGCACGACGCGGCTTAAAGAAAGCAGATAGAAGCGCAGATTAGGCCTAATTACAGTAGCGTGCGGTGGCTTATATGAGCGTGAGAGCAGACCTGTGGTGTTCATCAGTGTTTAGTGGGCGATAGAAAAGTGAAAAAAATAAATATGAATAGGAGAGTGGGATCTGAACCCGGGTCTCCCACATGCAGGATCAACGCCCATCTTATTCAGCTACATTCTCACACCTTATCATAGTGCTGAATGGATTTAATAAGCCCATTTCACCGACCAATTCATTGCACAACTTGACCGGGCCTCGGAACACGGCCCGGGACTGTTCCGCTGGGGTAAAGCAGAATCATGCTTCCCGCGCAGTTTTGCCCAGCGGCCTGTAGGGGTCAGTACAAGACACCGTAACTTCAGCCAAGCTTCAGCTGCAGAAGTCAGGGGGAAACGGGCTTATTTGGATAAATGTTAGAACAATTCATATATAGTTGTGACACACGGCCATTTTAGATTTTATTGGCCAATCACTGAATGCCTTGACCGCCCTGACCGCACGCCACTGAGTAATTATGAATATGAATCGTGTAACGAGAAAAGACGACGTGGATGAATATAACCACATTCACGAGTGCGGACACAAACATGGAGGGAACGTGGAGGGAACGTGGAGGGAACGTGGAGGGAACGTGGAGGGAACGTGGAGGGAACGTGGAGGGAACGTGGAGGGAACATGGTGGGAACATGGTGGGAACATGGCGGGAACATGGCGGGAACATGGCGGGAACATGGCGGGAACATGGCGGGAACATGGAGGGAACATGGAGGGAACATGGAGGCAACATGGCGGGAACATGGCGGGAACATGGCGGGAACATGGAGGGAACATGGCGGGAACATGGCGGGAACATGGCGGGAACATGGAGGGAACATGGAGGGAACATGGAGGGAACATGGCGGGAACATGGCGGGAACATGGCGGGAACATGGCGGGAACATGGCGGGAACATGGCGGGAACATGGCGGGAACATGGAGGGAACATGGAGGGAACATGGAGGCAACATGGCGGGAACATGGCGGGAACATGGCGGGAACATGGAGGGAACATGGCGGGAACATGGCGGGAACATGGCGGGAACATGGAGGGAACATGGAGGGAACATGGAGGGAACATGGCGGGAACATGGCGGGAACATGGCGGGAACATGGCGGGAACATGGCGGGAACATGGCGGGAACATGGCGGGAACATGGCGGGAACATGGCGGGAACATGGAGGGAACATGGAAGCAACATGGAGGGAAAGGTTTTACTTCGGGAGCATCTAGTGGTCAAACTAAGAGCAGGTTTCTACTTTCTCCCACACTTTTATTTTGACCATTTGAAAAGTGACCAGTCTAAACTTAAATAGCGTGACTCAAACCCCCTTCACGCCAGCAGCTACTACTTTTCACCTGGCGCCCTCTGCTGGAGACAGTGGCACCGCTCCACTCTTCAATTGCAGTCGTAATAATAAATGAGGCTGATTTGATTTTTGACAAACATCTAATGGTGATTTCTCTGACAAATCATGTTTTTGAAATTGAAGGATAACGTTCAAAGAGCGATTTTAACACAACTATTTCAGTGGTTGACATGTATTTTAGTCAAATGATTATTTCTATTGTGCACTGAAACTTTATCAACCAAGTAAGAGTTTAAATATTAGAATTATAAGAATTAATGATTTGAATAATGCCATTGTCTTGGTTATGAAGAAGTCTTTTTGTCTGAGTCTGTTTTGTCTCAATGTTGATAATGATCAAAATGAGACATTATTTTATAGTTGACAAATCGCAAACAGTCGATCGATTTCAGTCTGTAAAGGTCTAAACTACAGAGTTTTTTTATAATAAGACAAATATTTCATTTTAATATAACAAATCACATTTCTAGTAATTTGGTTCTATTTATGATACTCACAGGCTTGATGTGGTCAACCAGCTTTGATGATCATAGACTCTGGGACAGTCACAGCATGCACTGAGTCTGAAGAATGACCCGGTCATTCAGCTCATTGTTTGTCCAGTGTAAAGCAGACCATAATTACAGCAGTGTTTTGGCCATAAGAACTGAGCAGAATGCGCTAAAGTCTCCAACCAATCAGACGTGGCCTGACCACTTGTGTGGCCAATCACATTTGGGGCCAGCCCTGGGCACTGCCCGTTTGGCACAGAAATTGCCCCGGTCTCCTCGCCCATGTCATTTCCAGTTTGTCTTTTTCAGCAGATAATGAGTAAAACTGCACATTGGCCCACATTGGTCCACATTGGCCCACATTGGTCCACATTGGCCCACATTGGCCCACATTGGCCCACATTGACCCACATTGGTCCACATTGGCCCACATTGGCCCACATTGGTCCACATTGGTCCACATTGGTCCACATCGGCCCACATAGGCCCACATAGGCCCACATTGGTCCACATAGGCCCACATAGGCCCACATTGGTCCACATTGGTCCACTCCCATGAAGACTGTATCTCTCCAACACTTCCTAACGGGACCATTTTCTCTGATTTGTTTCTCAGGAGGAAGAAGAGGAGGACCTGAATGACAGAGAAGTGGACGACGAGGACGATGAGGGTACGTGTCCAGCTCCACGGGGACCGTAAGGAAGAGGGGTAAATCTGACTAACGCTGGTGTTTGTGTGCAGAGGAGCGAGGGCAGAAGAGGAAAAGGGATGTGGGCGATGAAGGAGAAGAAGGAGAGGAAGGAGAGGACGACGAGGACGACTGAGGCTCCGGCCGGACTCTTTGGCTGTGCTCTGTTTTGAACTGTACCTCCCAGCAGCCCCGGTGTTATCCCCCTTTCATATTGCAGTTAGGCGAGTGTTGGTTTTTCTGTTCTTGGCCAGTCGGGTTAGATGGGTCGCCTGCACTGCAAAAACAAATATCTACACGAGGTAAAACGACTTGAATTCAGAACTCTTGGTTTGAGATGGAAAGTGTTTTTTTGTTTTCTTAACATTCCTTTTACATAAACATTTGTAGATTTTAAAAGTTAAAGCCCAGATAATTGATAATATGAAACTAGTGTCAAAACTAGATACTCATTTGAGCAAGTATTGATACAAAATAAATCCTATTACTTGGACATAATGTGAACTTTCCTGAATAATTTGAGAATGTTCTTCAGCTTCATCAAGAACTAGTGTAAAACCACGAGCTAATATATATTTTGTATAGAAATGTACATTCTATGTCTAAAAATATGTTTTTATTTTTTACCAAAATCAGTATCGAGTATCAAGCCTTTTTCTTAGTATCTGAATGAATTTGAATAGATTTGACAAGAATCTGTCATTTTAATTTGAAACCAATCAGAACTGACATACTTTAAATCATGTTTCTGCTCAGTTTCAGCTCAACGTAAAGATGTGAGAGTTCTAAACATTGGTGGGTCTTTGGGGGCAAACGTCCGTAAAGCTGCAGTAGTAAAGTAAATGTGAGTGTGATGGAACAACTGCTGGGTCAGGTCAATCCATTATCGCTCCAGACGCTCAGTCTCTCTTCAGCGGGTTCGACGTCACTGTTTGAACGTTTCTGCTCTGAACCTCCCAAAATGCATTTCAATATTGAACAATGAGTTTGGAAATAGCTAGAGTTGAATAAACCACAAAAAACACATCTAAAGTAGTAAAACCACTCAAAACAAGACCCATTTTCTGAATCCAAGTTCTTTTTAAGTCCTGCAGATTTGGACTGTTTTGCCGTGTGGAGAGTTGAACTCTCTGTGTTCCAGTCTTTACCGTCCACGTTAAACACTTTGTGGACACACATTTTGTAATATCAAATATTAGCAAAACCTTTTTAAGAATTTGAGTTTGTTTTCTCACCCAATGTGTAAGAGCAGTTTCTGATGACTTCTGTATTTTAAGGCTTCAATGAGGAAAAGGAAAAACAAAAAAAGAGTGCATGTCTATTACATTTCATCGTGGACCACTGGATCTCATGTGCGGCTGTCCTCTCCTGGTCCCAAACCTCTGCATTGTTTCTTTTTAATGTAACTTATGTGTGTAGTGTCACCAGTACGCCCGCACTACTAAAACAGATGTCTGCGTGGGTTTAAATGACTTGAATATTATGTTTTCTTTCTAGCTTTTTAGTCGTTGTAAATTGATAGAATTCAAAGAATAAATTATTTATTATACCTGGAATATTGGACATGGTTTTAAACTTTTTTTTGGGGGGTTATTTCAAGGTTAAAACAACATAATGTCATATTTTATGTTCGGCGAATGTGTACTTTGTAATCAAATGAACTAAAATGAGTTAATCCGAGACGTTTTCTTTGGATCAACATGAAAGTACATAATGCATTCTCAGCTCTTTCTACGAGTCAAAGTATTCGAGGTTTAATGAGTCCGTCTAAACGACTAGAATCCCCACGTCTTTTTAAGCTCCTGTAGTTGTCTGTTTTTGCAGTGCATGCTCTGCTGTCTGTCCTGGTGTGAAACTTGTACTCGACCCTCGCAGGGCGTATGTCTGCCCTTATCAAAGCCCCCTCCTCCTCTCAGCCCTCAGCTTTGATAGTTCGGGAATTACGTGTTCTTGTAAATAATGACCAAATCTATTTTTTTGTATTCTCTTTGATGACGGCAGACATTTTAACACCACAACTGAGGTCAAACTTTGAATTGTACTATGATGTTAAATATGTATGCTGCTTTATCTACAAGACGCAGTGAGACATTTCTGGAATTTGAGAAGATCTTTGTACGCATTACGTTTCCATGACGACACCATCAGCGTTTAGAATCTCTTTGTTTTCCTCACGTTTTTCCCCCCGACACGTCCGTGGCATTGTTTGAATTTGTGGTAGTGTAGAGGAGATAGAAAAGGAGTTACAAAGGCAGCATTTGTGCGTTTGAAAAATTTATTGTTTCAAAGTGTAATCTCTGGAAAAAAAATGTCAGTTTTTGAGAGTATGTTTTCACTCTTCTGTGTCATGGTCAGATTGACCTACCTCAGTGACTTTTTCACTCTGTTCAACCCACTGTCATCAGCCAAAATTATGTTTATTTTCCCTCGCATTCCCTTCAATAAATCCCTTTTATATATGACGTCCGCACTCCTTTTGGTGCAGCACAGATGCATTCTGGGGGACGTGGTGCAGCTGAAGCCAGAAGCACATGGAAGAGCAATAACAGAACTGACCCAGACAAAACCAGAACTCAAAAAGCAAGTTTCTCCAGCACACGTTACGTCTCCAGATATTGAGTTATGATGGATTTGATCTCAATCAAACATCACGTCTGTTCATACACTACAAAAAGCCTTCTCTGCATCAGTGGTGGAAAAAGAAACCAAGTAGAAAAGTAAAAGTACTGTGTTTAATCCATTTTTTAGGCATCTGTACTTTAAGTAAATTTAGCTGTAGATACTGTTTACTTTTACTACATCAATCGTAAGTATCTATGTTTTTACTCCAGTACTTTCCGCCTTGGGGACCAGGTTTTGACAAAGCTATAATAAACATGACACCATAAATGAACTAATGGATTAATTTCCTTCCAAACAGCAGCACAATTGGTTATTAAGATCTGTACATTTGTTTTTAATAGTTCTCAAAATCGTTTTTACCCTAAAACTACATTTTTAACTGATACATCAATACTTTCATTAAGTATTATTATGTGTGGTACCTTTACCAATATTTTGTATCTATTACTTTTGCCCCTGTATCTGTACTTTTACTTAAGTGACCAGCGTGGGTACTTGTTGCACCACATCAGCACGTACAAGACTCGGCTTAACACTTTGACTCACTGCGACTGTTCTGAGTGTTAATGCCACGCCCGGTTTATACACTGAAAACTCAAGCAACATTTAGTTTGAAATAAAGTTGTGTGTGGAACCTGAAACTGTGGATATTGACAGTGATTTAACAAACATTGGGCAATTGAACTGAAGTAGATTTACTCTGAATTGTTACTTCAAGACAAATCTGACTCCAGCTCCTTGTACTTCGCCTCCTTCACATTCATCCCACACACAACCAAACATCCAAAATCACATTTCCAGCTCTTATTGTCACATTCTTCTCCCACTTTTCTGTACAACATTTTCATTTCACATTCGAGTAGAAAAGCACGATAGCAAAATAAACTGTAAGTCAATCCCAGATATTAAAATAAGTACTTATTTTCTTGAAAACAAGTAAATATACAAACAAAATACAATCTAAAATCTAAATAACTGCAAAATATCTATTCCTTCCACTTCCTTCCTCTTGCACATCAATCTCTGCAACATTCAGGCAAGTCTAAAATCTAAAAGCATCAAAATAGTCAACGTACTGTTAATACAAAAACATTGGGATTAACAAATATACAAAGTTATTGGCTAAAAACATGGAAAAATAAATAGAAACAAATACTTTACACCTCCTGCATTGTCCAAAGTAGCCCTCGGTAAAAACAAACAAGAACTAGACTAGACCATGAGTGAAACTGCATTTAGTCCAACGAGCCTTTTAATATAAGTACACAGGGCCGTTTCTAGCTTTAAAGGGCCATTGTAAGAAACTGAGGGGCCCCAAGAGACAGATATACACTCTACAATTATTATAAAGTATTCAAATAAACATAAAGCAAACAAAGTAAACACGAATTGAGGGCGAGATGTGAATTATCAAGTATCCAAAGAGGCAATTATGTGTATTTATATTAGTCTGAATTATTATATATAAGGAATTCAGACTGCAGCGTTATTTGAAATGTAATAATTCAATTTATTTTAGGTTAGCATTAGCGTTGAGACCTTAATAAACACATCCTTCACATACTGTCTGCGTTTATGAACCCATGACTCTTTAACTTAAATGTTAAATATTGATTATTTTCACGCAACTCTGAGAAAAACACAGAAAATTAAGGCGGAAGAGGATTTCTGGACATTCGAGTCAGCCGGACGCAGCAGCGCGGTGCTGTGCAAAGAGCCAGTTGGGAATAACACAACAGTCTTCTTCTTCTTAGGCCCCTAGTGGCTCATGGGCCCCTGTGCATGTTCCTCTGCCTGCCTCATGCTAGAAACGGCCCTGATGACAAAGGACCTGAAAACAAAGGATATTAGCAGCTAGTGAAAGGTGACGCTAAATCTAGAATCGTGTTCGGCGCAAGCGTTTGAATGTCAGCCATTTTGAGTGAACAGCAGCAGAGACTAAGGCCTTGGGCGGAAGATCAGGAGCCAGTCTTTCTCCTCTGTTTGGCTTCTAAAAGGTTCAGAGGAGGACAAAGTTTGGTACACGTCGGAACAGTTCATTGCCACATAAATAACAGGAAAGGCATGGTGGCATTTTACAATATCTGGCAAAAATGTACAGTCAAATTAGAAAAACAAATTCTAACATTGCATCAACGCTAAAGGTGAACCCCACACGACTTCAAGTGGTTCCCAGTTCCATATATGGGCAGATACAGCAGAGACAAGGACTTCTGACGTGATGTGAACCCAGCCTGGATCACGGGACGGCTCCGTACGGGCGGGAGGCGGGAGGCGGGAGGCGGGAGGCGGGAGGCTCGGGTGTCATCGCCCGATTGGACTCTTTGGTCTGGCTTTATTATGTTTTTACTCATTGAAAAATATCTCAGATCTTTGCTATTCACTCTAGATTATTGATTGGGATTTGCTCATATATATATTGATATATGGTGACACTAAATTTGGTGATTATATTGTCATTTGAGTTTTTTTTTTTTTACAGTTTGTTGCTTTTTTAGAAAATGTATGTTTAATGCAACATTTTATGCAATTCTGTTTTATGCAACATTTTAAAGACATGTTACATAAGGGTATGATATTAAGTTTTAAATAGTGAATTGGATACATTTAACTTATTAGCCATTTTGATGTTTAAAATGGATGCATTTCATATTAAAGAGGCTGTACTCATTTCATGTAATAAAGTAAAATGTGTTTTTGCCCCAGCATAGATATATAGTCAAATCAGACTGCTGTGTGCTGTCTGCATCTAAATATAGAGCGCAAATATAGAACGCTTTATTTGGCGCAAAAGCAGGAAGTGCGCTGTTAGCATGCTAATGTTTGTCAGCTTTACTGTGATGGTTAAGATATCTCTGAAAGTTATGAAAAACACGTATGAACTCATCACAGTGAATATTTAGGATGCTCACAGTAAACTAGGAAAGTGAAGAATAAATGTGGACGGATGCAGTCAAAGTAGCAGCTGTACGTGAGTGCTCAGCGCTGTGCAGTTAGGGTTTGGGATTACAAGGAATGGTGGGATTTGCTAGCAGATGTCACATGTTTTAATTGCTACTGATCAAGTATATTAATGATTATCATATTGTAAAGATGATGATGATGTTTGTCCAAGCAGAGTTAGGACATGCACACTTAGACTATCAGTCCAAAGCAGAAAAGAGCCAAATCAGGTAATGACACGTCCCAAAGGCAGGCGTGGGCTCAGAGCAATGGGGGTCAGAGTTCTTCAGGTTTCTGAAGGGTCAAAGGTCAGACTCCGTTTGGGCTGACGTTCTTCAGGTTGTTGAGCTCCAGTTCCAGCTGTCGTATCCTCACGTCTTTAGAGGCCAGCTCCTCCTTCAGCCTCCTCAGCTCCTCCTGCTGCCGGAAGAACGTCCGCAGCATCTGCACACACAGGACCGCCGCGGTAAGCCAGAGCTCGCTGTGCTACACCCTGACCTTAGCTACACCCTGACCTTAGTTTCACCCTGATCTTAGCTTCACTCTGACCTTAGCTTCACTCTGACCTTAGCTTCACCCTGACCTTAGCTACACCCTGACCTTAGCTTCACCCTGACCATAGCTTCACTCTGACCTTAGCTTCACCCTGACCTTAGCTACACCCTGACCTTAGCTACACCCTGACCATAGCTACACCCTAACCTTAGCTTCACCCTGACCTTAGCTACACACTGACCTTAGCTTCACCCTGACCTTAGCTTCACCCTGACCATAGCTACACCCTGACCTTAGCTTCACTCTGACCTTAGCTACACCCTGACCTTAGCTACACCCAGACCTTAGCTTCACCCTGACCTTAGCTACACCCTGACCTTAGCTTCACCCTGACCTTAACTTCTCTCTGACCTTAGCTTCACCCTGACCTTAGCTACACCCTGACCTTAGCTTCACTCTGACCTTAGCTTCACCCTGACCTTAGATTCACCCTGACCTTAGCTACACCCTGACCTTAGCTTCACTCTGACCTTAGCTTCACCCTGACCTTAGATTCACCCTGACCTTAGCTACACCCTGATCTTAGCTACACCCTGACCTTAGCTACACCCTGACCTTAGCTACACCCTGACCTTAGCTTCACCCTGACCTTAGCTTCACTCTGACCTTAGCTACACCCTGACCTTAGCTACACCCTGACCTTAGCTTCGCTCTGA
This sequence comes from Eucyclogobius newberryi, assembly GCF_026437365.1. Lineage (NCBI taxonomy): Eukaryota > Metazoa > Chordata > Actinopteri > Gobiiformes > Gobiidae > Eucyclogobius > Eucyclogobius newberryi. The sequence goes on from NW_027316167.1 coordinate 39,214,646, forward strand.
CCTTAGCTACACCCTGACCTTAGCTTCACCCTGACCTTAGCTTCACCCTGACCTTAGCTACACCCTGACCTTAGCTACACCCTGACCTTAGCTTCACTCTGACCTTAGCTTCACCCTGACCTTAGCTACACCCTGACCTTAGCTTCACTCTGACCTTAGCTTCACCCTGACCTTAGCTTCACTCTGACCTTAGCTACACCCTGACCTTAGCTTCACCCTGACCTTAGCTACACCCTGACCTTAGCTTCACCCTGACCTTAGCTTCACTCTGACCTTAGCTTCACCCTGACCTTAGCTACACCCTGACCTTAGCTTCACCCTGACCTTAGCTTCACCCTGACCTTAGCTTCACTCTGACCTTAGCTACACCCTGACCTTAGCTTCAGAGCAGAAAAAACATTGATCTTGTGTGTTCAAAATGAGGTCCACTCTAGATTTGTAACTCAAGTTGAATTGATAGTTGACACATTTTTTATTGTGTTGACAGAACATTCAACAAGTCAATAGTCTTATTAGGACATGTACTCATTGTGTCACATTGATTCGTTCTTATGCACTCGACCAAGAGCCAGAATTGTCCTGGTGCCAAGACTTGGTGTACGATAAATGTGATTTTAGAAATGACAGACAGGGATAACAATCGACCACCATCTTTACATCGTTAAACTATTGGCTTGATTTTCAGCCAAACAGACATTTGTAACACAGTTCATAAACTTTATTTACTCAAAATTGATTTTAATTTTGTTTGTTTTTTTAACTTAAAGGGTGCACTATTTGATTTATAGTGTTGTAGGGGAATGGAGATGGACATTCCACGGCCAGATAACAGAAAATCTCTCTTTGAACATTGGGGGGTTTTCGTTCTCCCTCTCTCTCTCACCGCAGGAGCCGCTGTGACTTTCGTAATAACAGACCTTCTCCCCCACAGTCTTACAGGAGGACGCCCGATGAAAACTATGTTTTATGTGATTATGCCATGAATGTTTGTCCGAATCAACTCCATACACCGTATGTTTCACCTTGTGTTACGTATTTTTCCACTGTTTAAGGTTTTATATTCCCAATGCTTTAACTCGAGTGCCCATCACAGAGGTGAAAGAAGATGTAAAATGTATCTACCTCAAGAAATAATGTGCAACTGCCAAAACTGTTTAACGTGTAAATGTTAAAGCAGGGTTCAATGTTTTTGCCATTATTATTTACGTTACTCCAGTTTTATTTTCTCGGCCAGGAAAATGTTAAACAGGAAGTCGTCGCAGTAGCGCCCGCCCCTTTCGCTCCCAGCATGCCCTGCGGGCTAGGTGACAAAAAGACGCTCCGAGCTAGGAACGCTCTCTTCTCTTCTTGCTCTCTTCTTCTTTTTTTTGTTTAAGCCTTTGTCTATCTCTTTGAAGCCGTCTCCACGGACAAGCCTTTTTATTTTTCCTTTGTCTCAACAAAGCGTCCGCCACGTGGGTCGAAAAGGCTAGGCCAGCCTCATTGCCCCCCTGAACTCTGAAAACACCTGGAAACACCTGGAACTAAGCTTAAGCGCTAAACCGGACAGAGACTTTCTTTTCTACTTCGCTTCTCCTATTTTTGAAGTAATCTACGCCGTTTACGTGGATCAGCGCTACGTTCTCATCTGAGTAAAGGCCGCGTGAGGAGCTAACACGCCGCTAAAGCGTTCTACCGCTAAGGAACTCCCGGACATCGCCACGCGACGCCTCGCGCCACCACTACCGTGTGCGGTTCTTTTGTGGCGTGATTTGGGTAGAACTCAGCTGTTCCTCCTCCCTTTAGCTTCTCACTTTCCCTCTTTTTGATATAGATTAGCATAGACACGTTTGGTTATCAAAGGCAAAACCCTGGTTTAACATTATCTGCATGAAATCTGCTGTTAAATCTGATATAACATCACCTATGATTTACCTGTGCGCATTTCTGCTCCGGTGCCCTTTTTGATTGCCCTTTTGATAAATAAACTACACGAAAGAGTTATTGACTATTGTTTGTTTGATTAGACTATGTGTAAGTCCCTGAATCGTGAAACACCCTTCAGACCTTTTACCGAGCGCGATTAAGGACCGTATCTTAGCTTTTTGGGTTTTACCCTGGTGCCCCGTCTTGTCTCGTTTCTGCTAAGAAATCTTCCTTAATCATAAACTGAATACCTGTAGTTTGAGACCCTACAGTGTTGTAGTATAATCCTTATATTTAAAACATTAATTCAGAATAAAAATAGTGCCAAAAAGTGCTATAGCCACTGAGTGCGTTAGCTTCAGATTTAGCTTTTTGTGCCCTGTTCACAAAATAGAAATAGGTGAAAATGGGTCAATTTTTGAAGAGAGATACTCGGGACTCGTTTTTTGGTCTTTTTTAATCATTATTTGCTTATTTATATATTATTTTGTATAAAATGTAAAAAATGTGTTCAGGTTTTTGGAAGTACTTCAATGAAAATAAGTTAGTGTATCTTTTATTTCTGTATAACTAGACAACCAACCCATGATTGGACCAAGCACATTTATTATATGTATTATATTATATTATATTATTCAGAAGCTCCTAATTAGGGGGGAGAGCCTGAGCTTGTGCGGGATGTTGAGCGGTAACAATTAGATACAGTCTCTGACGTTGCCTGTGAGGAGAAGCGGCGGGCTGGTGTGTACTTGCTTATAGCTCCACAGCTCAGCCACCACGTGTTAGAGTTCTCCCCACGTACCTGGCCTTCTTGGAGTCCTTGGGAGGACTACTGGACAGTGCACCGGGGACTCTGTTGTTCAACTACGGGACTTTGACAGTGACACATGTAGAGGGGTGATCGAAAAGAACGGCTTCCCCGATCTGAACCCGAGCGGAGTTCAGTTATTGGACTTCTGTGCTAGCTACAATTTGTCCATAACAAACACTATCTTCAAGCACAAAGATGACCATCAGTGGCATGGCACCCGGACACCCTAGGCCAGAGAACAATTCTATTGTTGGCGTGTCATCTGACCTCCGGCCGCGTGTCTTGGACACTCGGGTGAAAAGAAGAACAGAGCTGTCACCAATGACCACCTGGTGGTGAGTTGGATCCGCTGGTGGAGGAAGAAGCTGGACAGCTCCGAGTGGACCATGTTCTCAACCTCCATTGTCAATGCGGCTGCTCGGAGCTGTGGTTGCAAGGTCTCGTGCCTGTCGCGGCAGCAAGTCCCAAAGTAAGGGATGTTGTCAAGCTGAAGAAGGAGGCCTCTTTGGCTTGTAGGACTCCTGAGGCCATTGACAGGTATCAGCAGGCCAAGCGGGCCGCAGCCTGTGCTGTCGCAGAGACAAAAACCTGGGGCTGGGAGGAGTTTGGGGAGGCCATGGAGGAGGACTAACAAAGAAATTCTGGCAAACCGTCTGGCGCCTCAAGAAGGGTAAACAGTGCTTCACCAACACCGTTTATGGTGCGGGTGGAGACCTGCTGACCTCGACTAAGGATTTTGTCGGACGGTGGAAGGAATACTTTGAGGACCTCCTTAATCCCACTGTCACGTCTTCCGAAAATGAAGCAGAGACCGGGGACTCAGTGGCTGACTCGTCCATCCCCCGGGCTGAAGTTACTGCGGTTGTAAACTCCTCGGTGGCAGGGGTCCTGGGGTGGATGAGATCCGCCCCGAGTACCTAAAGTCTCTGGATGTTATAGGACTGTCTTGGCTGACACGTCTCTGCAACATCGCGTGGCGGTCGGGGACAGTGCCTCTGGACTGGCAGACCGGGGTGGTGGTCCCTCTGTTCAAGAAGAGGGTGTGTTCCAACTACAGAAGGATCACACTCCTCAGCCTGCCCGGTAAGGTCTATTCCAAGGTACTGGAGAGGAGAATCCGACCGATAGCCGAGGAGCAGAGTGGTTTTCGTCCTGGTCATGGAACACTGGGCCAGCTCTATACTCTCCATCGGGTGCTCGAGGGTTCATGGGAGTTTGCCCAACCAGTCCACATGTTCTTTGTGGATCTGGAGAAGGCTTTCGACCGTGCCCCTCGAGGTGTCCGAGCTGTGTTCGCATTGCCGGCAGTAAGTCAGACCTGTTCCCAGTGCATGTTGGACTCCGCCAGGGCTGCCCTTTGTCACCGGTTCTGTTAATAGTTTTTATGGACAGAATTTCTAGGCGCAGTCAGGGGTCGGAGGGTGTCCGGTTTGGGGACCACAGGATCTCATCTCTGCTCTTTGCAGACGATGTTGTCTTGATGACTCCATCAAACCCGGACCTGCAGCACTGGGACGGTTTGCAGCTGAGTATGAAGCAGCAAGTCATACGGGAGGAGCTCGGAGTAGAGCCGCTGCTCCTCCAGCTGAGGTGGCTCGGGCATCTGTTCCGGATGCCTCCTGGGCTCCTCCCTGGAGAGGTGTTTCATGTCCCACTGGGAAGAGGCCCCATGGAAGACCCAGGACACGCTGGAGGGACTATGTCTCTCGGCTGGCCTAGGAACGTCTCGGGATCCCCCTGGAGGCGTTGGAGAAAGTGTCTGGGGAGAGGGAAGTCTGGGAGTCTGCCCCTGTGACCTGGCCCCAGATAAGAAAATGGATGGCTATTTATTACATTTAAGATAAGATAAGATAAGATAAGATATTCCTTTATTGTCCCACACGGGGAAATTTCATTGGTGCAACGCAGGAAGATACAGAGGCAGATACAGAAGAAAAGAACAGATCACTTATAGGAAGTCTGAAAAACACTTTTAGTAGAAGATCTCCTATAAACAAAAACTCCCATAGACATATAAATAAATACATAAATACCATTGCATGTGATAACGACAGTAATTGCACATGAATATGTGTCACGACAGCACATAGATTGCACATGAATTTCACGGTAATTGCACATGAATCACAACAGTAATTGCACATATGACGGAATTGCACATGGTTAGGTCAGTATTGCGATTGTTCAGGACTAACAGTGTTTGTTATAAAGTCTGACAGCAGCAGGAAGGAAAGACCTACGAAACCTCTCCTTCCCACAGCAAGGGTGGATCAGTCTCTCACTGAAGCTGCTCTCCAGAGCGGACAGAGTGTCCTGCAGGGGGTGAGAGTCATGGTCCAGCATAGATATGAATCTAGCCAGGACCCTGCTGTCCCCCACCTCCTGCACCAAATCCAGAGCACAGCCCAGGACGGAGCTGGACTTCTTGATGACTTTGTCCAGCCTCTTCCTCTCCCTCTCTATGATGCTGCTGCTCCAGCAGGCCACACCGTACAGGAGGGCTGATGCCACCACAGAGTCATAGAAGGTCTTCAGGAGTGGCCCTGTCACTCCAAAAGACCTGAGTCTCCTCTGGCTCTTCCTGTACAGTGCGTCTGTGTTATGAGTCCAGTCCAGTTTGTGGTTCAGATGAACACTCAGGTACTTGTATGAGTCCACTCTCTCAATGTCCCGTCCCTGGATGTTCACTGGTGAGGGGGCAGTGGAGTGGCGTCTGCGGAAATCCACCACCATCTCCTTGGTCTTCCCCGCGTTGATGAGGAGGTGGTTCCGCTGACACCAGTCCACAAAGTCCTGCGCCAGTCCTCTGTACTCCGCATCATCGTCGTCCGTGATGAGTCCAATGATGGCAGAGTCATCAGAGAACTTCTGCAGGACACAGCTGTCCGTGTCGTGCCTGAAGTCTGCAGTGTAAAGGGTGAAGAGAAAAGGTGCGATGTCAGTGCCCTGGGGCGCCCCCACACTGCAGGTCCGAGTGTCAGACACATAGTCCCGGGCTCTCACAAACTGGGGTCGGTCCGTGAGGTAGTCCAGGATCCACTCTGCCAGGTCGTACTCCACACCAGCCGTCTCCAGCTTGTCCCTCAGGAGCAGCAGTTGGATGGTGTTGAAGGCGCTGGAAAGATCGAAGAACAGGATCCTCACAGAGCTGCCAGGCTTTTCCAGGTGAGAGAGAGAGCGGTGCAGCAGGGAGATGACGGCGTCCTCCACTCCGATGCCAGGCCGATATGCAAACTGCAGCGGGTCCATGGCTGAGCTCACGGTGGAGCGGAGGTGGTCCAGGACCAGCCGCTCCAGTGTCTTCATCAAGTGGGACGTGAGAGCCACTGGCCTGAAGCTGTTGAAGTCTTTGGCGCGCGGTGTCTTAGGCACAGGTACCAGACAGGAGGTCTTCCAGACCTGTGGTACCACCCTCAGCTTCAGGCTCATGTTGAAGACATGCTCCATAACTCCACACAGTTCATCTGCGCAGGACTTAAGGAGCCTGGGGCTGATGCCGTCAGGTCCTGCTGCATTCATCACTTTAATCCTCTTCAGCTCACTCCTCACCTCTGCTGCTGTGACAGTCAGTGGTTGGCAGGGGGACTGTGTGCTGGGAGGATGGGTGAGTCCAGGCGAAGTGGGGAGCTTATGATCCGGGGCAGCGAAGCGAAGAGGAACAGATGTAGGGCATTGTCCAGCTGTGGAAGAGGGAGCATGCAGCTGTGCAGGGGGAGGGGCGGGTGACCGATCAAATCTCAAGAAGTGAGCATTTAAATCATTCATCCACTGTAGATTTTGAAGCCAGAGATGGTTTTCAGGCTTCTCCACACTCCCTGAATGTTCTTTTGCTGCAGCTGCTCCTCCATCCTCCTCTTGTAGCCGGCCTCAGCCTGCCTGATCTCCCTCCTCAGCTCCTTCTGCACAGTCCTCAGCTCCTTCTTGTTCCCTGACCTGAAGGCTCTCTTCTTCTCCTTCAGCAGAGCCTTCAGTTCACGGTTAATCCATGGCTTGTTGTTTGGAAAACACCGCACCGTCCGGGAGGGAACAATGTTTATTGCATATATTATATTTATTAGATGAATTGTCCTGCATTGCTGGCTTGAAAAATATTAGCCTCAAACCGTGGGACTAATGAAGCCTGCGTAAGTTCACCTGGAAGACCTAACTCCATCTGCGTCGACCACCATGGCAGGGCACTTCTCCCCAGCTCCATCATCGCACTCAAGCAGGCGTCCGCCTGTCCGTCTGTGAGAGCCAGATCCCTCCTTCACACGGAGCTCCTCCAGGTTTCTATTTTTCCCCAAGGAGGTTTTTTTGTCGTTTTTCTTGGCCGAGAAGGAGGGTCTAAGGACAGAGGACTCCCGCGTCATCGCCCCTCGCACCTGTTCCCCATCCTCAATCAACGCACTCAAGTCACCCCTCCCCGGGCACGGCGCACCTCCCCGCTCCCAATCAGCGCACAGGCGGTTGCATTTAAGCCCTCAGGCAGATGGCTCGGTCGCTTCAAACCGTACTGCGACCCACCACCTCCCCTCTGCATCCATCTCATCCTAATCATCCTCTCTACCTTCTCTCCATATCTACCACCACCAGTCTCCAGGCCCTGGGGGGAGACATCTAATTCAATTAGATTATGGAGTGCCCATAATCGCTATGTCTTCCGCCGGGGTCTGAGCGCCAAATAATTTTCGTAATAAAGCTTGCTAAACGATCTTTCCTGTGTTCTGTGAGTCTCTCCAGGGTGAAATAAAATAATTAATTGTATCCGACTAGAAAAACCTAAAACTACACTCCTGCATGACATAAAGTCTCACCTCGTTCTCTGTTCTGGGCGGCACGTTCTCTAGCAGGTCGATGCCGTTCACCACCACACTCTTCTCCTTCTTCACTGGAGCTTTGAACACCAGCTGGTTTGGCCGGCTGTATCCTTCTTTTAGGGATATCAACACGGGATCTGATTAAAGAAAATGGGTTTTAGACATTGGTGCAACTTTAAACTTGATCACAACTGTTGGACAGAATGACTCCACCTTCAGACACAGGTCTGAGGGGAAAAGGTCCTTTCAAATGAAATCAAAGTTCAATAACCTGCCAACGAAATATTCACATTTCATTTACACTTTTTTTCATGTAAAATGGCACTATTTAACTTTTTAAGTGGAGGGTTTATATTCTCCATGGAGACACTGTTGTAAAAGTGGCATTCAATGTTACTACTATTGATCATTCAACAAGTCCAAGAAGATTTGAGGGATTCCGGAGCTAGTCCCCTCATATTATTCCTATAGCTGTTAGCATTAGCCAGCAAAAAAATCACGTTATGAAAATTCAAGTCCACATTTAGGTCAAAGCCTCATTAAAAGTCATTGTTGAGTGTGTTTGGTTTAAGATAGTAATTAGCCTGAGCAAACTGTTTTATTCTTTAATATTGGGTCTGGCTTCACCATTCATTCAAATCCTCCTGTACCACATGATGTTTCAGCCAACAAGTGATTTTTAAATGCCAGAATTCTACTGAGAAATGGCTTGAAAACTAGAGCTAAATGGGAATGACATGTTGCAATTTCAAAAGTAAAAAATGTATGTTTTGTCATTTTTATCTTGCGTTTGTGTTCAAGTGTACGCCCTTCTTACCTCTCCGTGCAGTCACTGGTTCTGGGGTTTGTGAGGCGGGTGTTAACGTGCGCTCCTGACTGAACGTGAGCTCACCTTTGTTGATGCCGCTGAGCCACTCGGCAGCGGAGAGCGCCGGCTCTGTGCCTGCGGTCATGGGGTAGATGTCCTCCTGGTACGTGTCCGACTGCACACACAGACACACGGTTTATCCTCTGCTCTGACCACGGACATGTATGTGATCCTGTGAAGCCTGTGATCCAAGCATGTGATCCAGGCATGTGATCCAAGCCTGTGATCCAAGCCTGTGATCCAAGCATGTGATCCAGGCATGTGATCCAGGCATGTGATCCAGGCATGTGATCCAAGCCTGTGATCCAGGCATGTGATCCAAGCCTGTGATCCAAGCCTGTGATCCAAGCATGTGATCCAGGCATGTGATCCAGGCATGTGATCCAGGCATGTGATCCAAGCCTGTGATCCAAGCATGTGATCCAACGCTGTGATCCAGGCATGTGATCCAAGCCTGTGATCCAAGCCTGTGATCCAGGCATGTGATCCAAGCATGTGATCCAGGCATGTGATCCAAGCCTGTGATCCAAGCATGTGATCCAGGCATGTGATTCAAGCCTGTGATCCAGGCATGTGATCCAAGCCTGTGATCCAAGCATGTGATCCAGGCATGTGATTCAAGCCTGTGATCCAGGCATGTGATCCATGCATGTGATCCAGGTATGTGATCCAAGCCTGTGACACAGGCATGTAATCCAGGCATGTGATCCAGGCATTTGATCCATGCATGTGATCCAGGCATGTGATCCAATCCTGTGATCCAAGCATGTGATCCATGCATGTGATCTAGGTATGTGATCCAGGCATGTGATCCAAGCCTGTGATCCAGGCATGTGATCCAGGCATGTGATCCAGGCATTTGATCCATGCATGTGATCCAGGCATGTGATCCAAGCATGTGATCCAGGTATGTGATCCAAGCCTGTGATCCAAGCCTGTGATCCAGGCATGTGATTCAAGCCTGTGATCCAGGCATGTGATCCAAGCCTGTGATCCAAGCATGTGATCCAGGCATGTGATTCAAGCCTGTGATCCAGGCATGTGATCCATGCATGTGATCCAGGTATGTGATCCAGGCATGTGATCCAGGCATTTTATCCAGGCATGTGATCCATGCATGTGATCCAGGCATGTGATCCAGGCATGTGATCCAGGCATGTGATCCAGGCATGTGATCCAGGCATGTGATCCAAGCATGTGATCCAGGCATGTGATCCAGGCATGTGATCCAAGCATGCTTCACAACACTTATACCACAAACACACATCAACACATTTATGGATTCATTGTGTCCAAACTTTAGATGTTCATAAGGCGAAATGCAACAGGCAAAACTGTTTTAGTTAACTGAGTTAGTTTCAACTTATAAGCTTTCATGTGGTAATTATGACATGTGCACCTAAAATATTTTATTATTTCACTGAATGGACTTCATTCATGGATTTAAGAGCTGGGAGTTAACAAGATTTTGCTGGATTTTACTGATAGATTTTTTCATATATAATTCTAAGCCTGGTTTGTTCAAGATTTATTAATGAGGAAACGTTTAAAATTTGATGTAAATTTTCATTTAGATCTAGTTTCTCAAATTCTGAATAAAATATCAAGTTGGGTGTTTGGGTGTTGGGGTGTCGGGGTGTTTGGGTGTTGGGGTTTCGGGGTGTGGGGGTGTTGGGGTGTTGGGTGTTGGGGTGTTGGGGTATCGGGGTGTTGGGGTGTCGGGGTGTTGGGGTATCGGGGTGTTGGGGTGTCGGGGTGTTTGGGTGTTGGGGTTTCGGGGTGTCGGGGTGTTGGGGTGTTGGGGTATCGGGGTGTTGGGGTGTCGGGGTATCGGGGTGTTGGGGTGTCGGGGTGTTGGGGTGTTGGGTGTTGGGGTGTCGGGGTGTCGGGGTGTTGGGGTGTCGGGGTATCGAGCTGTTGGGGTGTTGGGGTATCGGGGTGTTGGGGTATCGGGGTGTCGGGGTGTTGGGGTATCGGGGTGTTGGGTGTCGGGGTTTTGGGGTGTCGGGGTGCAGTGGGACTGGTACCGACCCTCCTGGGCACGATCATGGAGATGGGCTCGATCAGGCCCTTCAGAGGGATGAGTTTGTAGAAGCGAAACACCTCACAGGCTCCGACGTCCAGACCGTGCTTCGGCATCACTCCTGCATCCAACACATTGTAATTATTATTCCATGTCGCTCATGTCTCAAGCACTTTGGGCCCCACTGGTTGTTGTGTGTGCTTGACCCTGACCCTAGCCCCCGGACCCCTCATTCACGGCATCGTCCAACACTCTTTAGCAGACTTTAGCAGTGCCTCAATAACAGAGCCATTCAGACACGGCTCATGCTTTCTCTTCACTGTGGCTCACAGGACTCTGGCGTCTGGAGGAAGCTAAACTCGGATAAAAAAAATGATTCCTGCATACAGTATCAGTCAAATCCGTCTGACGAGCTATGGATTATAGCTTTGTGGTTAAAGCTATTGTGGTTATAGCTATCCATTATAGCTGTATGGATTATAGTTTTGTCTATAGGAGTTTTTATTTATAAGAGATCTTCTACTGAGAGTGTTTTTCAGACTTCCTATAAGTGATCTGTTCTTTTCTTCTGTATCTACCTCTGTATCTTCCTGCGTTGCACCAATGGAATTTCCCCATGTGGGACAATAAAGGATTATCTTATCTTATCTTATTAATAATGATCATACATATTTTATCTAACGTGTATCCAACGTTAATCATCAAATGGACTGGATTATACAATGTTTTGCCTGCGATGGTGATCTTAATATGCTATGCGGCTAATGTTAGCGCCCGTCCATAAGAGATCATCACATTGCAGAAGGCGCTAGTCCACACGCTCCTGCTGCATCCTTCTGATCTACACAGAGCAGTCGAGCGTGGGTGGAGCTGATGCTGGACCCCTCTCCCTGCACACGTCAGCACACTCGGGCAGCCTTACCCAGCCCCTTCTGCGGAGCGGGGGACCGGAACTCCATCAGGTACTGCAGGTACGGCTTCTCTGTGGTCACCTCGAAGTAGCGGATGTTCCCGTCTCCCTGGAACACACAGGACACACATGTTGGACCGTGTGCCACCTTCTGTGCACAACCCAAAATGTTTTCAAAGAGCTGCAGTAATAATTCAAATGTAATTGCCGGTCAAGAAGACTTTTACTATTGGCTAAAGAAAATTGTATTCTGTTAATTAGACAAAAAAAATGTGAGAGTGAATACGTTTGGCCACTCATCCAAGCAGCTTCTTCAGTTCCTCTGTCAAGGTTCTGTTGAGTCACGCTGTCTGTAACTGTCTGAAGGGGGAGGAGCTAACTACACTCAAACTGACACACCCCATTCACCTTATTCCCCGCCCCCTTCGGCCCCTTTCTGCGATGGATTGACACTTCCGTTGTTTTGGCATGTCCGGTTGAGTTGGAATTCTGTTTATTTAAGTGGACAGCGAGGGAAAAGTCTTGCAGCTAAAATATTACATAAAGTACACTGACAAACTCTATAGCGAAACTCCTGTAGTATTTATTTAAATTGAGATTTAAGGGTGCACTGGAACTTTTGTGGAGGCAACCGGCTTGTCTAAATGTTCATGTTGCTTTGCTTGGATTGGAATTAAACATATCCATCGCCATAAAAGGAAGAAAAATCAATCTGAACAACGGTTTTGAAACAATATTGAAAACATTTTCGTTGGTGATTGAGGGATTACACCAAGTCCTGTCTGGAAACAAGCAGCGGACGCCACAAGTTACAGGTCAGATCTGTGGCGAGGCAAACATACTCACAGAGAGAATGCAGTATTTTTAAGCAGTAAAACCACCTGTGATTGATGAAATGCTGTGGAACATTTAAGGTAAAGCAGTAATATATCCATGGAAACAAGCCGACGGCAGCAGAGAAGTTACATAGTGCACCTTTAAACTCCAGATCTGTGTTAGAAGTGTTGCTGCTGGGATGTAACAGCTGATCATGTGGATTACTGTCAATCAATACATGAATAAAATGACCATTCGACCTCTGACCTTTCCGGCGAGGTACAGCATGTGAGTGTCTGCGTCGTAGAAGGGGAAGAGCAGTCCTGAGAGTCCATCTATATCCTCCTCCACCATGGGCATAGACAGGTCCTCCTGCAACAGTCCACAGCCACACAGACGGGTCAGATCCGGGTCAGATCCGGGTCAGATCCGGGTCAGATCCGGGCCCTTATCTCCTAAACCCACACCACCAGAGACATTCATGGACGGGAAATTCTCTGTCTCGATCACTTGGCCGATGCTCCCCCGAGGAACGCCAAATCAAACGTTCTATCACATATAAATGATCTCACCAGTCATGTAAAAGATGATGTTTAGTGACACTAGATTCTTACCAGAAGCACAACATCAGAATCTCAACTTAAAAAACAAGGCACCCTCTTACAATATGAAATGCCTTCGTAGGTCTTGAGTCCAATGTATTTCGGCCTTCTGGCCTTCATCACCACAACCCAAAGAGAGAACGCAAATGGTTTTCTATCTGAGTCATTATATTGAAATGCTGCTGCACCACAAGGCTGTGTCCTTTCACCTTTACTTTTTACTTTATACTAACATCTGTCAGACTCTCTTGAATTTGCACTTTATTCTGCACTATACTTGTAAAAATGTAAATGATAAAATGTAATTGTACATAATAATAAAAGCTCATATGTACAGAGCATGTTAAACTGTTTCATAAATCTCTGTTTATCTAGTTCTACTCTATTTACTGTAGCTTCGTTGCACTTCATGTTGAACTGCATTTAGCTGCACTGTACTTATACAGGTGGAATGACAATAAAGTTTAATCTAATCTTATCTCTTGGTGTGATGAATCATTTCTGTTGCACGTATTCTCCTGAACCCACTGCACAGCCACATAAAGGGGTCAGACCTGGCCGCACTGATCTGGAGGAGTGTCTGACCTGGTCCCATAGGGCGATCTGCCTTGTGTTCCAGCGGGAGAAGCCGGTGGTGAGCAGCCGCTTCATGTTTCCCACAAACACCACCCGGTTCACCCGGTGGTTCTTACAGTTGGCCTCCTACAGACAGGAAGTGTAAAGTCAGAGTGAGGTTACAATATAAGGACTGCGCAGATTACTCATTTATGTCTTGTTTTTCTTAGTTACTTACTTTCTGTAAACTATATACTGTCAGTCAGCTTAATCTGGTCAAAAATACACTGTACACTACAAACCCAGTACATTTCTGAAGTCATATTCCCATGTTGTGTCTGATATATTTTATTCACCGCTCTGGTCTCTGCTCCTGATTGCTTCCGCTTGGTGACGGGGCATATGGCTTTAATCAGAAATCATTTCATCCTGATCAGGAAGCACACACGCCAAGGTCAGGCACAAGAGTGATGAGCTGCAGCATGAGACTGTCTCATGGCTGTTCTATGGGCAAATGAATGAGAATTCTATTTTTTGGGGTGTGGAACATTATTCATGTACATGTGATCTGTTAAAAATACAGAGCTCACTTTGGTCTTAATTGGAAAATAATACATTTTGGAGGTTTTCTGTTTCCATATGAAACAGTAATTCTGCTGCTGTGACACAACGAAACAATTTGTGAAAAGAATACGTCCTTGAAAATGGCATTTTTTCTATATTTTCTAAAAAAAATTGTAATAGTTGAGAAAAATGCATGAACCCCAATAAGTGTGTGACTGTATAAGACGATTTTACAATTAGCAAAACATTTCTCTCAGACTCCTGGGACACAAAAGATCCAGAACTCATTTTGCCGTGAGGGATACACTAAGGAAAAAATTATAGTAAAAAAGGTACCAAAAGGATTGCAGAGGAGGAATCTGGCTCCCGGACTATAAATAAATTTTATAAAAAGGCTTGTTTTAACAGATTTTTCCCTCTCAATTTATAGATTTTCTTGTTTTAAAATGTGAATATTTTAAAGGAGACATTATGCTTTTTAAGGTACTTAGTATTATGATCTAAAAACAGTAATAGAAACAGGTCCATTGACTCAAACCTGCAGAACTGATAAGCCTCTTCATAGTGACACTCACTATAACATGCAACAGATTGTCATTTATACATATTTATATTATTATGTGTCACTTAGAGTCTTCATTTTTCAAATAATCGTAACTAAGTACAGGGATGTGGGCAGGGATAGGGGGTAGGTGAAAACAGGACATTTCTGAGCACTGGGGCCTCAGTTGCAGGACAATACAGGATTACTCAAACAGACAGGAATCAAAATACAATTTTGAGTAAACTAATAATGAGGAAACACTGTTTAAAAGCCCATTAAAGTTGATTTAGAATAATATGTCCCTTTTAATAGCATTTTACTTCTCTTATATGTTTATTATAAAATATAGAAGCATCTACATGTCAAGTGTTTTGTGTAGAACAGGTTGATTGTACTGTGTATGTTGCAGAGTGTGTGTTGCAGTGGTGCCTCTGACCTGCAGCACTCGGCCTGAGCGCGGCTCGATGACCCTCAGCTTGCGGTCCTTACAGCTGGTGGCCAACAGGCTGCCGTCCGTGTTGAAGGACATGCTGAGGACCACGTCTGAGTGACAGTCGATCATCTTCACCGGCTCTCCCAGCTCCAGGTTCCAGATCAGGATCTGCACACACAGGGACGTTACACACACTCTGCAGTCGACAGTGTGAGGACAGAGCAGGATTAACACAGCGGCATAACTGCAACTCAAATGTTCAGTTTTCCTTTTTTAACAGTTGTAGTTTGTGACTGTTGCATTGTTACTGGTTTCCTCTGTCGGCACGTGACATATTTTCTGTTGTATTAGATGAAAGCTGAGGTCGATTTTTAAACCATGTAAGAAGTAAGATGATATTTTTATACAACTTTTTGTGAACAGCTTCTTCAGACGGGGAGATGAGGCAGAACACGTGGACACAGATCCAGTCCTCAAACACAGGGTTTGTGATCAAAGGCCGGCCGTCTGATCTAGTCACTAAGTGTTGCTATTATTCAAACAAAATCACGGCACAATCAAAATGAGAATAAGAGTCCAACCTGGTCCAAAGTCTGTCAAATGTTTCTGTTTCCAATTTAAGTCCGAATGTGATTTTTCCCATTTTCCGTAGGCCCATTATAACGTCAGTCCAGTCCTATATTGTGTCATCCATTTTTTCCTTCGGGCCTTTTTCCTGGCTCCAAAGGCCGTTTTAAGACTTAAAGGTGGTATGGACGATTTTTTTCAGCATTTTTTTTTATCATATTTCCTCGTGGCGTGGATAAATCATTTGTCCTGCCACGTATCAATCATAAAACGCACCTATCACTCACCTGCAGCCGCGTCAGGCTCGTCCCCACGTTTCCGCGTGTCTAAGCGCATGGATCTATCATAATATAGTTCCCTCAGTGTATGGGGCAAAATGAAGACGGAGAAAGACAGTTCGAGCTGACGCAGAAGAAGACAGAAATCTACGGGAGACGAGAGAGGCGATGCGCTCCGTTGCGCTAATAAACAAACACACGTGTGTGTTGTATCAGTCCACACGGGGGAGTGGCATGTGCACGGGGGAGTGGCATGTGCACGGGGGAGTGGCATGTGCACGGGGGAGTGGCATGTGCACGGGGGAGAGGCATGTGCACGGGGGAGTGGCATGCGCACTTCCGCCTGCGTTCTCAAATCGCCGAAAAATCGTCCATACCGTCTTTAAGTACATAATTCTGAAAACAAGTGTGATGTCTGTAGAGCTTGTTGATCTCAGTCCAATATTTCGGAGCAAAAGGACAGTCCCTAAACATGTGCTGATGAACACTTCCAGTTTTCTTGTGAATAGTGAGCACTTTGACACGATGTTATGAAAAAAACAACAGAATGTGATTTTTTTGGTCCTCCATTCAGAATGATAAATGTCCTCCCATTCTTCATCTGTCAAAGCAAAATGACCTTCTCTTTAGCCTCTCTTTGTAATGTATTCAGCAGAGTGGTTATCTAGATTATGAATGCATTTACATACTTTTGATATTATTCTCCTTGATGTTCTGATGTATTTGCCTTTATCATGATTTCACTCAAAGGATTAAGGTGGGAGTTGCTTTATTTAGTTTCTTGGTTATAATAACTCCTTCACTGTAAATACAATAAAAAGTCCTTAGTAGAAAAAGCTTCAGTTGTAGTCATCTGGACTCAGTTTGAAAAAATAGACGTTTCGACTCTCATCCAAGAGTCATTGTCAATAACAGAATTTAGGTCGAGAACTCCGATATTAATACTGTTCTGTGGTAAGACCCGCCCATTGGGAGGAGCCTTCCTGAAGTAGAAAGAGTTGTTTGTTTCAACAGAAACTCCCCCCTTGTATCTACCGAGCTAGCCTATTCAGAATCTTAATGGGCTATTAGAAACCTCTTTGTCTTTGTGAGACCCTGGCTCAACCACCCTGAGTACCTGATTAGCATCTGAATGTCCTCTACCTTTCCAGGGGTTCAGTAACCCATTATAAATAACAGGAAGATTAAACCTTAGCCCTCCATTTCTGTTTAAAGAAAACTGCAATTAGAAACAACAAAATGACTGAATCGGAGGCTGCAGACCTGAGGTTACGTGTCACAGCGACCCTGAAGAGTGCCAAACCACCGCCTTCAAATATCACAGCTGAAGAGAGTAAAGCACTTTCAGCACTGGAAAAAGATCATAGCATCAACATCCTCCCAGCAGACAAGGGACGTTGCACTGTGATTCTCAACGCAGCTGATTACGAAGCCAAAGTCCACACCCTCCTCGAGGACACGACCACATACGAGCGCTTGAAAAGAGATCCGACCAGTGGCTACAAGAAGAAAGTGATAGACTGTTTACAAAGGCTGGAAAAAGAGGAAGCGATAGACCGGCCTCTGTATTACAGACTGTATCCTGGGGAAGCCGTGCCCTGCATTTATGGCCTCCCAAAAATACACAAAAAGGAGGTTCCACTCAGACCCATAGTGTGCAGCACAGATTCCATCACTTACAATGTGGCCAAGCATTTAACAACTATATTGGCTCCGCTTGTGGGGAATTCGGAACATCATGTGGAAAACACGCACAACTTTGTGGATAAAGTGAAACATCTCCAACTGGACCCAGATGACCTCATGGTTTCATATGATGTGGTGTCCCTGTTCACCTGCATCCCGACCTCTGATGCAGTAGCAGCAGTGAGGATCAGACTGCAGGAAGACACCACCCTACAGGAAAGGACCAAACTGACACCTGAACACATATGTAAACTGTTGGACATCTGTCTGAACACCACTTACTTTCAATTCCGGGGACAATTTTACAGACAGATTCATGGCTATGCCATGGGCTCGCCCGTCTCTCCCATAGTGGCCAACCTGTACATGGAGCACTTTGAGAAGAAGGCACTGTCCTCATTCTCAGGCATAGCCCCAAAACTGTGGCTCCGCTATGTCGATGATACTTTTGTAACAATCAAGAAACAAGAGCTGGAAACCTTCTCTGATCACATCAATGCTGTGGACCCACATATTAGGTTTACAAGAGAAGACGCTAAGGAGAATCGCTTGGCCTTTCTTGATTGTTCCACGATCAGAGGAGAGGACGGGAAACTCCAAATAGAAGTATATAGGAAACCTACACACACGGACCAGTATCTGCTCTTTGGTTCCAACCACCCACTACAGCACAAGCTGGGTGTGATCAGAACCTTACAACACAGAGCTCAAGGTGTGCCCACCAGCTCAGAGGGCAAGAAGAAAGAGGAAAAACATGTCCGTAATGCCCTCTCAGCCTGTGGTTACCCTCTCAGCCTGTGGTTACCCCGCTTGGGCTCTCAACAGAGTGAAGAGAACCAAGAAGCAGGACAAAAGGGAAACTGAACAGAGAAGGAAGGGTGTTTCTATCCCTTATGTGTCTGGCCTGTCGGAAAAACTGCAGAGAATTTTTAGACAACACGAAGTCCCTGTTTATTTTAAACCAGGCAACACTTTAAGACAAAAACTGGTTCACCCAAAGGACAAGTTGCCGACTCAAAAACAGAGCAATGTAGTTTATTCGATCCAATGCAGTGAAGAAAGCTGTAAAGAACGTTACATAGGTGAGACGAAACAGCCTCTACACAAGAGGCTTTATCAGCACAGAAGAAATACAAGTTCAGGACCTCAGAGTGCCGTGCATCTCCATCTTGAAGCCTCTAATCACTCGTTTGAAGACGGTGAGGTGAAGGTTTTAAGCAGGGAGAAAAGATGGTTTGAAAGAGGAGTCAAGGAAGCTATTTTTGTTAAAAAAGAAAGACCTTCTTTAAACAGAAATGGAGGGCTAAGGTTTAATCTTCCTGTTATTTATAATGGGTTACTGAACCCCTGGAAAGGTAGAGGACATTCAGATGCTAATCAGGTACTCAGGGTGGTTGAGCCAGGGTCTCACAAAGACAAAGAGGATTCTAATAGCCCATTAAGATTCTGAATAGGCTAGCTCGGTAGATACAAGGGGGGAGTTTCTGTTGAAACCAACAACTCTTTCTACTTCAGGAAGGCTCCTCCCAATGGGCGGGTCTTACCACAGAACAGTATTAATATCGGAGTTCTCGACCTAAATTCTGTTATTGACAATGACTCTTGGATGAGAGTCGAAACGTCTATTTTTTCAAACTGAGTCCAGATGACTACAACTGAAGCTTTTTCTACTATGGAACACGCCTGGACGAATGAAGGATTACACCGACAATAAAAAGTTCTGTTTCTCTAAGCCAAAGGATTCTTTCAACATATCAACGCTCTTCATGTGAAATACCATTATACTTTTGTAATCCAGACGGTGGCAAGGTTAGCGCTCTTGCCTCCCAAGAAAGAGATCATGGGTTCAATTCCTGGACCAGACCAACATCACATGATCTTTCTGGGTGGAGTCTCCATGTTCTCCCCGTGTTACCGTGGGTTCTCTCTGGCTCCTCCCACCGTCCAAACACATGCATGTGGGCAAAATTGGCAACTCTAAATTGGCCCGAGTGAGAGTGAATGGTTATCTATGTCTGTTTGGTCTGCGACAAGTTGGCCACTGTCCAGGGTGCACCCCGCCTAAGGGCCAAAGTCACTGGGATAGGCACCATCGACCCCCGAAAGTGAACAAGTGGTTGAAAATGAATGAATCCTGACCTTGAATCAGGTCAGTTCTATTTGGTACAAAACCTTGGTCATAATGTTTAAGATTTGAACATCTTAGTTCAGTTTGTATGTTTTGATCAGCTCTTTCCATGTTGCCCTTTTGTTTTGTTTTACTTTTTCTCTTTTTTCTTTTTCTATTCACCTTATTCCACAAGTCCACCAGAGCGCCGCCATACCACGTAATCCTCTTTCCAGTTGTATTAGTTAAACTAAGTTCTACACAGACGTAGATAAAGTAGATTCTGTGCATTGTTGACATTTTATACAAATCATTCTCCTTTAGAGCATCTTTTAGTGCTGAGACTCCCTCGTTCTTCACTTAAGGGAACAGTAAGTGCCATTACAACAGAAGTGCTGATCTGTGGCAAAAAGCGGCACAAGTGTGCGAGGTGGAATGAGGTGAATATCCTTCCTTCTTCCTCTCTTTCTTCCCTCTGGTCTTCCATCAGAGCTGGACTGTAGAGTGCTGCTGTAATGCTTTGCTGTAAATAACTGCCGTGTGCTCTGTGATTGTGAGCTCCTCTGACACATCACTGTTCGTTTTTGGACCTTGTAGTCGTAGCCGGCGCTGAAGAGGACGCCGCTGCTGGTGGGGTGCCACTCGATGAGCCCCACCCGTCTGCTGTGTCCGTACAGCTCCAGCAGGGCGGCGCTCATGTTCCGCCTCAGCCCGCCCTCTGGGATCTCCCACACGCGCACCTGAAAAACACAGAAAACACACAAGTGGGGAATATGAAATATGAAGCAATAATCTCAGATCCAAAAATTGGACTAAAGTGATGTTTTTTGTATGTATGTATTATATTTATCAACTCATAAATAATTTGATGGGAATGAAAAGGACTGTACCTGATTTTTACTGTTTAACGTGAAAAACTGAACTGGCTCATGAAATAAAGTGAAATCTGTTCTACCCCAGTGCAGATATATTTATATACATATATATACAGTAGTGAAGTTAAAGCTGTGAAGCTCCGGAGACAGATCAAACTGTCTCTCTTCACAACACAACCCAAACTACCATTTTATTAACACGGTTTTGAAAATTATGGGTAAAACTCCCTTTTCATGTAATGCGCCGCGGGGCCTATATAAGTCTATGGGAGATTTAATGTTTCCCCAAACAAAGGTAATATAATAGAATGATAGGTTGAACTTCCAGCTACTTGACGGTTTTGCCCACGTTCTATAATAAACTCCTCGAACACTTACAGAGGTGTCTTCTGAGCAGGACGCGATGATGTTCTCAAAGAACGGGTTCCACTTGATGTCCAGAACGTTCCCTTGGTGTCCACACACTTTGGAGTAGTGCGTGTCCAGACGCCCACACTGAAAAACACAAACACATTCAGTGTCTGATGTGTAGAGGAGACTATGGGGCCTAGTGTCTAAAGACAACGCCTCTGTTTTCATGAACATACAGAAGACTCTACAATCAGTGATTTCATACCATATAAACTCTCAAAATCGTAATAATCCAAATGACTGGAATATGGATGGTTTTAGAATCACTGTACAGATGACCTTTGACCTGTCACCTATGAACCTGTCAAGTTTGATTGAGCAAATAAATCAATGGAATTATCGATGGTAGAAAGTTTGATTGAAATGGATCATTATTTGTAATTGTGCATTAAAGGATGTATTCATTTGAAATGTTTCGAACTTCATCATCTGGACAAGGGTTTTTAAAATCGTGGTGTTTCAACGAAATTCAAGGATCTGAAGAGTTCAAAACCTCTTGATTTGACATTGTCCAGACACTTACAATTATTTTACTTGTACTTTGAGAGTTTTTAAAACACTTTTAACCAAATAAAGGGTTAAATATGGTGACTAAAGGCTTGACTGACGGAAATAGTTGATTGTTTTTCGACATTTTGATTCAATAATGTCTTTGTCTTTGTCATGTACCAGAGCTTGTTCATTGTTCTGTCTTGTTGTTGCAGTGACCCCGGCTGTCCAGAGGAGGGCAGCGGCTCCTCACACCAGGATGAGCTGAGGACGAGGGTCAGGATGAAGGTTGGATGGACGTCCTCAAGCCAAAACTGTCCCAGAGTCAGACTGTGGTCAGCAGATACCAGGAGGCAACTACTTATCAGTTTATTAGTCAAATATCAAACTATTCTTTCTCTTGCAGAGCGGGACTTTTTAAATACATGATCAAACTAATACATATGGTGACTGAATTGCCTGACCCGCCAGCCCCGCCCACATTCTGTTCGAGTGCGTAAGGGTCTGGAATCGGAGTCAGAGCCAATGAAGTCGTCGGTCATCCATTTACCGACCAATCCCAGTCGGAGGTTTTAATGTGTCACACTGAGATACGGAAGTAGCTTTCCACCCCCCCGTTGCAAAACATTCAAGATGGCGGACCCGGCTCGTGACCCGGCTCGTGACCCGGCTCGTGACCCGGCCTCGTGACCCGGCTCGTGACCCGGCTCGTGACCCGGCTCGTGTCCGAGTGTTTACTTCTGCTCTCGTTTCGGTTTGAACGATCAGGAAAGTCCGCTCTACTCGCCGTGATGAACGTGCGTTAGATGCGGTTATACGAAGGGCGTCATCGCGATTCAGGAGACATTTTCTGCGTTCAGGACGGATAACGCGGAACACGCCTTGTTGACATGGGCTACGTAATATCCGGTTCAGCGTGTCGCGTTTTTTGCGTCACTTCTGGGTTTATGTGATTGGTTCTGTCTCTAAACTCCGCCCTAGAAATAGAAACGCAGCGGTCGAGCCCCAGAGCCACAGTTTTGATAAGTAGTTTGTCAAAACGTGTTGGGAATGGCTGGTCAGGCAAGTGACTGTCTTTGTCTCTATAGCTATTTTGGTTTAACTTATAAATTATGTAAAGCCCAGATACAGTAACTATTGCTTTTTATATTCATAGTCTGATTTATCGCAATTAGTAGATTATTTAGTGCAATATTACAAACCTTTGAATACAATTATTTGAATGATCCAAAATACTGTACTTTTTTTAGTAGGATTAATAGTTTATTTTTGTGTACTGCAGCTTGTATTTATATAAATCCATCTTTTAGTGTGAAATGTACTTTATAGCCAGGTTGATTTACAGAGTAAGTACAGGACTAGGGGGTGAAAACAGCACTCTGCGATAATATAATGTCAGAACAGTGTGTTTATCAGCCCCAGAGTGTTTTCACACTTTAGAGGAATCAGAATGGAGCTGCTAATTGTAATAACGCTAATCCTCTCACACTTCAGCTAATGTGAGGCGGGGCATCAGGGTGAATCTGTGAGTGCAGCGCAGACACGTGGAGCTGGCTCTGTTTACGCTGTGATTACAGGGGCAATACTTTCAGTCTTTACATTAGAATAATCTGCGACTGATGACAAAAATGTGACTTGGGCCGTCCCACACAGACAGAGCAGCACTTTACCAGGAATAATATATATATATATATATATATATATATATATATATATATATATATATATATATATATATATATATATTCATAAGGAAAGTAATAGTTTGTTTTGTGGGTGGAGGAGAAATGTGTGTGTGTGTTTGTGTGTGTGTGCGCGTGTGTGTGTGTTGTGTGTGTGTGTTTTTGTGTCTGTGTGTGTGTGTGTGTGCGCGTGTGTGTGTGTGTGTGTTGTGTGTGTGTGTTTTTGTGTCTGTGTGTGTGTGTGTTGTGGGTGTGTGTGTGTGTGTGTGTTTGTGTGTGTGCGTGTATGTTTGTGTCTGTGTGTGTGTGTGTGTGTTTGTGTGTGTGTGTGTGTTTGTGTGTGTGTTTGTGTGTGTGTGTGTGTTTGTGCGTGTGTGCGTGCGTGTGTGTGTGTGTGTGTGCGCTGTTAGCTGTTAGCTGTTAGCTGTTAGCTTTACCATGACAGAAACACTGCTCTTGCTCTTGTTGCACATATAAACTTTTCAGATGCTCAAAATATATGAAATAAGTGAGCGATATTGTGCAGTTTGAACTAGTTGTGTGCGTTTGTTTAAAAAAACACACACAATCTGGTGATTGTGGAGACGGGAACTCCCCTCATGAATGATGGATGTTCAAATGTAGGTCAGAGTCCTTCACACGGGGGGTGATGTTGGGGGTCGTGCTTAAAGGTCACATGTAGAATATTTATGGTATGATATGTTTTAGAAAGAAACAACAGATGTGGTGAAGTAAGTCAAAAGCTCTTTGCAGACAAGTCCAAAAAATGATCGGTATGAAAAGGAAATGAATCTAAGCTAGTTTATGACATTTGTCTTAACACACTCCTCTTCTCTGCTCCTTCTCTGAGCCTCACAAAACACTTCAAATCCCCACTTTTGTGATGTCATAGGTAGAACTCCGGAACCTGCAGTTTTCAGGTCCACAAATCATCCCCAGACTCGTTCTGAGCATTTCTGCCTAAAACGCTGTCATTAAAGCTGCATGTTTTCCCTCTGCTGGCAGGAGATGGCGCTATAACACCAAATCCTGATGAGGGATTGCCTCACAGAAATGAAGTAACGTGTACTTTCAGCCGCTACATTATGTCAAGTTCTAAAAACATGAGATGCCAAAGCAAAGGTGCATCTACGGGCAGCAGCAGATCAGCGGCGCGCGAGGGGCCGTTCTGTGTGGAGTTTGCATGTTCTCTCTGTGTACGCGTCACAACAGGATGCCCGGTGGTGGAGTGGTTAAGGCACAGCACACATATGCCAGGCTCCACGTGCAGCCGGCCGCAGTGTTGTGAGTTCAAATCCAACTTACTGCATGTCCTCCCCTCTCTCTTCCCCCATTTCATCCTGTGCTTTTCTGTCTAAAAAAGCCAACAGGTGACAACATCTTCGACTTTCCGACAGGTTCAACTCCTGACTGGGCGGGGCCGTTCTTTGTGGACTTTGTAGAACATAATGTATGGTCTTCCTGTTCATGTAAAAGTGAAATCAAAAAACACATCTCTTTACAGCTCTTTTTAAACCTCCAAATGAACATCCTGTCTCTCTCCTCACTCCAGCACAGTCCTCTCGCCCACTCGAGCGCACTTTGACCTTTCATCACTCAGAGCTTCAAGTGCTCAGCTGAGTCTGTCTGCAGAGAGGAACCATGAACCAACCCAGGTCTGCCCGGTTCAGCACAAACTGTAATGTATAAATGATTCCCGTGCATGTTCTTTTAGAGCGATGTTGCTTTCGTCTTCTTTCTCCAGATGATTTTTTTTCTCCAGCAACAAAAACATTTGCATTTGGCTCTTGTCAGGGGCCGATACACTGACTATCCCGGTTAAATACTGGGTACATCCTCGCCTGGAGACGCCCTCTGCTGACTAAAGTGGGGAGTGACGTATTTTGAAAAAGACAAATTAGCAGCGCGGCGATTCATCCATTAATTATAATGACGCCAATTAAGTGTGACCAGAACGAACTCATAGCATCAATTTGATTTCGGAGATCTAGAAAAGTATTTGCTGAACCCATAACTTTGACTGCTACTGTTTACAAGGCTTTCCCCGTGTGTTAATGTGCTGCTGGCTCTCACATTCTAACACTGGCTTCAAATCTAAAGTTGGCAACTTTTAGAAAGCTGAAAAGGCTCCACTGTAACAAACATCATTATGACATTATGGGGAACAAACAAAAAGCTAAGTGAAAGCATGTGCAGAACAAACCTTTAAACAAAGACAGTATGGAGCAGTCAGGGAACATTGTACTGAGCGTCTCGACAGCGTCTGCAGAGGAAACTGTTACGTATCACTACATGGAACAGTTTATCCAACAGCCATAAATATGAAGGGTTTGGACATAAAATATTCTAAAGTCTAGTTTGAATCCTGAGGGCCAAACCTATTTACATTTTGCATTTGAATAGTTCCTTTGTAAATACAATTATAATCAAGTTGTCTTGCGATCTAAATGACTAGGTTAGACTACAATGATTCACTTAAACGTAGTGAACATGATTATATTGAAGATTTTGCAAACATTTTGCCTATTTTCCCCAGTTTGACAATGTTGAGATGTTTATGATGTTACATCCTGGTTGGACATGGACATGTGTTAATATGCTGCCTTCATGGGTTTTTGTATGGACTGAAAAATGCACAAAGAACTCAGGAATTCGAGTCCAAAGCTGCAGCTCGACTTCCACCCCTGACGACTGCTGCTGTGGAGACGGACCAAAATCAGCAGATTTGAAATTATGTTAATTTGAGCTTTTTGACTAAATGTTACTGATTTGTTGACCATAAGCTTTGAAAGAGTTTATAGTCAGGCCAGTTAGGAACAGGAACAGGAACTCTAAATATAGGAAAGTGTCATCATCTGCATTGAATATCTTGTTTTTCCTCCTAAATAACAATATAAAATAAAGTACTTTAAAGAAAAAATATTAATAAATAATAATATTCTTGGGCTTTAAACATGCTCTTGAGAACCTTTAGTACTGTACATCTCTGTTTTAGGAAAACACCAACAAAAGTTTGAAACAAACAAGCTTACATTTGGATCTCTTGATTTTGCCATGGGACTAACTGAGATTTGACTCCATCGACTGGTTGCAGAGGGAATTACACACAGTTTAAGCGTGCTGGTTCCAGCAGCAGTTGTGCTGATCATGCTTGAATGGCAGAAACGAGTCTGGAGATGATTTATGGGCTAAAAATGGCAGAGAATATTCTCAGAGCCGAGAGGAAAGAGGACTGTCTAATTAGGAAACTAGTGTGAATGAAGGTAAATGCTACTCCAGGTATGTTTCTGATGAAGGAACAACGTTAGGACGTGGTTAAAAGCTAAAAATGTAATTTCTGCATAACATGTATGTATAAGTATGCAACAAAATGAACCCTCTCATGAGGGTTAAACCTGAGCAGGTCTTTAAGGCAGAGATGTCCAACACAGCCTTGAAATCAGACCCCAGACCTTCTCACAGTGTGTGAGACTAACCACTAAGCCACCCTCACTGACAGCAGTAACCACTTTAGCATTAGCATAGCATACCTGGCTGATGGGTATTACAATGAAGGAGCCCCCGCCAGCGCTCTCCGTCACCACGGCCATGTATTTGGAGTTGACGGCGCAGAAGTGGCTGTCGTGCACGTTCTTGGTGATGGGCACGCCATCAAAGCAGTGCTCGCGGTTTGCCGCTTTCCCGTAGACGTTTCGAAACTTGGAGCTTCGGTAGGTCGGACGCCATGACATCTGGAGAGGAGAGACAGCAGTGCGTCAATATGTGGAAAGTATATAATAAAGAACTCATTATTTGGGTTTACGGACAAGTTGATCAAGGTCATGCTCATGAGTTTCTGTCATTGTGTCCCTGAGCAGGACACCCCAGTCCCACCATAGCACATTGCAGACCGATACATACACTTGCACACGACATACACTTGCATACGCACCACATAAAATGGGACTAAATTTGGGCTAAACCCTGAGCTAAACCTAGACTAGTCCAGCACTAAACTCGGAATAAAAGTGGTACTGGACGTGTCTATTTACGGGTTCTGAAGTGGACACTCCAGGATCAGATGAAGTGAACCAGTGTTACGGGTGGAAATGAGCTCGAGCTACAGCCTGGTACAAAGCATCTCTCCTGATAAGGTTATTGTATATTGTGCACGGTCCATGTCTCAAATAAATAAACTTAACACACAGTTCAAGAACAGCATTAGAATCAAAGCATGCAATAAAACCAAGATAAATAACTTTAAAAATGCTAAAAGAGCAAAAAACTCTTATGTAGAATAAGTGGCTCTAGCTATGATTATGGACAGTGCAGCATATGGATGGAATAAATAATAGTGGTCTGGCTTGTTTTGGCTCCCTACACTCCCTACGTTAGCGTGAGATGGCATCAGCAGTTTGTTTATTGACGCACGGCACTCACAAACCCAAAAAATTATATTTCCAGAACATAATGTATCTAACATTATCCAACGCAAATGCATTGCATAAAGCAAGGTTGAAACACAGTGTAGAAGCTTTGCAGAGAAGTGAAATAAATCCAGACAGCAGTAGACTATCATTTTAAATGTAATGTGTGGGCATCATTTAGAGTTAAATGCTGATCAGGTCCCTTTCTCTGCTTCACCCATGTAACAGCTGTAGATTGACTCTATGAGCCTCCAGTGTGACTGGACTGTGCAGAGGAAACAGGAGCACAAACTCCTGAACCTCTGTTTTCTGTTGCTTTGATGCTCATTTACGAAGTGAAAGCGCAGGAGCAGAGCCAGACGTGGAGGAAGTTCTCTGTATGTTAAGCTTCAAAATGCTGAATGATTTATTACAAATTAGTCTAATAAGGAACTGAATTTGAACGTGGCTAAAGTTACACGTAAAGCGCGTACATGCGATACGGTGGTCAGTATTTTATGACCCTGTCCCAACACGACTCACAATAAAATGATAATTTATTGCTCCAAACTGACCTGAGGGTCACATTTTGACCCGCGGGTGCAAGACACTATGTCTCTGGTTTTAGTGACATAAAGCAGCATAAACGCACATTTGTCCCGCTCTCTGTCAGTCACAGGTCCAGCAGCTCAGGGGCCGAAGCACAGGGGCCGAAGCAGTGGAGCAGACTGAACCATTGTGAGAGAGCGGTGACTGAAACAAAGACATTTTTCAATTTGTCAAACACATAAACTGGAGAAATAGAACATAAAATGATGGCCCCATACACTGTAATAAATACTAAAACTAAAATAGATTTATTGGCCCATCTTTCTGAGCTCTTGTAAGTCCCAGGCCCTTCCAATCTTTCTAATCTTTCTCCCTCGTTCGACGACCCTGGTCATTAGTTCTGGTGACGTCAGCTGGAGCCAGGACCTGAGCATAGTACTATATATTTACACTTAAACACTTATAATTACACTTTGGTTGAAATAAAAAAAACAATGTCATCCTTTGTAACAGAAAAGTAACTGACATTTCTGCATCGCAAATTCAAACTTGTTAATTATTTTTCATTATAAAGACTTAAAACCATCAACGTTAAGCTCTGATGTCGGTTTATAATTGAAAATGTTTTATGATTTACTTCTTTTTGCCCCCAATCCAAACATTTTAACATTTTAGTGACAGCATTTTAAAGGGTCTATAAAAAGTTTGTCCGTGGCACACGTCATGCTCGCATCGATCGCTCTGAGCCAGCTGTGGATGCTAACTGACCTCTTTATCTCGGACGGATCAATGAAGGTCAATGCTTTACACAGAAAACTAATCACACGAGTTGTGTTGTGCCAACGCTTCGGTCGGACCATCTGGCACAAAGAGCAGAGGAGGGAGGAGTCAGCTTCAGCTCACATGCACATCATCTGCCTCCTCAGCCTCTCCAGCTCCTCCTCTTCACCACCACCAGAGTCTGGAACCCTTCAGAGATATTTTCATACCAAATCTATCAATTGCATAACCCAATATCTAGATCTGATTATCGAAATTTGAACTCTACTAGATAAAACAACATTTATAATTAACATATCTAAAGGTAAAATCAATTCCTATTCAGAGGGTTTCACCTTAAAAACTGGGACTTATTACTTCCAAAGCTGACGTGCTCTGCTTACACCAGAAGAAGAATGTACATGACGTTGTTCACAGGAAAGACTTCTGTGCAGACAGTACATCCTGTCAGGAAGTAGTTGGGATTCCTTTCAAATCAATACAATATTCTGAATCTGAGGTTTCCTTTTCCAGCTCACAACAGGAAATGGCAGAGACGAGGAGGAGGAGGACGAACGCACAGAAAGCATTGTTCTTTAAAGAGGAAGGGAAAGAGAGGGGGAGGGGGAGAAGAGGAGGTGGGAGAGGAGCTGAGGAGGAGGAGGGAGGAAGAGGAGAGAAAAGGAAAAGAAAGAAGAGGCGAGAGGAGAACAGAGGAGGAAAGGGGAGGATAGATGAAGAGAAGAGAGGGAGAGAAGAGAGGGGAGGAGAGAGAGGGGAGGAGAGAGGGGGGAGGAGAGAGAAGGGGTGGAGAAAAGACGAGAGAAGGAGAAGTTAGTTAGGGAGGTGGAGAAAGGGGAGAAGAGGAATAAGGAAAGGGAGATCAGAAGGGGAGGAAAGAGGAGGAGTAGGAGTGACTGCTCCTCTGTGCTCACATTTGAAAGCATCTTCCATTCCACTCTAAAGACGTTCTCTACAGCGGCTCTACAGGAGATGACCTGACCCCGGCGTCCACATGGGGTCATCCACAAGGGGTCATCCACATGGGGTCATCCACATGGGGTCATCCACATGGGGTCATCCACAAGAGGTCAGTCCACATGGGGTCAGTCCACATGGGGTCATCCACATGGGGTCAGTCCACATGGGGTCATCCACATGGGGTCATCCACATGGGGTCAGTCCACATGGGGTAATCCACATGGGGTCATCCACATGGGGTCAGTCCACATGGGGTCATCCACATGGGGTCAGTCCACATGGGGTCATCCACATGGGGTCATCCACATGGGGTCAGTCCACATGGGGTCATCCACATGGGGTCAGTCCACATGGGGTCAGTCCACATGGGGTCATCCACATGGGGTCAGTCCACATGGGGTCAGCGCGGCACACTCACTCAGGAGTGACGGGGCGTGTCATCCCTCATTTGTCCAGCAGGGTTCCGTTGGGTAGTGTAGAAGAGTTCTCAGACCAGGTCAGCAGACTGAGATCTTGATCGTCAAGACAGTGTCCAGATGCACCAACTTCTGATATATATGTATCCAACGATAACTAAAATCAGGACTTAAAATACTTATTTGTACATTTCAGACTCCAGGTTGAACATTTCACTTGTCACTTGTCACGTTTCACTTTTCAAAATGAAAAACAGGTCCCTTGGGTGCTCTGCATCTCAGTTCTGCAATTTTGAACAGGAAGTCAATTAACCTGTTTCTATTCTTGAGCTGTTTTGCATCAATATTGTGGTTTACGATGAATAAAATGTACAATAATCATCTACTTATGTTATTACTAAAATATGAAAAAACTTCATACATGATTTTAAGAAAGAGAAATCATTTGTTGAACTGTATGATCCCAACGATCAGACAGTTTTAGATGTCAACAGTTAACAAAACATATAAGATTATATTTGTAATAATAATGCTCTAAGACGCTCTAGCAGCTCGTTCAGCCTTTACATGTGTTTTGAGCAGATATCATCACTGACCCACCATCATCGCTCAAACCTTTCCACTCACTGCTAAAATATCCAAAAGTTTGTCATCTGCAAATCCTGTATTTACAGACCCTAAAACACACAGCTATGAGGCCACGATATGACGCCAGTGTTTGTCCTTCTATTCTCTATTAAATGCTGGACTATAATGTGGAGACGTGGTCTGGAACACAGCAAAGACGAACAGAACCTTCTGCAGAGCGATCGGGAGCAGAGCTGGACACGAGCAGAGGGACAGAGGGACAGAGGGGCAGAGGGACATAGAGACAGAGAGACAGAGGGACAGAGAGACAGAAGGACAGAGGGACAGAGGGACAGAGAGACAGAGAGACAGAGGGGCAGAGAGACAGAGAGACAGAGGGACAGAGAGACAGAGGGACAGAGGGGCATAGAGACAGAGGGACAGAGAGACAGAGGGACAGAGGGACAGAGAGACAGAAGGACAGAGAGACAGAGGGACAGAGAGACAGAGAGACAGAGGGGCAGAGAGACAGAGAGACAGAGGGACAGAGAGACAGAGGGACAGAGGGGCATAGAGACAGAGGGACAGAGAGACAGAGGGACAGAGGGACAGAGAGACAGAGGGACAGAGGGACAGAGAGACAGAGGGGCAGAGAGACAGAGGGACAGAGGGACAGAGATACAGAGGGACAGAGAGACAGAGGGACAGAGAGACAGAGAGACAGAGAGACAGAGGGACAGAGAGACAGAGAGACAGAGGGACAGAGTGGAATCTGGGTTTTCTCCTGTGACTTGTGCTCATGAAAGTCCCCGAGGCAAAACAAACATGGAGTCTGACATATGAGATACAATCTGATGATTGTGATGCAGAGGAGGCTCGTGGCTGATACTGATACTGATACTGATACTGATACTGATACTGATACTGATACTTCAGGGCACAAGTGAAGCCTGAGGACCCTCACCCTACGAGGCCTCCGCCTACAACCAGGAGCTCACGTTACTGGGTTTAGAAAGTATGTGCTGCGGCAAAATACCAACAGGAATATTAGCTCAAAACCCCACAAAATTCTGTCAGACCCTAAGGCAGTGTTTTGTTGCTTTCTTGTAAGAAAAAGTCTCCAAAATCTAATTCACAATGATCAGCCGGGATCAAACCAACAGTAAACACACATGTGACCAAACATTAACACCAACATGTGCCCAAGAGTGAAGGCCCCGTGTGACGGCCAAAGAGCTCAGCTGTGATTGAGCATGTAGCGTTAGCATGTAGTGTTAGCCTCAGCTAACGCTACATGGCTACTGACTTTACCAGAGCCTGAGCCTGATCTTTGCTCAAACAAACTTTGGTCATAGCCACGACTCACGATTTAAAATTTTGCTGTGTGACATAGATGTACTATGATGTCCCAGAGGGACGATCACATACTCACTCTGTATTAGCAGGTTGTGCTCCTTGATAGTGAACTAAATATGAACAAGCAGAGCTGTAGATGTTGTTTTGATTGAAGCAGATGTTTGTGGCCTGACGTAAACTCTAATGTACAAGAACAAAATCATTAGGATGCGTTCACATTTTTCCTGTTTTGGTTCTGGTTTGAGTCCAGTTTAGCTCTGGTCTGGTGCTGTGTGTCTTACTCTACTCTTTTCCCTCATGTGAAGAGGCTCGGACTCTAATGTTTGTGAAATACCTAATAAAACATGTCGTCACCAAAGCCACAAAACACATGACCTCCCATTCAGAGCAGTGTGTGAGGACAGAGGAGTGAGACAGAGGAGTGAGACGGAGGAGTGAGACAGAGGAGTGAGACAGAGGAGTGAGACGGAGGAGTGAGTCAGTGGAGTGAGACGGAGGAGTGAGTCAGTGGAGTGAGACGGAGGAGTGAG
This sequence comes from Eucyclogobius newberryi, assembly GCF_026437365.1. Taxonomy (NCBI): domain Eukaryota; kingdom Metazoa; phylum Chordata; class Actinopteri; order Gobiiformes; family Gobiidae; genus Eucyclogobius; species Eucyclogobius newberryi. The sequence goes on from NW_027316167.1 coordinate 39,247,114, forward strand.
ACGGAGGAGTGAGACAGGAGTGAGACAGAGGAGTGAGACGGTGGAGTGAGACAGAGGAGTGAGACAGAGTGAGACGGAGGAGTGAGACAGAGGAGTGAGACAGAGGAGTGAGACGGTGGAGTGAGGCAGAGGAGTGAGACAGAGGAGTGAGACGGAGGAGTGAGACGGAGGAGTGAGACGGAGGAGTGAGACAGAGGAGTGAGACAGAGGAGTGAAACGGAGGAGTGAGACAGAGGAGTGAGACAGAGGAGTGAGACGGATGAGTGAGACGGATGAGTGAGACAGAGGAGTGAGACAGGAGTGAGACAGAGGAGTGAGACAGAGGAGTGAGACGGAAGAGTGAGACGGAGGAGTGAGACAGAGGAGTGAGACAGAGGAGTGAGACGGATGAGTGGGACGGAGGAGTGAGGACAGAGGAGTGAGACGGATGAGTGAGACAGAGGAGTGAGACAGGAGTGAGACAGAGGAGTGAGACAGAGGAGTGAGACAGAGGAGTGAGACAGAGGAGTGAGACGGAGGAGTGAGTCAGTGGAGTGAGACGGAGGAGTGAGACGGAGGAGTGAGACAGGAGTGAGACAGAGGAGTGAGACGGTGGAGTGAGACAGAGGAGTGAGACAGAGGAGTGAGACAGAGTGAGACGGAGGAGTGAGACAGAGGAGTGAGACAGAGGAGTGAGACGGTGGAGTGAGACAGAGGAGTGAGACAGAGGAGTGAGACAGAGGAGTGAGACGGATGAGTGAGACGGAGGAGTGAGGACAGAGGAGTGAGACGGATGAGTGAGACAGAGGAGTGAGACAGGAGTGAGACAGAGGAGTGAGACAGAGGAGTGAGACAGAGGAGTGAGACAGAGGAGTGAGAAAGAGGAGTGAGACAGATGAGTGAGACGGAGGAGTGAGGACGGAGGAGTGAGACGGATGAGTGAGACGGAGGAGTGAGACAGAGGAGTGAGACAGAGGAGTGAGACAGATGAGTGAGACGGAGGAGTGAGGACAGAGGAGTGAGATGGATGAGTGAGACAGATGAGTGAGACAGGAGTGAGACAGAGGAGTGAGACAGAGGAGTGAGACAGAGGAGTGAGACAGAGGAGTGAGACGGATGAGTGAGACAGAGGAGTGAGACAGAGGAGTGAGACAGAGGAGTGAGACAGAGGAGTGAGACGGATGAGTGAGATGGAGGAGTGAGACGGTCGAGTGAAACGGATGAGTGAGACAGAGGAGTGAGACAGAGGAGTGAGACAGAGGAGTGAGACAGATGAGTGAGAAAGAGGAGTGAGACAGAGGAGTGAGACAGAGGAGTGAGACGGAGGAGTGAGACGGAGGAGTGAGACGGAGGAGTGAGACGGAGGAGTGAGTCAGTGGAGTGAGACAGAGGAGTGAGACGGAGGAGTGAGACGGAGGAGTGAGGACAGAGGAGTGAGACGGATGAGTGAGACGGAGGAGTGAGACAGGAGTGAGACAGAGGAGTGAGACGGTGGAGTGAGACAGAGGAGTGAGACAGAGGAGTGAGACAGAGGAGTGAGACGGAGGAGTGAGACAGAGGAGTGAGACGGTGGAGTGAGACAGAGGAGTGAGACGGAGGAGTGAGACGGAGGAGTGAGACAGAGGAGTGAGACAGAGGAGTGAAACGGAGGAGTGAGATGGAGGAGTGAGACAGTGGAGTGAGTCAGTGGAGTGAGACGGATGAGTGAGACAGAGGAGTGAGACAGGAGTGAGACAGAGGAGTGAGGCGGAAGAGTGAGACGGAGGAGTGAGACAGAGGAGTGAGACAGAGGAGTGAGACGGATGAGTGAGACGGAGGAGTGAGGACAGAGGAGTGAGACGGATGAGTGAGACAGAGGAGTGAGACAGAGGAGTGAGACAGAGGAGTGAGACAGAGGAGTGAGACGGAGGAGTGAGACGGAGGAGTGAGACAGAGGAGTGAGACAGAGGAGTGAGACAGATGAGTGAGACGGAGTAGTGAGGACGGAGGAGTGAGACAGATGAGTGAGACGGAGGAGTGAGACGGAGGAGTGAGGACAGAGGAGTGAGACAGAGGAGTGAGACAGAGGAGTGAGACAGAGGAGTGAGACGGAGGAGTGAGACGGAGGAGTGAGACAGAGGAGTGAGACAGAGGAGTGAGACAGATGAGTGAGACGGAGTAGTGAGGACGGAGGAGTGAGACAGATGAGTGAGACGGAGGAGTGAGACAGAGGAGTGAGACAGAGGAGTGAGACAGATGAGTGAGACGGAGGAGTGAGGACAGAGGAGTGAGATGGATGAGTGAGACAGATGAGTGAGACAGGAGTGAGACAGAGGAGCGAGACAGAGGAGTGAGACAGAGGAGTGAGACAGAGGAGTGAGACGGATGAGTGAGACAGAGGAGTGAGACAGAGGAGTGAGACAGAGGAGTGAGACGGAGGAGTGAGACGGATGAGTGAAATGGATGAGTGAGACAGAGGAGTGAGACAGAGGAGTGAGACAGAGGAGTGAGACAGATGAGTGAGAAAGAGGAGTGAGACAGAGGAGTGAGACAGAGGAGTGAGACGGAGGAGTGAGACGGAGGAGTGAGACGGAGGAGTGAGACGGATGAGTGAGACAGAGGAGTGAGACAGAGGAGTGAGACAGAGGAGTGAGACGGATGAGTGAGACAGAGGAGTGAGACAGAGGAGTGAGACGGAGGAGTGAGACGGAGGAGTGAGACGGAGGAGTGAGACGGATGAGTGAGACAGAGGAGTGAGACAGAGGAGTGAGACAGAGGAGTGAGACGGATGAGTGAGACAGAGGAGTGAGACGGAGGAGTGAGACAGAGGAGGTAGACAGAGGAGTGAGATGGAGGAGTGAGACAGTGGAGTGAGTCAGTGGAGTGAGACGGATGAGTGAAATGTACAGAATAAAAGTCGTTGTTGAGTGTGTAAAGGGTGTTTTATTATTTTAGATAATAATTACTGTGTAAAACTGAGCTAAAGGCCAACTATTTATTATTGACCTTTATCTACTACTATTACTACTACTACTACTACTACTACTACTACTACTACTACTACTACTATTACTACTACTACTACTACTACTACTACTACTACTACTACTACTATTACTACTACTACTACTACTACTACTACTACTCTACTATTGACTACTAAAATAGTCGTTAGTGACAGCCCCACCTCTAAACAGCCTCTTTTACATGCAACTGGTGAGGAGCAGATAAATGACATAAATATCATGAAATAAACATGTTTAAGTATAAAGATTTACTTCCCCATTGCACTCTGGTTAGCATTAGCATTAGCATTAGCATTAGCGGTGATCGAGCTGTAGCAACAGCCGAGTCAAGTTTGTGAATGTCTTTGCTCGGATTCACCAAACATGAAACTAAACGACAAAACAAAACTAACATTGCTCTTCATAATTGCTGGCAGAGACACTCTGGGACGGGAAGTCACAGTTTACATGATGCTATAATATTTCAAAAGGTCTATTTTACTTAAGTCTTCAAATAAACTAAATTCCATTTGGCCCAGATTCACCTTTGGAACTGTAAGAAATCCTAATTATTAAGCCTGAAGACAAAACACAAGAAATTCAGATGACGAAGTATCACAAGGTTCAGCGCTGCAGGCAAAGACAAGAGCAGAAGCTTAGTTCTTTCAAACATCTACAATCAAATATTTGCAGTGTTTCACCATGTATCTTATGTTATTCACACCATAAAGACAATTTGATTCTTTCACACATGCTTTAGCAACCCTGTAATGGTGCCTGCTCCTTTGTGTCTGTGAAGTTCCACACCGTTACTGGACTCATAACTGGAGGACTTTTGGATTTGCTTTGTCATGTCTCTGTTAGCGTCATGTTGACAATAGCTTTGCTGCTAATTTGTTTATTCAAAATGCTTCAATCCCCACAGTTGCCAGCAGAGGGCCTCAGACAAATGATCCAAGCGTTCAAGCAGCAACAGGATCCAAAAGACTCCTTTAATGTACTTTTAAAAGAGGCTCTTTCCCTTTTCCTCGCACTAATCCTCATGTCGCTGTGGAGAAGTGTCTGGTCCTCCACAGCGAGTCGGCCTCAGATCTGACATGAAGGTTGTGTGTAACACCTGAGAGAGCCCCATGTGCCAGACCACATGAGTTTGGTTCCACATTTATTTAGATTGAGTCATTTATTTAGAGAGTGAGGTAAAAATACGCTGAGACACAAGTGAGACTTTATTTACTTTGGGAAACACCTTATTTGTGTCTTATGAGTTTGACAAACAACATTACTGTTATTTTCCCAAGTGGCTTTTTGCTAAAATGATCGTCCTCTAGCATGTGTTAGTATCAGTATTGCATGACCTCTTTATAGGCTCAAGAGTCTTTTCTCTAAATGACCCGTCCACATGTAACATTAGAACATAGTTACCAAACTGGACCAAACCCATACAAAGGTGTCAAACTTCAGCACGTGTGGAGCGATGACTTCAGGCGAGTACATTCCCCACAATGCATTTCACTGTGATGTTTTTAATTGGCACAGCGCTTCTGCCTTAGCAACTTAGCAGCACGAGCTAACAGGAAACAATGGAAAGGAATGTCTTAAACTGATGATATTTTAGATAAATCTGTCCAGCAACAACACATTAAGTCTGTTCTCATTTGTTTGTGTCAAGTCAACAAATGATTTAAACTAAACTGAGCTCCGGCTGTGATGAATTCAACACTTTTTTACACGGCTGTTTGTCTTTAGAGCGTTCACAAGACTCTGAAGTGTGAACTGTCCCTAATGCACTTATGTGTGCAGTGCGAGTACCAGGACAGAGCCAGAGTCTTAGTCAAATGATCACAACTCAGTACAGGGATGTGGGCGGGGATAGGGGGTAGGTGGATTTTTGGAGCACAAAAGTGACTGGGGGGCTGAATAGTGATGGCAAAATATCTTATTACAATTAGTGTGACGAACATTGCAAATGTGATTTTTGTGCAGTTGAACTGGCAACAAATAGAATAATTTTTAAACATATTCTGTAGTTTATGTACATATATTTAAAAAAAAAAGAAATATTACATGTGTTTGATACTTTTTGTGTAAAAACAAGGCATTTTATGTGTAAAATTGCCTTAACTGCACATATTTGGGGCATTTACAAGCAACTTTAGTAATTCTTTTGTTATTAGATACAACACATTTACAGAGGGGACTTTGGTGTGTTAGTTTGAGTAAATCAGATCTTACTGAAAATTGGCGCATTTTTTGAAATGAAATCTTCACTAATCAGACTTCAAATGAGAGATCAGCGAATCCTTCAGTACGAGCTGTCAAAATATGGTCAGTAGATGTTAAACTTGGTGTTTTCAGGGCAGATCCTTATGCATTAGATAAACTTATTATGTTTATATTAAACATTATAATTCAAAATGTCCTATAAATCAAAATATGCAATTTGATTAAAGAAAATGATAAAACATCTTTAGGTGTGGATTGGACAATGTTGTTGTTTCTCAGATGTTAAGAGAGTAAACTGACCAAAAAACAAACGTGTCTCGCCTGAAACTCTTAAAGTCAGAACACAACACTGAGAACTAATGACGAGGAAACACTGAGACATGTTTTAGGCTCATGGAAGTTGATTTGGCAAAATATGTCCACTTTAAGCTTTGTCCTCACCTTCACAGCAGCACCACCTCCCTCTGTCCCACCGTCTGCCTCTCTGTCCAACTGTCCTCTCGCTGTGGTCCTCTCTCTGTGGTCCTCTCTCTGTTATCCTCTCTCTGTGGTCCTCTCCCTGTTATCCTCTCTCTGTGGTCCTCTCAGTGGTCCACTCTCTGTGGTCCTCTCTCTATCTGTGGTCCTCTCTGTGGTCCTCTCTGTGGTCCTCTCTGTGGTCCTCTCTGTGGTCTTCTGTAGTCCACTCTCAGTGGTCCTCTCTGTGGTCCGCTCTCTCTCTTTGTGGTCCTCTCTCTGTGGTCCTCTCTGTAGTGTCCTCTCTGTGGTCCTCTCTCTGTGATCCTCTCTCTGTGGTCCTCTCTCTGTGGTCCTCTCTGTGGTCCTCTCTGTGGTCCTCTCTCTGTGGTCCTCTCTGTTGTCCTCTCTCTGTGGTCCTCTCTGTGGTCCTCTCTGTGGTCCTCTCTCTGTGGTCCTCTCTGTGGTCCTCTCTGTGGTCCTCTCTCTGTGGTCCTCTCTGTGGTCCTCTCTCTGTGGTCCTCTCTCTGTGGTCCTCTCTGTGGTCCTCTCTGTGGTCCTCTCTCTGTGGTCCTCTCTCTGTGGTCCTCTCTGTTGTCCTCTCTCTGTGGTCCTCTCTGTGGTCCTCTCTGTGGTCCTCTCTCTGTGGTCCTCTCTGTGGTCCTCTCTCTGTGGTCCTCTCTCTGTGGTCCTCTCTGTTGTCCTCTCTCTGTGGTCCTCTCTGTGGTCCTCTCTGTTGTCCTCTCTCTGTGGTCCTCTCTGTGGTCCTCTCTGTGGTCCTCTCTCTGTGGTCCTCTCTGTGGTCCTCTCTCTGTGGTCCTCTCTCTGTGGTCCTCTCTCTGTGGTCCTCTCTGTGGTCCTCTCTCTGTGGTCCTCTCTCTGTGGTCCTCTCTCTGTGGTCCTCTCTCTGTGGTCCTCTCTCTGTGGTCCTCTCTGTGGTCCTCTCTGTGGTCCTCTCTGTGGTCCTCCCCCTGCAGCCCGGCCGGGTCTCTGCGTCTCTGCTTACTGAGTGTGTCTGCTCTGCTCTGCTCTCTCAGCTCCAGGCTCCGCCTCCTAGCTCCTGATGGCCCCACCCCCTGGCTCCTCCCACCCCGCTCCATGTGAAGATGCTGCAGGGCCCGGTCCTTTCTACTCTCCTCACATGTGATGAGCAGAGATGAGAACAGAGAGGTGGAAGAGACAAACATTTGACTCAATTAAGTGTAAATTTACTTCAAAATAATGTTATTCAAGCAGAAGTAAAAATAAGTTGCTCAAGTAATTATTGACGAGTAAAAAGGTATTAGGGGAAACTACAACTCAAGCAAGAGTAATTGGGAGAGGAACTGAATGTAACAGCTGATAAAAAAATTGATTAAATTTAAGGATAAAACGCTTTATTTAAAACATGCTTTATTAACACTAAGTAAGGCGCAGTTTTTATAAAGTGGTAGGAACATGTGATCCCAAATATAAGTATGTGTGTTAGGACTGGGTGATATGGTGATAAAAATGTAATCTTTGTGACAATCTGCCTGTTTTGTTAACTTGTAATTTTCTCTGTGCTTAAAACAGCCTGTTTTCCACACACACTTTTATTAGTCGGAGGAATGAGTCTGAGGAAACATCACACTTGATCTGCATCTGTAACGACCATGTGAAGACAAAAAGAGAACATCAATGGGACATGGCTCCAAGAAAATGGTGATATCAATGTTTTGGCATATCACTCGTGTGTATAATAATAATAATATAATGAACAGGACACAGCTGATGCTAACATGCTAACATGCGAACATGTTTTGCTTATTCTTTTCTGTTAGAGTTAGGGTTAAAGCGAGCCGGACCACTTGCTGTCCACTTTGCATGACTAAAATGGGCTGGTCCGGTTCACTTAAGACAGTGGAGATACTTTGGGACTGCACCAGTGCACTCCAAAGTGGAACCAGTGGAAACAAGCCTATAGCGCCCCTTTAATATTGACCCAATAGAGGAGGGAAAACTACAGTGAAAAGGGGCCCCTGCAGCTCTGGCCCTGCACACACACAGACGGCTCAGTGTAGGGCCCATTCACTGCACTTCCTTTCCCAGCCTGGACCAAGGGCCCGGGGCTTGTTTGGGATGAGCATACTCCCACATGTTCTCCGGCTGTGCCCTGACCTCCTCCGTGCTCTCATCCTCTTTACCCTCAGTCCGTCTACATTCGAGGGCCTCCTGGGGCCCACGTCTGCAATCAACAGCCTATGGCCCACATGTAAAACAGTGTTGCTTGTTTGAAGAGAAGATAATGTAGGATTAATACTCACAAACTAATTGCTGCGTTTAATCTTCACCAAAGGCAGTGATTTATTGCATTGTATGTGTTTTGTGAATGAAAATGTGGTTCATTGTCAGATTCTCTCCAACAGACAGTTTTGTGTTGTGCATTTTGAAAAGATTAAAAACAGATGAATATTGTAAGTTTGCTTCTCGGTAACAGACACGTACTGTATTTCTGCCATGAAGATCCAGAGCGTCTGAGGGAACGTCATGGAGCCCAATGTAGAAGCTTTATCACCCAAATATACACGCAAAGACATGGAGAGGAGCGTGTCCAGCGTCTCCAGCGAGTCCAGCGAGTCCAGCGTGTCCAGCGTGTCCAGCGAGTCCAGCAAGTCCAGCGAGTCCAGCGTGTCCAGCGAGTCCAGCGAGTCCAGCGTGTCCAGCGTGTCCAGCGAGTCCAGCAAGTCCAGCGAGTCCAGCGTGTCCAGCGAGTCCAGCGAGTCCAGCGAGTCCAGCGTGTCCAGCGTGTCCAGCGTCTCCAGCGTGTCCAGCGTGTCCAGCGTCTCCAGCGAGTCCAGCGTGTCCAGCGAGTCCAGCGTGTCCAGCGAGTCCAGCGTCTCCAGCGTGTCCAGCGTGTCCAGCGAGTCCAGCGTGTCCAGCGAGTCCATCGTGTCCAGCGAGTCCAGCGAGTCCAGCGTGTCCAGCGTCTCCAGCGTGTCCAGCGTGTCCAGCGAGTCCAGCGTGTCCAGCGTCTCCAGCGTCTCCAGCGTCTCCAGCGTGTCCAGCGTGTCCAGCGAGTCCAGCATGTCCAGCGAGTCCAGCGAGTCCAGCGTGTCCAGCGAGTCCAGCGTCTCCAGCGTCTCCAGCGTGTCCAGCGTGTCCAGCATCTCCAGCGTGTCCAGCGTCTCCAGCGTGTCCAGCGAGTCCAGCGTGTCCAGCGAGTCCAGCGTGTCCAGCGTGTCCAGCGTCTCCAGCGTGTCCAGCGAGTCCAGCGTGTCCAGCGTGTCCAGTGATTCTTGGTGTGGCTGTTCTCTTGGTGCGATGGCAGAGCGGGTTGAGAGAGCGAGTCTGAGTCACACAGATACTTCAGAGTTGGTGAATTTAATCATTTGCTCCAATAGCTGCGTCTGGATGATTTTTAAAGGTCTGGGGTTTGTTTTGGTCCTTCTTCCGGACAATGAAACACGTAGGTTTGTCACCGGAGCGTCGCCGCCACAAGTTCAGCTTTGTTCAACAGCTTCAAATGTCCAAAACATGCCCAATCAAACGCTGAAAACACCAGAGATTCACGTGGTCCCGGACGCTCTGGATGCACCGCTAAAATGCTGGACGCGCGTTCACATAGATATTCGATATAAACTGGACGTCAATGTCATATCTTGACTGACTAAGACAAAATGAAACCTCAAAAAGGAATCATAATGACCTAAACAAGGTATTTATTTTAACCTTGATTAAAACAGGTAAAAAAGGACATGTTTTTGCTGATATTTTTGCTGAATTATAAAAACAAAGCACAAATGAATGAGAGACTTGAGCTCTTTTGTGACTTCAGAAAGGTGGGCTTACATCACACGGACCCTCCCCCATTACAAACACTACAAACCAAAGTGTGCTAAAACTGCGTTATTTCGGGGCTTTTGTTTTTCGCAGCTGTGGATTCCGCCTCTGCTTTCCTGTCTTTGTCTCTCTAAAGTGTGAGTGTCCCCCCCCCCCCCCCCCCCCCCCCCCCTCCTGGTCCATCCCAGACTCAGGTCCCATCATGAGATACAGTATGTGTGGACCCCGGAGACTCCCCCGTGCTGCTCCGTCTGTTCCTGGTCTTTGTGCAGACGTGTTGTGCGCTGATGCTGCTGCTTCACTGTTTATCGACTCCTCCTCCTGCTGCACTGCACAGGCCGGTGGAGGAACGTGTCGAGGGCGGAACGATTAGCAAGAATGTTACTGCAAATTTGAGACCATTTAGATTCGCAAATACGTTCTCAGTTTTGTCGTTTTTGGTCAGTTTGCTCTCTGAATTTATACTTTATACAAACTTGTGCAATCGTCTCCCAAAGATGTTTTACTATTTCATTGAATCCACTTCAACATAGATTTCTCTGGGACATTGTAACTTCAAAGGCCGTTTTTCTCCCACAAAGACACAAAGATCAGCCCTTAAAGCAGCTTCTAAACACAACCAGCTTTACAAGAAGGATTGGTTCAGATCCATTTCCAAGCCTGATTTATTCAAGTTTAACTTTTTTTTAAAAAGGCAGAATTTTTACACCAATTTTCTTTCTTTTTTTTGTATATGTGCATGTTTCAAAGATGTCAACAAAACTAAGCAAGACATTTAAACCTGTCAATTTTTCAGAATTATGTCACAAATATTGGCAATATTTTACTTATTTCTATATGAAGACATTACATGTCATACATTTTCCTTTGCATTATGTGAATACTTTACAAACAAATTTTCAAATGAAACCTCTAGATTTATTTATTTCATGCATTTTCATTGAAACTTTGCAAACTGCAATTTCAGTTCAATATAATATTTTGCCCAATAATCTGAACAGTTATAATGAACAGTGAGTATGTAACAATTGTAATTGATAAAAAAAAAAAAAGTCTTAACCTTTGCTAGGGGGATAAGGATGAACCATAAACAGTTGTATTACTGCATGGCGTTCATCTAGTATTTCTGCTGGTTTGTGTTTGACAAGAGGCTCTTCAGTCACATTCTGCTCTAAATAAATCTGTTTTAGTTTTGTCCAAAGACCCAGCAGACATTTACTATTTAGCTCTAACATAGAATACTTGGTAGTCCGTGGTAAATTTTCCCCAGATGGTCCGAAACATGTCCAAGCTCAACATGGCAAGGCAAGTTTATTTGTACACAAGGCTTCACACAACAGGAAAAAAAATGCATTAAAATCACAATGACATGACAGAAATCACAAAACCTTCATTTCTATTAATTTAATTTTAACAGTTTTTCTGACATGAATCAAACATTTTGTCCGTGCTTAGTGATCCACCAGATGGAAAACCAGATCTATTGGCCCACACTGGCCCGCACTGGCCCACACTGGCCCACACTCCAGACACACATATTTGACATTGCCAGCGTGACAGGCGTCTCCGGGACGAGCTCATCGCTTTTAGACTGATTCTTTCCCATGTTTGACGTCCTTAGACGTCAGCGCGCTATCTGCCTCTGCCACGTCTGTGCTGAGTGTGTTTATCTTTTACCACGACTCTCTCGTCGACGCCTCCACCTGATGTGTGGAGATTTTGTATCTTTAACAAGGGACCCAGTCTCGTCTGCCCCGCCCTATATTTAGCCTTAGCTAAACTAATTGTCCCAGACAAAACCAAAAGCTTTCAGTGTTAAAACTCGCTCTTGGTCAGTGGCCACTTTGCAGTGGCCTTAGTGCCGACTGACTCTCTGACCAGCGTGTTCAAACATGCACATGACAGGATGGCTCTCCAACTTCAGCCAAACCTGGAGAAAGGGTGTCACAGGATAAATAGGATATTTAGGACAAAAATAAATACATGAATGGAATCCTATCTTTGCTGTTCTGAAACACTTGCTCCAGAGAGAACACACACACATGCAGCCTACACTGACCCGGGACTGAAGATCTAGTACTGATATTTCATCTGCTAAAACTGTAAAACCTCAGTCAGCCTTGTCCTCTGCAGACGGTCTGGTTATGGTCACTCTTCCACATACATCAAAACGGGACTAGACTGGAACTAAACCAGGACTAGACTGGGACTAAACCCGGGCTAGACTGGGACTAAACTGGGTCCAAACCAGGACTAGACTAGGACTAAACCAGGACTAGACTGGAACCAAACCAGGACTAGACTGGGACTAAACCAGGACTAGACTGGGACTAAACCAGGACTAAACTGGGTCCAAACCAGGACTAGACTGGGTCCAAACCAGGATTAACTGGGTCCAAACCAGGACTAGACTGGAACTAAACCAGGACTAGACTGGGACTAAACCCGGACTAGACTGGGATTAAACCAGGACTAGACTGGGACTAAACCAGGACTAAACTGGGTCCAAACCAGGACTAGACTGGGTCCAAACCAGGATTAAACTGGGTCCAAACCAGGACTAGACTGGGACTAAACCAGGACTAGAGGAGGACTAAACCAGGACTAGAGGAGGACTAAACCAGGACTAGAGGAGGACTAAACCAGGGCTAGAGGAGGACTAAACCAGGACTAGAGGAGGACTAAACCAGGACTAGAGGAGGACTAAACCAGGACTAGAGGAGGACTAAACCTAGTATATTGTGATTACACTGGATCAAGACAACATTTCTGGCCGAATCAGGACCAAGCTAAGACGACAAAAGGCTGAGAGACGACCAGGAGGAAGCACATCCCGAACCACGCCTTCTTACTTTCTCCACCTCCCCATCCATCCCCCTCTCAGGGGGAAGTGACAGCCTGTGCCAGCCTCTCTCTCTCTCTCTTTCCTCTCACTCTCCCTCCTCCATCGCTCTGTCTTTCTCTCCATCCCCCTCTCTGTGTGAAGTGTATGTGCCAGCCCCTCTCTCTCTACTCTCTGCCTCTCCTACTCCCTCCCTCCCTCCCCCTCCCCCCTCTCTCCTCCCTCCATCTCTCCCCCTCCCTCTCTCTTCTCTCTCTCTCCTCCATCCCTCTCTCTCTCTCCCCCTCCCTCTCTCCCCTCCTCTCAGTGTGAAGTGTCTGTGCCAGCCTCTCTCACACACTCTCTCCTCCCTCCCTCTCTCCTCCCTCCCTCTCTCCTCCCTCCCTCTCTCCTCACTCCCGCCCTCCCTCTCTCTTCTCTCTCTCTCCTCCATCCCTCTCTCTCTCTCCCCCTCCCTCTCTCCCCTCCTCTCAGTGTGAAGTGTCTGTGCCAGCCTCTCTCACACACTCTCTCCTCCCTCCCTCTCTCCTCCCTCCCTCTCTCTTCCCTCCCTCTCTCTTCCCTCCCTCCCTCCCTCCCTCCCTCTCTCTTCTCTGTCTTTCCTCCATCCCTCTCTCCCTCCCCCCCTCCATCTCTCCCCTCCTCTCAGTGTGAAGTGTCTGTGCCAGCCTCTCTCTCACACTCTCTCCTCTCACTACAGGCGGTTCTTTGTGGATATTTTCCACTGTCTGCTCACACAAGTGCAGCTGCAGTCTGGAACCAGCTGACAGCTCTGTGGGCTCTGATCTGTGAAAAGAACTGACGAGATTATTTTGGAAGAGGAAGACTGAGCGAGTGGCCAAATCTTCATATTTTGCTGCTTTGTGATACTTCAAATTGAATCGATATTCAAGGCGGCAGAATCAATGGATCAAAACAGGTCATACACAGCTACGTACTCCTGACCGAGCCATGCAGGGCCGCTCCGAGCCAATTCCATGCCCCTTCCCCCACCCCCGATTGAATGTCCAAAAATACACATAGCTTTGAAAGCTGCAATAAATTAATTCATTGTATTAATAACCATTTAACTTATCGTGTTAACTTTGAAGTCGTGTCCGATGGCGACAGCTTTGTAACGCACTTGAAAAGCAGCTTTAGCGAAAAATGCGTGAAGTGCTAAAACAAAGCTACGTGTACAGTACCATCCTGGTCATAGAAACATAATGCACAAATAAAACTGGTGAAAATCTCAGCTCACAAAGCCCCAAACTGCATAAAATATGAATTGCCATTTAAACAAAGTAAATATATTATCATTGCTCCATCATCTAGTTCCTAGCATTTTATATCTAAAGTGTGTAATATGACAGAAATATTAGTAAAATAACCATTGCTAGTCCCTGTAAAATGTTTTCCCAAGCAGAACCAGACTTTAGAATATAACGGAAAAGTGGAAGCTTAATTCCAACTTCTAGAATCAGTTTTTCCAGATGAGGCCAGAGCAGAGCTGCCTTTTCTTTCTGCAATCACTTCACCAGGGCCGGTCAGGAGAGCTCTGTCCATCACCTGAATCACACTCTACAGTTCTAGGATGTGTGTGGAAACACTTATGGCCTCACAATCACATTTGGCCCAGCAGCATGTGCAGATAAAGGCCAGAATTCATCCGTTATTTAGCCTGTGACAGTTGTGTGTTTATTGACAGTAATCTAAGCTGCTCTCCTGCCTCTGCATGAGGACAAAGAAGAGAACCTGACATAAACACAACTGTGACACACGCGTTCTTATAATAAACAATGGCCCCGTTTGAATGTGTTGATCTAAAATACTCCAGATTACAGGAAATTACATCTATTTTGTGGGAAATTTGCTTTTAAAATTACCTGCTACAAAATCAATTCAGAATACTAGCTAAGGATTCTTAATTAGTGAACTAAGGGGTGAGAGCAGATGGCAATTAGAGATCTTGCCTGGGGCACCAAAAGAGAAACTGTAAATTCCTCTGATCTTAAAGGCGATTTGAGAATTCAGGCGGAACTGCGCATGCCACTCACCCGTGCGGACTGATACAACACACACGTGCGCGACGGATTGGATCTTCTGAGTCAGCTCGAACTGTCTTTCTCCGTCCTAATTTTGTCCCGTACACTGAGGGAACTATATTATGATAGATCAATGCGCTTAGACACGCGGAAACGTGCTGCTCGTGGGGACGAGCCGGATGAGGCTGCAGGTGAGCGGTAGGTGCGTTTTATGATTGATACGTGGCAGGACTAATCGTCAGTCCATGCCACAAGGAAATGAGACTCAGATTTGGGCCAAAAAAATCATCCATTCAACCTTTAAGTTAAGGGAAAGAGTGTGATAATGGTCAGAGTGGTCCAAGGGACTGCTCAGGAAGTTTGTGTGTCAAAGCCTTTAAATGAACTAGTTCTGTTTTTCACATATTTAAGACTGTAAACATCAGGTACTCTGAATATGAATGGAGCTTAACAGTCCCACCCACTTCAAAATTCGCCACAGTTCAAAATTTCTCTTTCATTTTTGTCATAGATATTAGATTTAAAAAGATATCAGGCACACATTATGTTAAATTGAAATTTTTGAGCTTTTAACCATGTTCTAACATTGTTTCCGCATCAAAAACATACCTGGAGAAGCATTTACACTAGATGAATCTCCCCCCTCTGACCATCAAAACTGACAAATAAAGACATTTCCCCCATAACTGACATAGCTCTGACACGGCTTTGAGAAACTGTTATGCCTTTTTTAAGTCCATAAATCACCTCCAGACTCATTCCATCTGTCGTTTCTTCCATCAAATCACGATCAGTACAACAGCGTGCTGAGACCTGGAAATGAGTTTATCTTAAACTGGTGAGTGTTGGCACCATCTACTGGCTGTAGATGGAACACACAGTTAGTCCTGGGGGAAACAGCAGAGATCCAAATCTAATTGTGTTTGTTATAAATATAGTTCTAAAACAGGAGATGGGGTACTCATAACTGATATCAATAGAAACACTGCATAATATTTCACCTTTTAAAGGCAACGGAGGCTAAGCAGCTCTGTGGTAAATAATGTCTATAACACAGTTCTTTTCAGCCCAAAAAAATGCATTTGAAACTTAAAATTTAGCAAAATGTGTTATTAACTTAACTAAAGTGATTTATAAAGTTTCAGAAACTGAATTTAAATAAAAGTTGGCCTGTAGGTCTTGGGCTCTATACTTACTAGAGCTGATTAGACCCGAGATTTCAAACATTTAATATTCTAATATTAATATATTTTTTATAGCATTGGTTTTTTCTTTCTTTCAATGAGAAAAAGACATGGTTCAACGTCAGAGAGTGGGGACTAAGTGGGCGGGACCTCCATCTGACCACTCGACCAGAGCCTTGGTCACAGACATATGTACTGTAGAAGGGTTTTGAGTAGATGAATAACATTAGGGATTAGGCTGAAAGAAGAATACATGCTAACGACCGAATAAACACTTCTCAAATCTTGTTATATTTAATTTACACCTGCAGGTCCTGAACAGGTTGGTGTAACTAGAAAGTAGAAAAACAGATGATATATTTTTGTTTTTTAACCATAAATACATTCAACAGATATTACATAGGGTCACAAGATTCAAGATCTATTGTTCTATCCATCCGCTCATAAGCACATGCATTCTAACCCCTCCCCTTAGCTTCATATATCCTGTGCACAACATGATGCAGCAGCAGTGAAAGTGCATGTTCTCCTAATGACCGGAAAGATAAAGCCAAAGCTCTGCTGAAGCTACAGGACCAAGAGCCATTAAGTCCAAGTGTGAACAGGAAACATGCACCACTGTGGAGCAGACTGAGAGGACACAATAATGTCAAAAAGAATGTATAAACAGTGGAACAAACACTGAAAATCGATCAAAGTTGAACGTTCTCATTTTACTCTACAAGCATGTCTTATATCTATTCTAGTGCTTTTCTGATTATGGCTTTCTTTGGTGGGATTGAATCTGTGGTAACTATTCATCATAGTTTTGCATCAGAATCCCTCTTTTTTAGGGGAGGAGCCTATTGTACATATTTGTAGGGGTATGGAAACTCCGAGCTTGTCACTGTTAGTGTTCTCGTTGGTCATTTTAATACACATACGATAACACACAAAGACAAGACAAAAGGAAAAGTAGGTTTAATATACTTTTCAATACACTGTTCAGAATGTGTACGCTTCCCCTAGTCAGCAGCCATTAAATCTAAATATAACAGTGAAAACCAAACCTGGCTCACTCACGGTTGACCAGAGCCTTAGTTACAAACAAAGACTTCAGACCTCAGAACACATGTGCAGACCGCTAAAAGGACCTGCTGTCCGCTCTGGTTCTAAAAACTCATGTTAGAGAGCGGTGCATGAACGGGCCTCTGAACACGCCCACAGACTGAGCAGCTGCAGGAGAAGAAGAACCAAGCTTCCCCCACAGTACTGCCCTGCGGCCTGTAGAGGCCACTAAAAGACACCGTGACTTCAGCCAAGCTTCAGCAGCTAATTTGAGAAAACGGTCCAACATGAACATATTTCGGACCAATTTTAATATAGTTGTGACACACAGTAATTTGAGATGTTATAGGTCAATCACTGCTTGCCTTGATTTGCCCTGACCTCTTGCCACTGGTGGAAACATACAGCATCCTCTTTCTTCATCTAATGCATGTAAAATGGTAAAAAGAGGACTTTCCTGAGCACCCGAGCCTCACTTACAGAACAACACAGTTACTCAAACATGCAGGAATCAATCAAAACATCATACAACGTTGAGTAAACTAATGCTGTAACAAGGTTGAATGTCTATTTTGCATTATATGTCCCTTTCACTCAAATCTAAGCAAAAAACTGTTTTGTTTAGCTGTGCATGACTGAAAGGATTTTCTTTGCACTGTTCTTTTTTATTTCTTAAACTGTTTTATGATTCCTGTAGTTTCTTTGTGATTTGAATGCATTTTCCCTGTCGTGTGAAGCACTTTGAATTGTCTTGTGTATGAAATGTGCTCTAAAAATAAACTTGCCTAATAAAAAAACTGATCAAATTGTGAGGTGAACAAATACACAAATAACAGACCTTAAATTTAAAGTTAATACCCTACCTTGCAAATAAAATGAAATTGTTTTTTCACTTTGTATGATTTCATTGCACTGGAAAAACATGTACAAACATTTGTCCTTACTGCTTGTTTCCATGGAAATGATGTATTCCTTCAGCTATAATATTCCACATTATGGCTTAAAACTAAAGCTACCTCCGTGAAGAATGTTTCAGAGTTTGGTCTTTTTCCACGGAATCATCAGGTGACGCTCCACCACACAACTCATATTCTGTCTAGCATCCCTTAATTCTACTGCAGTTCTTGTACTTCTCCATTGCAACACTGACATTTTCCAGTTGTGGGACCAATAAAAGTTATGCATGGAAAAACCCACACATAACGCACAGTGTCGATATTAGCACAGAGGACAAAGGAGAAGGAGATGGAGAGACAATCAGAGGAGGCGAGGGGGATACTGAGAGATGCATGAAATATTCAGAGGGTCTAAAGCACCTGCCCACTCTGTACGGTCAGGTCTCGTTAGCATCGCATCAAATATTCAACTTGATAATGGATGAAACAACGTGCTCCTATTGGTTTAAAAGCGCCACTACAACTACTCCCTATTCAAAACATGGACGCTGAGTAACCAGACGCTTGGAGAGCAAAGAAGCAAGTTAGCCAATCTCAGAAGTGTGATCATTCAGACTCTGGAGCTTCTTTTGTGTCAGGGGACAGGCCATGAAGCTTTGGTGGGAATCCAAATCAAAATCCTCAACACCAAATTGGTTTTAGAATCTGGCCACCCAATGAGCTCTCGATCTACTGTAAATGCACCTTGGTGTGGAGAGGCTCTCGTGATCTTCTCTCCACCCCAGTGTGTCAAACTGAAATAGAAACAATGTATTCCACCAATTGAATACAAGTTATTTAAAAAATGTCGATATTTTGAGAAATGTTGTGTATGAAGATTGATTCTTTTTTATACTGCACTTGTAACTATTGATGGGATGGAAGATAATAATAATTGACATTCTATTCTATTATTTTTGACCAAACTTGAAATTTGGAGAAAATGACATTCAGACTTTGTTATTTTATACTGTAAAAGCCACAAACCAGTTCAGTTTAGAATAGTTCGTAGTGCTGATGGTGGAGTGGATAGCACCTGTCCCTGCTGTGGGGGGCAGGCAGCAGGCATGAGTACGAATCTGGCTCTTTTCAGGTCCTTTTCCAGCTTTGTCCCCATTACAAACTGCTCTGTCCTGTCAAATAAAGCCTACGTGCCAGAAAAACCTTTAAAATGGCTTGGAGCATTAGGCTTCTAATGACAGCCTGTGTCTCCACGCTCTAAATGAATGAAAGTCCTGCTGACGGGACACTCCAATTATAAGAGGTTTGTCATACTGCAGAAAATTATATGTGAAGTAATATTATCTCTAAGGAGACAAGCAGGGGACAGCCCCTTCACCAGAAAAGCTACGTAGTGCACCTTTAAGGAGATTTCTGACAAATGTCCGCAGTGGCCAGCAGAATCAACTCTTCGTTTTATACACAGGAAAAATAACAAAATATGGATTAATAAATCATGAGTTTGAACCCCACAAGTAATTTCATGAGTGGAAATGTCCTTGAGATGGTCACAGTGAGCAGAATCTGGCAGAGGTTCAGATGAGAGAGAGAGAGAGCCAGCGCACCACATCTGATTAGATTATGGACGTCCAGAGCCACTGCACTGACTTCATCTGTATAATGACCTTTACTATTTTTACACACTGAAGAGAACAACCAAAATACAAATATAGTCATAAGCATGTTTTACATTGTGAATAAATCCAAATCCAAATAATTGTTGATGGTGTAATATTTCATGCTTGATTGTGTGGAGCAGATGCCACTTTGATCAGAAGTAAAGGTTGTCCAACAGCGCCACCCGAATTTAACCTGGGGAAACGAGTCTACGGCAGATACGTTTACTGATGAGGCAGGGGTTAAGTTATAATACTGATAATTTAGTCATACAATCATAAATGGTTTAACAGTTTGTTGTTTTAATAGTTTAGTCCATTTAGTTCATGCACTTTGAGTTGTACGAGTTTACTAGACGGGGTCTTCTCCGGGGCAGCAACAGGACAAGACATGTCAGACCACACTGGTAGAACTTCACTCTAGGGTCTTATCTAAAGCAGGCCACAAACCTGAAACGAGATGGGTGTGACACGGCTTTGTTAGGGCTTGGACAGCCAACACACGGCCAACACACAGCCAACACACGGCCAACACACGGCCAACACACGGCCAACACACGGCCAACACACGGCCAACAGCACGGCCAACAGCACGGCCAACACACGGCCAACACACGGCCAACAGCACGGCCAACACACGGCCAACAGCACGCCGCACATCCCGCAGGTCGCAAACCACGCAGGCCCATGGTAGCACCCTCAATATTGACACTAGTTACATTTCATACAGGGTTATCTCATTCAAATGATACTAATGCTAAAATATCTGGAGTGAGGAGCGATGTGGAGCAACACAGCAACTTGGAAGTGTGTGAGGTCAGAGGGCGAATGACATCACCAGACGCCAATTTATGGAGATACGTCTAGATCGATTCGCCTATCAGGGGTGTCTAAGCAGTGGTGGGGGCCCGCCTGCAGGCTATCCTGCCACAATTGGAACGTTCTCAACCGGAGAACGGTGGCTTGCCCCAAGTGGAGGCGTTCAAGCTGCATCAGACTGTTGTGGAGACTGTTGTGATGAAGAAGGAGCTGAAGAGACAAAGCTCTCGATTTATCGGTCAATCTACGTTCCTACCCTCACCTATGGTCATGAGCTTTGGGCTTTTCCCCCATATCTGGGGAGATTGTTCTATCCACCTGATTCAATAATAATCAGTGGCAAACATTCTGGAGGTGAAGTGTCAGTCCCACACTCACACTTTCTTCACCATGACTCACAGATGTGTTCTACAGAAGCGTTTTCTTTCAGCCTCCACAGTTCAGTCTCCCTCCTGTCTGCGCCCGGGCTCCTCCCACTCTCCTCCTTCATCTGTCCTCTCCTCTCTCTCGTTTCTTCTCTCTGTCTATCCTGATGGACGGTGCAGCCAGGCCCTGTGGCAGATCATGTGCCGGCCAGAGACTCTCCATTCCAGACTCCATCCCCAACTGAGCCCTAGCAACAACAAGACACACTTTAGCTAAAGCCACGTTTCGACTGGCCCTGTTCCCCCAGCTCGGCTCGCTTTAGAGCGCATTGAAACTGTTCTTTTAATGTCTTCATGTGTTTCCAACATAACAAATGTTTTATTAATAAATACAGTTATTTTGCTAAGCATCTGATACAACGGGTTTACACAAGATCAAGTCAGCGTTTGGTGAGAAATTATTATGTCTTGTTGAGTTTTACCGGGAGATGAAGTGAGCCAGACCGCTTTGGGAGCTTGACCTCTCATGGGCCCCTTTGACCCTCTTAAATGGGATGGTACAGTTCACTTAGGACCGTACAAAAGTGAACCAGTGGAAAAATGGCGTATGTTATACTTCAGAGTGACACATGGACAATAGTACACAGTATGATCATAGGGTTCCAAAATATAATAGAGGAAACATTAAATACTTTTTTTTTAAATGTTAAAAAAACATTACTTTAAATATATTCTAGGAGGGTAAAATGAACTGGACCTCAGCTTGGACGTCCCACCCGTGCATTCATGTCTACACTGCATAAAGCCACTTTGACATGTGACCATCACCTTCAGAGGGGCGGGGCTCCAGATGCTCTTTCACACTGGAGTAAGCAGAACACGCACTGCTGAGGTGGCCCGACTCAGAGGTGTCTGCTCAGCACAAACACTGAGCGCTGCAGAGGGACTGTCTAATAACACGGGCCAGCATGAACCATGCATCAAGCAAACAGTAAAAAAGTGCACTATATATGTCATTCATATTTAATACAGATACGGGGCAGCTAAAATTAATGTTTTTAAAATGCAGGTCTTTGTTCATGAGTTAATGAGTCACTTGTAGAAATAATCAAGTTAAATATTTGTGAATTTACCTTTTATATATTTCATTGTAATCAATTCATGGATTTCAGAATGGTGAGAAATTAGGACTGTTGCCGTGGCGGTGAACAATTTAAAACAAATTGTTAGATCTATATTGTTTGAATGGGGAAAGGCCTCATAATGTTACATACAACAGGAAGCTGAAACCATCAGCAGCATGACATCATCACAAGTTACTGAGGCACTAACTCAGCTCTGTATTATGTTACATTTTAAGTAAGTAGTAATGTGCAGTAAGTAGTAATATAACTTCTCCAACACTGCCCTGCACTTAGTAATAATGATGGTTTTAAACTCAATCAAAACCACTAAAAGCAAGATAAATATGTATAATTCTATACAATGGAACATTTCAGGAAAGACAATGACATTTATATTTTTAAATTGTGAATAGAAAAATATGACTCCATCCCAAAATAAAATAGTTGCATACAAATGAATTGCTTTGATTAAAAGTCTATGATTGCTACAATGTAATCTGATTTAATATGATTTGATAGTAGTTAATAATATAATGGCTTCTGGTCTTGAACACATTTGATTCCTTATGTTATGCATCTCGTACTTAAATGTGGAATGGACGATTTTTTTCAGCAAATTTTTTATCATATTTCCTCGTGGCGTGGATAAATCATTTGTCCTGCCACGTATCAATCATAAAACGCACCTACCGCTCACCTGCAGCAGCGTCAGGTTCGTGCCCACGTTTCCGCGTGCCTAAGCGCATGGATCTATCATAATATAGTTCCCTCAGTGTACGGGGCAAAATGAAGACGGAGAAAGACAGTTTGAGCTGATGCAGAAGTGGACAGAAATCTACGGGAGACGAGAGATGCGGTGCGCTCCGTTGCGCTAATAAACAAACGCACGTGTGTGTTGTATCAGTCCACACGGGGGAGTGGCATGTGCACGGGGGAGTGGCATGTGCACGGGGGAGTGGCATATGCACGGGGGAGTGGCATGTGCACGGGGGAGTGGCATGAGCACTTCCACCTGCGTTCTCAAATCGCCGAAAAATCGTCCATACCACCTTTAAGTCGTACTCTTAATGCTTTCATCATGTGCACGATTAAGGTTCATGTGTTAATTGTTTGTCCCAACTAAATACGGGTCAAATTACTGTTAGAAATATTATTTTCATTATTAAGGGACACGTAGAATTTTGATAGTCCTATTTAATAATAACATAACACATTCATACCACTCTCCACACTCCAAGTAAAATGCTGGTATTAATTTTATATAGATTTATTCACAAACGTTTTAACTGAAATAAATGTAGTGTAATAGTAATTGTGGATTAATCAGAAACACACATGATTGTACAGGATTCATGTAGGTTTCAACGAAGGCCTGTGTCCCACTTTAGCAGAATGTGCTCATTGCCTCATTTAACATTCCTCTGTGGAGATGGCTCATTTGACAAGATACTCCTTATGGGCTCCTCTAAAGCTGGATTTACTCGTGTGACTTCAACTGTCCCACTCAAGCAACAAGCAAGTGCCCCAGAGCAGAGGTTCTCAACCTTTTCCTCCCGATGAAAGATATGACGATGACCCACACATCATTATCACTGCTGTTCCAGGAGACGGACGTTTGACGACATAGAGAGTTCTTTCTGAGTATCACAACTGAGATAAAGTGTAAAGGCGTGTTCCACACCAGAGCTCATGATGGCGTTCCACACCAGAGCTCATGATGGCGTTCCACACCAGAGCTCATGATGGCGTTCCACACCAGAGCTCATGATGGCGTTCCACACCAGAGCTCATGATGGCGTTCCACACCAGAGCTCATGATGGCGTTCCACACCAGAGCTCATGATGGCGTTCCACACCAGAGCTCATGATGGCGTTCCACACCAGAGCTCACGATGGTGTTCCACACCAGAGCTCATGATGGCGTTCCACACCAGAGCTCATGATGGCGTTCCACACCAGAGCTCACGATGGTGTTCCACACCAGAGCTCATGATGGCGTTCCACACCAGAGCTCATGATGGCGTTCCACACCAGAGCTCATGATGGCGTTCCACACCAGAGCTCACGATGGTGTTCCACACCAGAGCTCACGATGATGGCGTTCCACACCAGAGCTCATGATGGCGTTCCACACCAGAGCTCATGATGGCGTTCCACACCAGAGCTCATGATGGCGTTCCACACCAGAGCTCATGATGGCGTCGCTCTGGTTCATGCTCACATTTGAGGGCGCAGTACCACCACTCACCAGAGGGGGTTAGAGTGCCCAAGATTTGTGTTCAATGCCAGTAGAAAGACCTCACTGGACAATATCCAAAAGTGATTCACTGAAAAAGATGATGGATATAACTTAACTGTAGTAACGTGTGTGTGTCTGTGGAGTTAAGCTCTGGGAACAGATCTAAAGCTATGCTCAACTTTTAAACAATCTAAATCAAAGTATGAAAAAACAGAGTGGACACAGTGTAGGATGAAGAAGAATAGATCAATCAAGTTGAACCATTAGAAAAGTAAAATACTTTTAATATAGACTGGTGTGTATGTATTTGTATCCATGTATGTTCCTGCGTATGTACAAGAGTGTGTATGTCTGTATGTATGAATGTATATATGTATATAATATAAATAGCTACTATACATGTAAAACAGTGTGTAACACTATGTACAATGTATGCAGGAACGGACGTGCTTAGGTATGAATAAGGACTGCAAATATATTCTGTGACTATGATAATCCATATCATATGAACAAAGGGACAAATGGATAATGGAGTTACAGGAGTGGAATTAGGGCAAATGTTAATTCGAAAATAGGAAACACTGTATATTGTATAAGTAGAATGAAATGGAGCATCAGGTGGTGGTCAGTGGCGTAGTGGCAGGTGATGGCGCGGTGGCAGGTGATGGCGCGGTGGCAGGTGATGGCAGGTGATGGCGCGGTGGCAGGTGATGGCAGGTGATGGCGCGTTGGCAGGTGATGGCGCGGTGGCAGGTGATGGCAGGTGATGGCGCGGTGGCAGGTGATGGCGCGGTGGCAGGTGATGGCAGGTGATGGCGCGGTGGCAGGTGATGGGGCGGTGGCAGGTGATGGCGCGGTGGCAGGTGATGGCAGGTGATGGCGCGGTGGCAGGTGATGACGTGGTTTGATGGCGCGGTGGCAGGTGATGGCAGGTGATGGCGCGGCGGCAGGTGATGGCGCGGTGGCAGGTGATGGCGCGGTGGAGATGATGGCGCGGTGGCAGGTGATGGCAGGTGATGGCGCGGTGGCAGGTGATGGCGCGGTGGCAGGTGATGGCAGGTGATGGCACGGTGGCAGGTGATGGCGCGGTGGCAGGTGATGGCGCGGTGGCAGGTGATGGCGCGGTGGCAGGTGATGGCGCGGTGGCAGGTGATGGCGCGGTGGCAGGTGATGGCGTGGTTTGATGGCACAGTGGCAGGTGATGGCAGGTGATGGCGCGGTGGCAGGTGATGGCGCGGTGGCAGGTGATGGCGCGGTGGCAGGTGATGGCCTGGTTTGATGGCACAGTGGCAGGTGATGGCAGGTGATGGCGCGGTGGCAGGTGATGGTGCGGTGGCTGGTGATGGCAGGTGATGGCGCGGTGGCAGGTGATGGCGCGGTGGCAGGTGATGGCGCGGTGGCAGGTGATGGCGCGGTGGCAGGTGATAGCGCGGTCGCTCAGGCTGGTCTTGGACATGGGGCGCGGGTGCTGTTGTAGCGGGTGGTGTTGTGGAGGGAGGGTCTGTTAAAGCCATGATGGCATTCAAAGGTGGTGCAATGAGTTATTACATCATTGAGGTAAATTTACAAGAAGGAAAAACGACTGAACGAGCCGATTACTGCGATATGAAAAGCAAAAACAAAAGCTGTCTCTTAATTGCCTTTGGCCTGCAGGCAGAACAATGACACAGCAGTGATAATCGGATCTGTTCCTGACCAGGGAGCATTACAACCATTCATATTGAAACCAAAATTACAAATTACAAATGGCTCATTACATAATCATGCCATTATTGAGCTGATTTAATAAGTCATGAGGTAATGACTGATCCCTGTGGAGGGTTGTTGTGTTGGTCTGACTCGCTGCACTGTTGATCTGCTGCTGTGGCGTCTGCACGCTGCGTTTGGCACTGGCTGGGGCCACATGTCGACCAATATAGTACTATAAGTTATGATCAAATATACAACCGAACACAAGAACATTTCCTTTGCAATTTCTTTGTTAACTGTTGTATGTAAAACAAGAATGAGAGTGAATTGTCGCATACCTAAATATGTATAGCTGTCTTGTAATTCGCCTTGAGAGGTACAGATTTAAAGTGAGTTTTAAGTTTAGAAGATTTGAACAGTATCAAATGCGTAACTGCTGAACAGTCTGTAATGAAGTAATTGCAGTTTTGTACATTAAGGAATCTCCTGCATAAAAATTAAAATGAGCATTTGAAATATTTGACTGATGTTATTAATGTATAATATGAAGAGGAAGGGACTCGAAACCGATCCTTGTGGATTTCCATGAGCGAGCTTGTTTGTAAAGTTGCCATCTACTGGTATTGAGAACTTCCTAAGAGATAGTTTTTAGACCAGTTTACTTTCTTTTATATGTCTGTGGTTTGTTGCATATTGCAGCTGTGGCGTGGTAAAATGTTAGTATTGTGAGCAGTGAAAGCCTGTCTATATTTATATATACTCGTGTGATGCTCCAGGCTCAGCAGAGCTGACCCTTTGACCTGTGTGAGCCTACATGAGTCTACATGAGCCTACGTGAGCCTGCGTGAGCCTGCATGTGTGGGAGTGGGCTGCATCCTCCACTGTAAGATCTACAGTCTGCATTCACCCTAAGGACATCCAAACACTGAAGACCAATACTTCAGTCGACCTTTGTTTTATTCACACAGCACTACACACAGAGTTGTAGTTCCCTGGTTTAGTCATGACTGCCCTGGATTAGTCCTGGTTTAGTTCCAGGATGTATTTCTGGTACTGACTGTTTCACTTAGGGCTCTTCAGCACAGTTATTTTGCACAGTTTCTTCATGCTCAGGGTCTGACTCTGGGTCTAGAGACAGTGGTCTGCAAAGAGAGCGACTGATGACAGACAAACATAATTAATGGTCACCTGAGTTACCATCAAATGCTTGTGTTACTAAGTTGTTGGCTTAAAATAACTGGATAGGTTTTTGCTGCTTAAACCGGTTGTGTGACATCACACACGGTTTGTCTTAAGATCAAGTCAACGTTTTACCATGTTAATGAGTTTTTGGTATTCTTTTGAAATGTTATTTTCAGTCTTGCCACAAGAATTGTAAAAAAATTTACAACCAAAATATGATTCTACAGCACAAATTGACTCAAATGTGAGTTTATTGTCCATCATTATGTACATGTATTCTTCTACATCACAGCCTGATCGTCAATCCAGGGCCACTGCTAGCCATTTGAGTGCCCTAGGTAGATATGCTCAGTGGGGCCCCCAGGCCCCCAACTCACTATGAAGGTGTAAAAATATATAGGGGTTTGATATCTGTAATACAACCTTAAGGTGACAATTTCTGAAGTTATTATGATCATATTTATTATATATTCTTATGTAAATATTGCATACATCACAATCCTAAGTGCGATCTGCGGGTTCTCAAACAAGATGTTTTCGCCAAAAATAATTTTATTTTCTGTATTCATGTGCATTTTAGATTTTACACTCATTACTAATTACGGTTATTATGAGGGCCCCCACAGTCCCTGCTCCTCGGCAGGACGGATGGAGGTTCTAGAAAACACTACAGGCTACAAACTATTACCTCTTTCTGTTCTATTTATGAAAACATGATTTAGACATTTGTAAGTTGAACTTTGGCTTTGCGCACACCGTGGTCACCAACAGCATGTCAGCTGATGCATGACATGTCTTGTTTCAATCTCTCTTTTTCAGTTTCTAATTAAATATGAGGCCTATTTTCATCATTTAAAACCCGTTATGTTCTTTGGGGTTTGTAGAATAATATTATGTATGTCAAGGTCCCAGCGGTGGCCCTGATCGGTTTGCACCTGTTTGAAGCTTGTGTCGCTGCCCCTGTGAATCTCACACTTCATATGGAGAGAGAGGCCACACTTGAGTCCTGGTTTGAATAGATTCAATCTAAAGACGGACTGTGCCTCCTGAAGGCTCCTGTTTAAAAGAACTGTGAAGCTGCAGCACAAATAGCCTACGGTTGGTGCCCTTCAGAGCACCTGATTCCTACGCTCTGCACGTTATGTACGTAATGAAGCAGCAGCATTACGTCAGTCAGAGCTGAGGGAAGCAGAAGAGAGGATTTTATAAAGTCAATGCACATTTTTTACATTTTGGACACACTGATTTGTCTCTTGGGGGTATGCTGACAATTTCTCTCTGTGTTATGGTGGTTGAAAACAGAACATGGCGTTATAGCAGTCTATGATATAGTCAGTTTGAATTGTATTCCAGTTGTATGTATTAAGTATACAGAATACATTAATTAAAATGCATTTTGTAATGTTTTCTGTTAATCTGTCTAATCAGATTACGGCATTTTGAATTCTCTGGATTGAATATTATTGTGTGAAAATGCGACAAAGAATAAAAATAGCTTTATGTTTGTTTCACTGTTTGTAATACATTTATTTATCACTGACTAGAGAAAGAAAAATTGCACATGCACAAACCACAAGAGCTGTATTTGCTCATTTTGTCACCAATTCTATGCAGTTTAAAACCTAATTTACATGTTCAAATACCACAATGTATTCCTTTGATTTTAGAAAAGTAAAAGTATTCTGAAAAAGAAAGAGTAATTGTGATGGAAAACAGTTACTGTACCGGAATACAGTGTCTCTTAATTAGCATTCTGATATGTATTCTTAGAGGCCTATTTGGTTAGTGACTATATCTTAGATTGCTCAGGTTCATCACCATTTTGAGCAACTTGTTGCACGTGTTTACTACTATTTGCACCTTAGCGTTGCTTGGACATGAACTCTGTAATAATTCTATCCTAGCATTCAACTTTTTAGACGCTTTCGGAAATCCAACCCCCGAAAACCTGCTGAACCAGACGATGTCTCCCCCGTCACTCTGAGACACTGCGCAGAGACACTGACTCCCGTCTCCACAGACATTTTCAACACCTCCCTGGAGTCAAGCCATGTCCCAGCCTACTTCAAGTCGTCCATCATTGTTCCTGTCCCCAAGAAGCTCTGGATCACTTAACTTAATGACTACAGGCACATTCAAGTCCTTCACCTGCCCCCAGCTGGACCCCAGCTGGACCCCTGCTGGACCCCTTGCTGGACCCCTGCTGGACCCCTGCTGGACCCCTGCTGGACCCCTGCTGGACCCCCTGCTGAACCCCCTGCCGTTCGTCTTCAGAACCAACAGGTCTGTGGACGATGCCATCAACCTGTCTCTCCACTTCATGCTGCGGCACCTGGACTCCACGGGAACCTACGCCAGGATCCTGTTTGTGGACTTCAGCTCTGCATCAACACCATCCTCCTGCTCTGCTCCAGGACAAGCTCTCCCAGCTCAACGTGCCTGACTCCACCTGCAGGGGGAGCACCGACTCCACCTGCAGGGGGAGCACTGACTCCACCTGCAGGGGGAGCACTGACTTCCTGACGGATCAGAGGCAGTGTGTGCAGCTGGGGAAGAATGTCTTAAACACTTGGACCATCAGCACAGGAGCTCCACAGGGCTGTGTACTTTCTCCCCTGCTCTTCTCCCTGTACACAAACTGCTGCACCTTCAGCCACGACTCTGTAAAACTGATCAAGTTTGCGGACGACCCCACCCTCATCGGGCTCATCTCGGACGGGGATGAGTCTGTCTACAGGAGGGAGGTGGACCGGCTGGTGTCCTGGTGCAGCAGTAACAACCTGGAGTTCAACGCCCAGAAGACAGAGATGATTGTGAACTTCAGGAAAGTCACAGTCCCCCAGCCCCCCCTCATTACCATAGACTCCCTGTGCTTTCTCGGCGCCACCATCATCTCCCTCATCAAGAAGGCCCAGCAGAGGATGTACTTCCTGCAGTAGCTGAGGAAAGCCAAGCTGCCAGTGCAGATGATGGTGCAGTTCTACACGGCCATCATTGAGTCCATCCTCACCTCCTCCATCACCTCCTCCTTCACCGTGTGGTACACTGGAGCCACAGCCAGGGACAAACAGAGACCACAGCGCCCTCTGCTGAGAAGGTGATCGGCTGCAGACTTCCATCTCTGCAGGACCTGTACGTCTGCAGGACTCTGGGACGAAAAGGTCGGATCACAGCTGACTCTTCTCACCCTGGACATGGACTATTTGAGCCCCTCCCCTCAGGCAGGAGGCCACTCCCCTCAGGCAGGAGGCCACTCCCCTCAGGCAAGAGGCTACGGTCCATCAGGACCAGAACCTCCCGCCATAAGACCAGTTTCTTTCCCTCTGCCGTTGGACTCACTAACACTTATAATTTAATCAACAATCACTCATTGCACTGTTCACCATCTGCACTACATCTGTAAATGTAACTGTACATAGTCTATTTTTATCTTACAGTAAATTTGAATAGTTTGTCTTTGATGCATGCCTTATTTGATTTGATATATGTTGCTTTTATTATTGTTCATTGAGTATGTTGCACTGAATCACCAAAGCACGTTCTGGGCCTGTGAATATTGGTCACTGACACTTAAAAGCAACAGACCAAACAAACAAATAAGGAGGTAAATGGGGCATGAACTAGATCTGCAGCGCGATGACGTTGCACAATCGCGATGAAAAGTGGGACGTGGTCATTTGGTGCAGGCTGATGTGACAGTTACATAACGAGATCAGAGCCCTGCAGACGCCAGCTGTTACACACACAGATTATCATCCCACTGCTCTGGACGGGCCCCTGGGATACACACACTGCTCTGGACGGGCTCCTGGGATACACACACTGCTCTGGACGGGCCCCTGGGATACACACACTGCTCTGGACGGGCCCCTGGGATACACACACTGCTCTGGACGGGCCCCTGGGATACACACACTGCTCTGGACGGGCTCCTGGGATACACACACTGCTCTGGACGGGCCCCTGGGATACACACACTGCTCTGGACGGGCCCCTGGGATACACACACTGCTCTGGACTGGCCCCTGGGATACACACACTGCTCTGGACAGGCCCCTGGGATACACACACTGCTCTGGACAGGCCCCTGTGATACACACACTGCTTTGGACTGGCCCCTGAGATACACACACTGCTCTGAACTGGCCCCTGTGATACACACACTGCTCTGAACTGGCCCCTGGGATACACACACTGCTCTGAACTGGCCCCTGGGATACACACACTGCTCTGAACTGGCCCCTGGGATACACACACTGCTCTGGACTGGCCCCTGGGATACACACATTGCTCTGAACTGGCCCCTGGGATACACACACTGCTCTGAACTGGCCCCTGGGATACACACACTGCTCTGGACAGGCCCCTGGAATACACACACTGCTCTGGACTGGCCCCTGGGATACACACACTGCTCTGGACAGGCCCCTGGAATACACACACTGCTCTGGACTGGCCCCTGGGATACACACACTGCTCTGGACTGGCCCCTGGGATACACACACTGCTCTGGACTGGCCCCTGGAATACACACACTGCTCTGGACTGCACTTTGCATTTCAGTGTGTTAAAAAATGCACATGAAATAGGCCAAACACTAGATATATTATAACTAACAACTCTTTATATTTCCTATTAGACTTTTATTCTAAAGTCTGATACTTTATTAATCTCTTGCTCGAAGACCCATCTTTTGTTTTACTTCAAATATCCAGTACTCTTTCCAACATGGCGTCGTGCTGCTCTTGAGTCTGTGTTCTCTCTTGTCCAGTCGTAGCTCTCTTTGTAGCTCTTTCTTAGATAAAGCAGATCAGGAGTCAAAGCTTTGGGAGGCAGTATGCCATTTTGGATAACGATAAACGCTTTGGTTCGCTTGAGACAGTGGAGACACTTTCAGGACCGGACCAATCTGCTCCAAAGCAAACCAGGGAAACAGGACTTCTGCCCTCTGTCCTCTGTCCACACTGTCAGGCACGAAAAGACTGACTCTCAGGCTGATAGGCTGACCGACAGACAGAGACACAGACAGAGACAGAGACACAGAGACAGAGACAGAGAGGGACAGAGACAGAGACAGAGACAGAGACAGAGACAGAGACAGAGACAGAGACACAGAGACACAGAGACAGACAGACACAGACAGAGACACAGACACAGAGACAGACAGAGACAGAGACACAGAGACAGACAGAGACACAGACAGAGACACAGAGACAGACACAGACAGAGACACAGAGACACAGAGAGAGACAGTGACACAGACAGATACACAGAGACACAGAGACAGACAGAGACACAGACAGAGACAGACAGAGACACAGACACAGACACAGACAGAGACAGAGACACAGAGACAGAGACACAGACACACAGACACAGAGACACAGAGACACAGAGACAGAGACACAGACACAGACACAGAGACACAGAGACACAGAGACACAGAGACACAGAGACAGACAGAGACAGAGACACAGACACACAGACACAGACACAGACCAGGATGAAACGGGACCAAATCAGAGGCAAAGTGAACACACAGTTTTGCACTTATCTAATGAACGGCAAAAAAGAATCTTTGTGCATTTTTTCCATGTCTCTCAGATTAAGTCACACGTCGCTGGGTCAAACTCAGACTGTGAGAATCCGTGACAGAGGGATGATTATTGCTCGTTCAGTAAAAGAAACAGCATCCGGCTTTTGGCACAGACACTCTCTCTTTCACAGCTCCAGAAGAAGGAAAAGCTTTCTGACAGACGCTGAGCTCATGGCGTCAGAATGTGGTCCTCATTTCTGCTCGTCAACTGAAGTTTATTAGTGATAAGTATTTAATTTGTGGTGCGCCAACATCGGATTTACCCAAAGAACTAGAGACTTTGGATTTTCTGTGAAGCCTTGCGTGTGGTGGAGTGTGGGCTGCATTCATCATGACAAGGAGTTCTTTATTATGCAAAATGTGTCTGACAAAAAGCCGACATTAAGATTTACGAGCCGGGACGAGGACGGATGTGATCAGACGCCAGCTTCAAAGTGAGTCACACCCTGACCCAGCCTGGCAGCCGGACTGGAGCTGTGTCCGCTCCACACAGACGATGCCAGTCTGGACACTCCTCACCACAAACATGTGACACACGGTGGTCACTTTTCAGAGAGTAAAAAGTGACTTAGTCGTGGAGGAAAAAAAAAATCAAGTCACTTTTTCTCAAGAAATGATTTGTTTCTGTTTATGGGTGTCAAATAATGCCTGCAACACATTTTTAATTTGTATTTATTGATTTATGATCAAAATATAGCAATTTTAATCACTAGAACTACAGTCCCACAATCCTTTGCAGTAGTCGGCCCGACCCCACACTGCTCAACGCTGCTGTGAGCGCAAAAACAAACTTGTGTGATGATGAGGAACACATCCAAACCAGTGCTCACCTGGACAGGTCAGGACCACAGGTAAGAATGTGTGAGAAAGTCTGAACATGGCTGTGTCCACACTAATGGGACTGTCATACAAACACAATGACTCAAATAATGAGCTCATATTGAGTTCAAGCAGCAACAGAAACATGTCTGTGATATCAACATTTCACATCAGAATCATGTCAAGTCCATGTTCCTGTTCCTGCTGCTGCTGCATGAAGATGTGTGAGCGGGTCGTTCTTGCCTTGTGTTATGAATGGTCACGAGACACGGTTTATCCGTTGGAGGAACACGTGCCCGTGGCAAATCCAGCCCAAACTACAAAAGGATATAACAACAATTAAATCAATATACAACACATAAAACATAAAGGACGACACGATGGATGACTGACCTCTTCCCGAGACAGAGATATTAAAAGGGAAGAGGAAGTCACGACCATCAAATTTATAAGGGGAACACACGAAGAAGAAGTACAGCACTATAAAACAAATACCAGGTATTTTGAACACAATATTAAACAAAAAATATAGCCGCAAGCGGCAATGATCGGCCCTCGCCACGCCGCCGCCACCCCGCCGCCACGCCTACTGCTGAATCTGTGACGCTGTCACATCTTCTCCCCTTTGTTTTACCATCAAAAAGCTATTTTATTTTGAATTCTTGGCAAAATGTGCGGCTTTGCCGCACAGACACCGTGACTCTTTGAATGAAAATGTGGATAACTTTTGATGGTCCTGAAGATGAGTCTCACCAAATTTCAGGTTAATAGGGCTGACGCCCTGGGAGGAGTTTGTGAAAGTCTAAAGTGTAAACATGTTCTGGCGATTTCCCCATTGGAATAACATGAAAGGTTTCGGTCATCGTTACGGCAACGCCATAACAATTATGACATGGGTCTCATTGACTTTTTTGATGGGGATGCTAAAATTTAGTTGCGTGTCAAATTTCATATTTCAATTTCATTAAAACATTTAACCTCCATATAAAATCTGTAGGGGGCGCTGTGGCGCCAAATGAATTTATTTCACTTCAAGTAGGTTTAGGGCAAAGAGTTTAACAACTGATTCTAATTTGACGCAATTCGGACTTTATCTGCGCAAACGGCAGAAATTTTAAATATGGGAGATTTCTGAAATTCTAGCTACAGTTTGCGGCTTCGCCGCACAGAGACCGTGACAGGTATCAATGTAATTTGGATAACTTTTGATGTCCCACTCCTCAGTAGCATTTTCACCAAATTTCAACTTTTTAGGGCCAACGCCCTGGGAGGAGTTTGTAAAAGTACGACGTTTGGAAAAACTCCGAAGTCATGTTTAGCCATTTTTGAAGCAATATGGCCAACATTTGGTTGGGCGGACGGCGTTGCCGTAATAATATTTTTTACTTCTCTTGTCACCATCTACCTCTGCGCCAAATTTCATGATTCTAAGATCAGATTTTTTTGGGGTCATTTCCCATCTCTCAATGCATTTTTGGTACATTTGGGGGCGCTGACGCGCCAGTTTTTTTTATTTTAGAAAAGGGAAATAGCCAGAATGTAGAGAGGCACGATTTTTAGAGGTGTGAACATTTTTGTGACTTTTCGTTAATGTTCACTGGGTGAAAAATAGGGGGGTTGGTCCCGAGAAGAAGAAAGAAGAAAGAAATATAGCCGCAAGCGGCAATGATCGGCCCTCGCCACGCCGCCGCCACGCCGCCGCCACGCCGCAAGAGGAGCCCCAATTGTCCTTTTATTACGCCTACTGCTGAATCTGTGACGCTGTCACATCTTCTCCCCTTTGTTTTACCATCAAAAAGCTATTTTATTTTGAATTCTTGGCAAAATGTGCGGCTTTGCCGCACAGACACCGTGACTCTTTGAATGAAAATGTGGATAACTTTTGATGGTCTTGAAGATGAGTCTCACCAAATTTCAGGTTAATAGGGCTGACGCCCTGAGGAGGAGTTTGTGAAAGTCTAAAGTGTAAACATGAAAGGTTTCGGTCATCGTTACGGCAACGCCATAACAATTATGACATGAGTCATTGACTTTTTTGATGGGGATGCTAAAATTGAGTTGTGTGTCAAATTTCATATAATTTCGCAAAACTAAACATTTAACCTCCATATAAAATCTGTAGGGGGCGCTGTGGCGCCAAATGAATTTATTTCACTTCAAGTAGGTTTAGGGCAAAGAGTTTAACAACTGATTCTAATTTGACGCAATTCGGACTTTATCTGCGCAAACGGCAGAAATTTTAAATATGGGAGATTTCTGAAATTCTAGCTACAGTTTGCGGCTTCGCCGCTCAGAGACCGTGAGAGGTATCAATGTAATTTGGATAACTTTTGATGTCCCACTCCTCAGTAGCATTTTCACCAAATTTCAGCTTTTTAGGGCCAACGCCCTGGGAGGAGTTCGTAAAAGTACGACGTTTGGAAAAACTCCGAAGTCATGTTTAGCCATTTTTGAAGCAATATGGCCGACATTTGGTTGGGCGGACGGCATTGCGGTAATAATATTTTTTACTTCTCTTGTCACCATCTACCTCTGCGCCAAATTTCATGATTCTACGATCAGATTTTTTTTGGGTCATTTCCCATCTCTCAATGCATTTTTGGTACATTTGGTGGCGCTGACGCGCCAATTTTTTTTATTTTAGAAAAGGGAAATAGCCAGAATGTAGAGAGGCACGATTTTTAGAGGTGTGCAAATTTTTGTGACTTTTCGTCAATGTTCACTGGGTGAAAAATAGGGGGGTTGGTCCCGAGAAGAAGAAAGAAAGAAAGAAAGAAAGAATAATATTCCGATGCGAAAACAATGTTTCCCATTTTTCAAATATCATAAACTATACATTTTCGGAAAGCGCTCGCGCTTTCCTACCTCATGGTGTGGGTCCCTGGTCACTGACGGGTACTTTCGATAATTTTGAGTGGGCTCCGCCCACTTTGTGTTTTTGGCCCTCTATACAGTAATAATGTTCAATTTTTGCATTACATGCTTATATGCACGGAACATGCAAGAGATGGGGAACGTATTCGTGAGCTACTTAGCGCAAATGAGTGCTTTATATGGGGATCTCAATGTAAAGTGCTCGTTTAGTGCGCACTTTTGCACGGGCTTCGCCCGTTTACAACGGTAATGTTCCATTTTCCTACTACTAATTAGTATGCACGGGGCGTGCATGAGTGAAGGAGTGCGTTAGTGAGTGTTTGGAAGTGGGCGAGCGCTTCGCGCTCGATTTCGTGCGCACTACGTGCGCACTTTCGCAGCCTTACGAGATTAATAGGCCTCTCGCCAGCTTGTGGCGCTCGGGCCTAATAATACAGATTTTGTGTGATTATACTGCAATGATGTATAGACTGGTTACATATGGACTCTTGGGCTTTCACCTGCTGCAGATTTTAGCAACAGCGTCCAAAAATAACTATTACTAAACTATATGAATCTATTCAAGTTTTTATAAATGTCACGTTATGTTCGGCCTGCGACTCACCCTGAGCATCGAACTTTGGCCCGCGGCTCAAAAGGAGTTTGACTTAAACGGTTGAGCACTTAAGACCTCCAAAGAGAAACTGTAGGAACACAGTTTATGATTTGACAAGTGCGTATTTGAGCTTCACTTTTCTCTTGCTCTCAGATTGGTTTCCACCTTGTTGCGTTGCTGCTGGGTAATGAAGACACCACCTGGCAAGATTGTTTTATCTATAATGACTTCATACTTTGTCCTTCTTGTGCATATTCAGGGACATCGAGCTGTAATTGAGCGGTAAAGGAGCAGGAGACATTCTATTACCCAAGGTTCACAAGAGTCTTGGACAAAACTGTTTCGAGCAGTGAATTTACACGTACAGACCTTGAGTTTGACATATGCTTGAGATTATTGACAGCAAACGTGTAGTTTCTAATGAATCACGAAATAATAACTAACACCCAATCACATGAAGGTTACGCGTGTTGGATAAATATATATATTTGAGTGAAAATAACTCCCAGAAGCCCCTTCATGATTACAGTGTTTGCATCTAATCGCTAACACGCTTACAACAGCTGGAGTGCTGCTTCGAATGACTGAATTATTCAACTCACTTGGATATTTTATCAAACTTTTCAGACCATCTTCACCAAATGTCTTTTAACTGTAATTTTCCAATTTAAAACGAGTAGTAAAAGATTATACTTTGCCCAAGATATATGTGTTTATACCATTTCAAAGGTAACAAATTGTAGTTTCTGGTGAAATGCATGGAGGCAGTGTAAGTGGCAAAGCTACTGCATTTAGAAAATATACAAAATATTGATTTGATTTGATTTGATTTAAAAAAAAAAGAAAAAATGTAATCTACTATATAACTGAGATTCATAGTTCTGAAGTCCAGTGGGATGCCAATGCAAAGATGATTTGATTGATAAAGATTTGGACTGTAATGGTGATTTTTCCAGCATTTCCCCCTCAGGCTTCTGCCTTCAGCACTTCTGTTTTTAGGACGCCTGAGCGATGAAAAGCCTTGAATCCGGAGTTGTTGCGTATTGACGTTTCTCTGCCTGAAGGTCACTTGGCAAAGACCACTTCTGGACATATTCACACAAAGCGGTCCCACTGTGGCCATTGTACAGTCTCCTGAGAGCTCCAAGTGTGAGGAAGCAGCATGAATGTGTCAGCAGTGCGCCCCCTGTCTGCGGTGAGGGGCGTTCATCGGGTGAAAGCAGCTCCACTGAGACGCTCTGTGTGTTTGTGTCATGAGAGCGGACTGAAGACTGGGTGAGAAGAGGAAGTGACAGCACATCA
This sequence comes from Eucyclogobius newberryi, assembly GCF_026437365.1. Classification (NCBI taxonomy): domain Eukaryota; kingdom Metazoa; phylum Chordata; class Actinopteri; order Gobiiformes; family Gobiidae; genus Eucyclogobius; species Eucyclogobius newberryi. The sequence goes on from NW_027316167.1 coordinate 39,284,809, forward strand.
TAATACATTGAGTTATATAATGCTGTTTTTCACTCTTGACACTTTGCCCTGGAACAAAGACGTGCTGCCAGTTTGTGCCTTTGCAACCACCAAGGACTCAATCATCCATAGGCAAGTCTTCACCATTAAATACAGTATGTGATCATATTCTATTTCATAATTTTGAGTCAAATAAATACGATTTTACACTGATACCAAATCCCAAGTTCTTGACTGGAAAAAGGTGTCTTGCCCTCTCCAGGTGCGGGGGGGGGGGGAGTTCCAGTATCTCGGGGTCTTGTTCACGAGTGAGGGAAGGATGGAGCGTGAGATTGACAGTTGGATCGATGCATCACTGCAGTTGCTGCATCGACTGTTGTGGTGAAGAAGGAGCTGAGTCGAATTTTTAAGCATATTTTAAGCAGATCAAGTTTCCTCAAATACTAACTAAAATATCCTAAATTAAAAGAAAATAATAATATAAACATTACATGATTAAAATGTTTAATTCACATGCTGTGTCTCGCCTTAAATAAAGCTATTTGTATAATGCTATTCACCTCATTCCAGAGCCCGTCTGGGCGCCACCGAACGACGTAATTCTTTTTTCCGGTTGTATTTGTGAAGACAAGTCTGCAGACGAGAAAATAAGTCCTACATTGACTAAAACGTGGTCTTCAGGTCCAGAGAATGGTGCATCGTGACTTGTTGGTCACATGAACATTTTAGTGTTTACTATAGCATCGTTTAAGCCGTGAGACTTTTCCCTCGTTCTCCACTCATGAGGACAGAGTTCCCGCTCCAATGGAAGTGCAGCAGAAGTGTCGATCGGGGCAGAAAGAAGAAAGCGGGCGGGGCAGAATCAGGTCAATACTGTGGACCATTACAGCAAAAACATGTAACAGACACGCGTTTGGCAGAGCGTTCACTATAAACGTTACGTAGTCTTTAAACAGCACAGAACTATAACATGCATGTGTAATGGCTGCTGTATTTAATCATGAAGGTCAAATAGTAAAACATGACTCATACATTATGTCCAAAAACGACAAAGAATCCTTTATGAACGCCGGGCCGTGTAAAAGATGATGTACAGTTGAAAAGACTTTAGTGCAGACCTGGGCTCAGACAAGATGGAGACTGAACGTGGAAAGTTCAGCCTCACAAACTCTGGCTTTAGAAACACAGCTGAAGTGAGAGGAATATGATTGTTTTTAAGGGAACATGATTGCACTTATATATAAAATATATGACTATGTTTATATATAAAAGGTGCAAAGTTTCTCTACATTTAGATGCGATGGTGCTTTTTGATGACATCACAGAGGATTCTGTTCTAGAACTCAGCTCTACTTCCTGTCATTTTCAACTTTTAATCGTCATATTTTCTTCACAAACTGTCACTTGACTGATAAAACTATGATAATTATTTACCAAAGGGACTAACTCACCAAACAATGTCATAATTAGAAAAAAAAATGAGAAGCTGTCTTATGGTTCAAGTTGATTTTTTTATGTGATACAAACTGCAGTAGTTCTGCCATTTCTGTTCCTCCTTCAGTCTCTGACATGAGAATATGATCCTGGTGAACATGAGCAGAGAGAGCAGCCTGAGCCTCATCTACACATCACAACCTGCTCCTGCTGCTCCTGCTTCTGCTTCTCCTGCTCCTGCTGCTCCTGCTGCTCCTGCTGCTGCTGCTGCTCCTGCTCCTGCTGCTTCTGCTCCTGCTGCTCCTGCTGCTTCTGCTCCTGCTGCTGCTGCTCCTGCTGCTCCTGGTGCTGCTGCTTCTCCTGCTCCTGCTGCTGCTTCTCCTGCTCCTGCTGCTCCTGCTGCTCCTGGTGCTGCTGCTTCTCCTGCTCCTGCTTCTGCTTCTCCTGCTCCTGCTGCTCCTGCTGCTGCTTCTGCTGCTCCTGCTGCTTCTGCTCCTGCTTCTCCTCCTCCTGCTGCTGCTTCTCCTGCTGCTGCTTCTGCTCCTGCTTCTCCTCCTCCTGCTGCTGCTTCTCCTGCTCCTGCTGCTTCTGCTCCTGCTTCTCCTCCTCCTGCTCCTGCTTCTCCTCCTGCTGCTGCTGCTGCTGCTGCTCCTGCTTCTCCTCCTGCTCCTGCTCATCTTCTCCATCTGTCACTGAAAATCGGTCACATCTTCTGCCTGGCTCCAGATCTATCTTTAGCATTCCTGGTGTGACTCTGGCCTTGTCCAGAGGTCGTGTCCACATGTCACACCACCGTCTGCAGAGTCCAGAGAAAAGACTGAGATCCCAAACTGCAGATTTGTTCACCTGGTGGATGGTTCAAAGCTCTGTAATAAGTGGGCCTAGTCACTAAAACAAAAACGGACACTAAGATTGACGGAAGCACATTATGAACCAAGAGGAAATGATTATGTATAATAGCTGTAAAAAGGATAATGCTTAATCCCCCATATCAACATTTTATATTTGATTTTTAAGAATCAATAAAGGCTTAATTCATTCATTCATTTCCACCGCTTGTTCATGGCAGACAGACACAAAGACAAACATTCACTCTCACATGTTGCCAATTGTCCTCACACATGCGTGTGCCTGGACGGAGGGAGGAAGCTGAGAGAACCCGAAGAGAACCCACAGTAACACGAGGAGGACATGCAGATCAAATCAAAACATTATTTTAAAAAACGTATTCTAAGTCACAAAGCAAACACACCTGAGTGTATATCTCAAATGACAAATAGTAAACTAAATGTTTGTGGAATATGGTAGAAAAAGTGTGTGTAAGTGTGTGCTGAATCTGTCTGGAGTCCTCCTCCGTTACGTGGGCAGAAGGAGGACAAAAACATCTAGAATGTCCTCTCGGCCAGCGGACGCCCTAAAGGGGTCCCAAAAAGAGTCAAACCACAGGACAAAAGTGAAACAGAACCCAGAAGGAATGCGGTTTCTATCCCTTTTGTGCCGTGACTGAAAAACTACAAAGGATTTTGATGCAGACATTCCAGTGCAGTTTAAACTGGGCCACACCTTAACGCCGGGTGTGCGCCTAATGCGAGGCGGGTTCAGCACGTATTTAGTGCAGGTTACTTCCAGACTGCCTGTTGCACCTCTCCGGTGCACTGCGGTCTGTATTTCACGGACGATTCACTGTGTCTCCCATAAGAACACTCGTCTAAAGACCTGAAAGACGGTCCAGACCACTGCGGTGTCTTTCTGCAGAGCCGCACAGTCCCGGGACCTGGAGCCGCAGTGCGCTGAGGTCCGAGTAACAGGGGCCATTGATTTCATTACTTTCTAAGCAAGGAACCACTCCTGCATCGCACTCAGTGTACACACGGTGTAAAACAGATATTAGTTCATCTGAAGGACAAGATGGCCACAGAAACATAGTAATGTGGTTTCTTCAATCTAACCCAGTGAAGAGCCATGAGCGTAACATAGTGTGACTTAAACAACCACAACAAAAAGTCTGTATCACACATAACACAGAAGGACCTCAGACTCTTTGTAGTCGGCCGGTCATCTCCATCTGAAAGCCACAAATCACTTGCTCCAAGACGATGAGGTGAACATTTTCAGCAGGAGAAGAGATGGTTTGAAAGAAGAGTGAAGGAGGATGTTTGTGGAAAAAAGAGAACCCTCTTGAACAGAAGTGATGCTTTAAAGTCTAATTTGCCGGATGTTTACAGCAGTGTCACTCTCACCTAAGTCAAGTGAGAAAACAACAATGGAGGCAAACAATGGAGAAGACTTGTTGGACCCGAACAGGGCGGGGCTTATTCAGCGCCGCGCAGTATAAAGTCGAGTTTCTCAGACCAGCTTCTCAAATTAAAAATTACTTTTGAAAAGTTGATACATTGTCCAGATGAAGCCCTTCGATGATGGATCGCTTTAGGACAAATGAGGCATTGCACCGATTTGTGGTACAATTAGTTTTTAAGTGATATCAATATGGTTTAATGGTGATAATGAGATGTTCTAAAGCTCTAACACACAGGAAGTTGTAGACAGATCTAAAATACATACAGTGAGTTTCTGGACCAATTATTCCAACAGAAAAGGCACTTCTGAAATGGAACCTCACCCACAATCTGAAGCAGTGGGATCATTAACATCCTCAAATCCTATAAAATGAACACAAGCGTTTGCAGATGAATCATGGCCAACGAGGAAACAGCTGAGCCAGACGCCTCAGCCCGAGCACACGCCCGAGCACACGCCCGAGCACGCGACCGAGCACGCGCCCGAGCACGCGCCCGAGCACACACGCCCGAGCACACACGCCCGAGCACACGCCCGAGCACACGACCGAGCACGCGCCCGAGCACGCGCCCGAGCACACACGCCCGAGCACACACGCCCGAGCACACGCCCGAGCACACGCCCGAGCACACGCCCGAGCACACAC